>NC_136472.1:50016077-50533577 GCF_902686455.1 Sciurus vulgaris
GTTCTATCTCACAACAAAACAATCTCCAAATGTGAGAGGAAATGAACCTTGCATTTCAAAGCCAAATCTGTACTTACATCATGGAGTGGGTAGGCAGATGAATAAGTGTTGGAAGTCAGCAGTCTTTCAATCCCAAACCTTTTCTTCCCATCTTCTATGCCAAAAGGACACCGTGAGAGAATATAATATACCTACGAGGTAAATACGAAGAGACTAGCACATTTCAGAACTTTGTACTTTTCACAGTTTTCAATCACAATTTAACAATGTCCATTCTGTCTAAATGTGGACACAGGTTGAGATTACAGAAAGAAGCTTCCCTTGGTTGTTTGGGAGAAAAGACAGGATATGGGGTTGTGAGGCATCTGCAGGTATTTCAGTTCCTGTTTCTAAGAGACCCCCTCTCCTACAGTGAAGGGTATGGGTGGATTGATCATAATGTACTTTGGTACTTTCATCCCAAGTTCCTTTGGGAGTCTTTTGTGCAGAATTCCAAGTATAGTCAAGGTTTCAAGATAGAGTCTTAATATCACCAACAGTTCACTTGGAGAAATACAAAGTAGAATCAATACTTAGTCAAGCTCTTTTGGATATTTCTTCACTTAATCACTGTGATTATTTATGCTGGACCTTTACTTGATATTATCTTGAGATGAATTTATTGACTCAAGATTATCATATCTCTATAACTTTGTGATCACTTACATCTATATATAAGTTTTTTCCTGTTTAGAACTTGGGTTTTGGTTTTCCCTGCTCTTGTATCTCTATCAATTCAATTTCATCTGCTTTTTGTCTTCAGGAACTTTTCATAATTTCTGCTTCAATGATTGTTTGATTTGATCCCTCAACACTATTTTAAATACATTTCCCACCCCTTTCTTTTACATTTCATCATTCAAGAACTTGCTGATTAGAATGATGATTGTCCTTGAATCATCATTATCTAATCTGCCATGTATGTCAAGGGAAGTTTAATATTCCATCTTAGTAAAGAAATCATAATTTATGTAAAGTAGTTTGCATTTTAACCAACAGTATGATAAAACTCTTTTATATACTTTGGATTATTTCCTTAGGAAATAGTCATCAAAATAAGAAGTTTGTCTTGAGTGAAAAATTTTGCTTTACCAGATATTAAGATATATTACAAAGCTATGGTAATAATTATAGTACTGTCAAACAAAATCAAATCTGGACTTAAGCTAAGAAAAGATATTATCAAAAGATTATTGCACGAGAGAGATGGGAACTATGACAATAGAAAGAATATTTTAACCATGAAATCCTCAAACATTTGTAAGACCAGGCAGAACACACTTTGGTTCTATTAGGATATATCCTAATAGAAATGTGAGACTAAGGGAGCATCACAGGTCAAGGTTCTGGTTCCTGTGAGGATGAAAAGTTTAAAGTTCCTTCATGTCAACTAACAGGGTCTTTGTTCTGAGGGATCAATGGTGACAAACAGTTAAACTAACCCTTTATGAAACAAAGACTGAGAATCTGGAAGGAGAGTGTCAGCTTTTGTTACTACAATGTAATAATAAAAGGGATAAATGGTGAGGTTAAGCCAAATTCTAAAAGAACTGAATTTTCCCTGGTCCCAGAAGGGAAATGCCCCCACTTCCCTTCTCCCTTCCTTTGTGATGAATGTAAATCCTTTTAAAGCCAATAGGCCTCTCTGCAGTTTTACAAGCTAGCAGTGTCTTTCATAAGTTTTCTTGGAACTATTTTAAATGTAAACAGCAACAGAACTGACATATTATCTCTGAGTCTCTGTGGAGTTTAGCCTGGACACCTGACTCCAAACTATACCACTTGACAAAGAGATAGAGTTTCATTTTTTCTTTTCATAAAGGCAATTCGCTAGCATAATTTGACACTTCAATTTCCAGGTAAATTTAGGATAAAGTGTTGGATAAATGGTGCTGTGTAATCAAACTGATGAGGTGGTAGAGGTATCTCTGGGTATCATCTCCCCCAATGATTACATGGGGAAGAGTGGTTCTTTACAGTGAGCTTGTT
Organism: Sciurus vulgaris; assembly: GCF_902686455.1. Lineage (NCBI taxonomy): Eukaryota > Metazoa > Chordata > Mammalia > Rodentia > Sciuridae > Sciurus > Sciurus vulgaris. The sequence goes on from NC_136472.1 coordinate 50,018,106, forward strand.
CCCAGAAAGAAAAGCATAGGGGATTTCTTTAACTGTCCCTGCTTCCCAAGGCTACACAATGCTGGTAAATTCATTTTCAGTATTGAGACAAAAATAGATACAAAGATGAAAGAAACAGATTAGGGTCCAAAAGTAACCTATGCATTTGTAGTGTGAAAGAAATATGAAAGTTGTCAGAATCAAAATGGAGTCACTATGTCACCCTAACAACAAACTCCAAATAAAACTGGGAGGTTATATATAGGAAGGATCCTTCTGCATGTTTGCCTGATACTGCCACAAAAGGCTATCAGAATCATTTCTCTTTAGAAACTTGCCCTTGCCTCAATCTCTTTGATTACACTTGTGTTTAGAATGGCATGCATATTCCCAAATAAATATCTTATTCTTTGGAGAAGGTCTCTCTGATTATTTAATCTAGGTTGACAGTGGATAATTTGAGTCATGACAAAGGAAGCACTACAAAATAGTAAGAAAAGTTGACTGTTTTCAATAATTGCTACAAGTTAGCTAACCATATATAATGGGGAAAACCAATTTCCATTTTCTACCATGCACAAAAAATTAATTCTAGGTAGAGTGTGTTTCTCAATGAAAAGTGAAATAATATAGGCATGCCTCAGAGATATTGCATAATAAAGAGCAGACCACTGCAATAAAGCAAGTTATACAGATTTTACAGTTTCCCAGTGCATATGAAAGTATCTTTATAGTATACTATAGTCTATTAATTATGCAATACCAGTATCTCCAAAAAAGCAATGTCTATACCTTAATTAAAACACTTTATTTTTAAAATATGTGAATAACCATATGTGCCTTCAGTTGAGACATAATCTCTTTCCTGGTGGAGGTAAGGGCATATTTCTAAAGAGAAAAATGTAGGAGATTACTTAAGATATTTTGAAACAATAATCCCTGGCCACCATAATTAATATCAAAAGTGGCATCTGTCTGAAGTTGAACACACAGTTGCTGGGCAGGCGATTCCCTTGTAGAAGTACTTTTTGTGTAAGGAAGTGGTGGCCTTTCTGCATGTTTGTGATTCTGTGACTTTTTTAATATTAATCTTCCAAATGACTTGCATAACAAAGCAAGAATAGTAGTCATCCCTTCTAAAGGAGGGGAATGTAATTTAATGTTTAGTTACTCTGTACTGACACTGTTTACATGGATCAAGAAGACATAAAGAAATAGTAACATTTCTATGCCTGATAAAGCTCCTATTTCATTCTTGTGTGTTCACTTTTAATGGGACAAGTATTACTAGATTACAGTTTTCAGAGGTTTTGCATATTTTCCTTCAATTGATTCTTATTATAACACACTGTCACTGTTTCAAGAAGTTATCTTATTTAGAAAATAGCTGAATTATGACTTAAAACCAGGCCACGTGATTCCATGTCTCATGCTCTTTACTCCCTTAGTGGTTGCCTCTTTAAGTTTTTGTTGCTAATTTTTAATATTGTTAATGAAAAGGGAGAAACCTTTCAGTTTGTGAATTCATGTTTTCATACCAAAATCCTCAGAATTACATTTTAATATTCCTGTCAATTAAATTTTAAAATATTTACTTAGGAACTAGGAATAAAATGGAATCAAGCTTTTCCTCTCCTTAGAAAAAGAGAGCCATCACCTCAAGGGTACAAGGGTCTTGAGGTTTTTAGAAACCAGATGATTGAACTAATATACAACAATGTATAAGGGCAACACGAAACCTGAAATTTTCTTCCAAAGGATAATATCTAATATTTGTTGAGCATTTGGCATGTGCCATGAACTGTTCAAACCTTTTCATATCTTAGTTCCTTTAATTTTTAGGGTAACCTATGAAGTGGATACTGTTCTAATCTAAACACAAAGAAATGGTGGCACAGAACTTTGGATACTTTAGGAGAGAGGTCTTTAATGGGAAACATAAAAGATCTTCATACTACAAATGGAGAGGAAATACTGATTTAAAAGGCTGAAAGTATGTGAACATTTAAAGCCTTAAGTTGGGGGAGAAAATTCTGAGATTTCTCAAATTCTATATATACATAAAGAAATCGAAACATTCAAATTTAACTTGAAATGATCAATATTCTTTGCACTGAATTTATAAAACCAAACTTGAAGATTATAAGAGCAATTTACAAAGAGCTTATAAAATCAAAGTTCTCTGACTCTCAGTTAAGGGTTTTTCCAGGATGGATGCTTTTGCTATTGTATCCACAGTGTCAATGACTCTTTTAAACAATAATTTGAGAGGCATAGAGGATAACAGGTTTAAGTGAGCCAAACAGATTTTCCAACCTGCCCAACACCACCAAATGTTTAAGCTCTACACACATAGTATTTTATATGCACATATATAGAAGCACACATAGATACACGTGCCATAATTGTAGAGATGTGCAAGGTCTTCTCTACCTACAATTCTGTTTCTTGACGAGGATGGAAAGAAGGTTGCTTCATCTTCAATGAGGAAGAGCTCCTGCCGATGTCTGCTGAATTGGGCAGTGAAATATTCAGGACGAGGAAACCTCACTTCCTGTGGGAGCTTCACAGGCCCAAGCATATAACGTAAAGGGTTGTTCTCAGGTCGGGGAATATCACTTTCCTTAATAGGCATTTTGATTCCCAACACTTCAGCATAAGTAACTAGTACCTCCCAAGGTGCATGGATCTTGACAAAATAAGTTCTTCCATCTTCTGAGTCCTGAATAAAATAAAGGCAAAATCAGTAAGCTCACTGATTATTTGTTATTGAGTGATTAAAGAAACAAAACTTAAAAAAAAAAAAAAAACTCAAAAATGTCAAAGCATTTATAATTTACTGAAAAACCATAGCAAAATTAAAAAAAATAAATTCTGAAAACAGATATAAAATTTTTATACATGTATAAATGTTATATATGTATATGTATATATACATATGTATTATATATATGCACATGTGAGAAAGAAAGAGACACACAGTGAAATGTTTTTAAAAATATATTTCAGGGTCAATCAACACACAGCCCTAAATACACAGTCATATATGGTTATGAACAATCTCTGAAAAACAATTTTTGGGGGCACTTTACCACTAAGCCACATCCCTAGCCCTTTCTATTTTTTATCTGGCACAGAGTCTCATTAAGTTACTTAGGGCTTTGCTAAATTGCTGAAGCTGGCTTTGAACTTGTGATTCTTAGGCTCAGCCTCCCTAGTCACTGGGATTACAGGAGTGTGCCATGTACTCAGCTGAAATGGCTAGCTATAAGCTCAGAATTTTGCTTAGGTTATATAAAGGATATATACAAACTATAAGATGGTCTCACTTTTCTTATCCAGCTTTTGTATAAAGCCTACTTGAAGAGGAAGAACTAATAAAGGTTCATCATATAGCAGAATAAGTTATAGATTTGTGGTATAATATACATTTTTAGTTAGTAAAAGTAGGGAAGAAATAAGAACTAGAGAATATTAAATTTAGAAAGCATTAGAAATATATATAGACAGGGTAGGATCCTAAATATATCTTTAAAAACAATTTTGAAAGTTATTTCAGCGAAATGGTTAAAGACAGAGATTAAAAATTAAAGAACTTGGTATATTCATGAACAGAGCATCTTGACTTAAATAGTACGTTATGCTGTAAGACAGTCAGGTTAACTACTTAGGATACCAGATTATAGGCAATTTTCAAAATAAGAATGAAACTAAGACCATGTCTTCACTTCTTTTGTATCCTGAATAGCTATTACATATGCTCATTTTTAAAGTGTTCCAGTGGTCTTTTAAAATTCTAGAGGGCATTCAAACATTTTTTTTCCCCAGAATTGAGAAAGTAATTCTACGTCTAGTTGTAGGAACATATGATTTTGTAAACCAAATGGTTACCCATTCTCTGAATTCAACAAAAATGATAATAAAGCTAATACGACCACCATGTGATGAATCATAAAATACTATTTTAAACATTAAATCACATGACTATATGCTGACTTCTGAGTCTTTCTAATACAACTTAGGAGTTCAAAAGATTGACACTGTTACTACTACTAATCTAATCTGCTTACTTATGTAAACAATCTTCCTTTACACTACTGACCTGTAAGACCATAGACCCTACCATGCCCAGTACAGATATCTGATACATAGTGATCTAAACACAAAACTATCCACTTGAAGGCTAGAATAGGAGAAAACAACACTTAAAACGTAAGATTCTTATATAAATTATCAATTAAATTTACCCTTTTGTCTTCCACTTCCAACTCAAGACCCGTTTTTCTCAGATTTAGTTCAAACTCTTTTCTTCTTTCCTATAGCAAAACAAATAAATGAGTACTTTGTTTTATAGGCAGACTCAATACACAAAGGCTGTGCCTCCAGATGTTCTTGTTCCTTTCAGGTTTGCCTATAAAATATTCAATGTAATACCCCCATCTTAATGTCATGTGTTGCCTTGTACCTGTACCATAATTAACAGCAAACACAAAATACAATACGTGAAAGAATTATCTAAGAAATATGCGGGACCTCTATTTGAAGAGCTGTACAAAACTTTACTGAATAACACAAAAGTTTAAAAAGCCCTCACAGAGAGACATATCATATTCCTAGTTGGAAAGACTCAATATTACAAAGGTGAGTGCTCTTGAAATAAATTACGAATTTAATCAAATTATAACACACAATATGTTCACGACTTTTTAATCTTAAAGAACAGAATGGCTTCTTCACTTAGAAAAAAAGTGCAGCTAAATTTTACTATAGTTCATTATTATAAATGAACATTACTGTGGGGTTTAAAACCATGTATCGATGGTCCAAATTTTTTGGCCTTAATTATGATTTAAGTGAGAAGAATTTAAGAGTGAAAAAATTTATAAAAAGCTTTACTAGGATATTCTAGGACATGTCTACCTTGAGGTTTCTATAAACTTTTCAAAGAATAACAGGTAATTTAATATGATATTCTTCCACACTTTCTATGTTGATGGACTAGGCCTGTGATAACACTGCAAGTTCTCCTTTCTCAGATAAATTTTCATCATTTCTGCTTTGCAAAGTAAGGCATATGCAAACTTCCAGAAAATCAAAAATCAGGTAGGGGGATTCAAAATATTGCTTTCAGTATTGAGAAGGTGAATAATTCTTCTAATTGCAGGAACACTTTGTAAATCACATGGTTAATCATTCCCTGAGTTCAACAAACCTTGTAACACAGCTCATACAATCATTATCCGACAAATCATAAAACATTATTTTAAACACCAAATCACTTTGCAGGAGTTCAAAAAACATTGATACTGTTACAATAACACTTTCAATAAATCTACTTGCTTATCTGACCAACTTTCCTTTACTGTAAAACACATAACATGAAAAAAGAATATAATCCAAGCTGAACCACCTCATCCTAAGATTAATTTTTATTTATGCATGAATATAGAAAATATCAATCTCATTAATCAATACATTTATGACATGCTTACTTTTTAAATAACTGTCAAATTTTGCAATATACTCATTTTCAATTAAGCACTAATACAATTATGAAAGAATTCAAATCAAAAGGTTTAAGACTTAGAATGTTATAAAGACAGTAAAGAAATTTCAATTAATATATATACATTGTTTCTTGTAGCAAAGTAATGATTAACTGAATAATAAAAAAGACTGAAGAATAAAATATGCATATAAGCATAAAATTATGTGGGGAAGTAGAATGGACATTTTAGGTGAAGAAAAAAATAAATGGTACAAAATTTTAGCTGTTAAAGTGTTTCTTCATATTTAAAAAAAAATGAATGATGGTTGATATTGAATTTCCACAGTATTTTCTTACAGTGGAAACACACTGAAAAAGTAATTGAACTGGGGCATTTACAACATATTTTAAGTTAGATCCTTTTCAATAATTGAAGGGTATACTGAGTAAGTAGAGAGGGAGAAGACTTGTAGATGGATCTGCCTTTGGAGGAAGTAGAGGAATCGAACTGTTGAGTTTCAGATGTCTATGAGACCTCTAAATAAAGATGCAGAACAGTCATAGAGTTGGGTATTATTGGGAGAGAATTCTGAACAGGAAAAGGAAACTCTGGATTTGGTACAAATACAGTTTTAAAACTAGGAGACAACATAATATCATTAGAGAAATCAGTGGAAGTTAAGAAAAAAAGGTAAGGATTAAAAACTATGCCTTGAGGCACCACAAGAGTAAGGGTTTAAGCAGAAGAAAAGATTGAGAAGGAACATTTAGTGAAAGAAGGGAAAAATACAAATGTGTTCTCTGAAGCCAAATGAAGAACATACACAAGAAAGGGTATGATCAAGTATGTCAAATTTTAATAGGTCCAGTATGATGAGGGCTGAGACTTCAACACTGGCTCTATGTGGAGATGAGCAGAGTGGTTGGGGTGAGGCCCTGAAAGGAACAGGTTTAATAAGATTGGGCAAAAAGGAATTTGAGAACTGGAGAGTAATTGGTAAGGAAACTTGGATCAAGAAAGTTTTTGTCTTGCTTTTGCTTGCTGTTTTCTCAAAGTAGAAGTTAACTGCTTATTTTTTAAGGAACTAATTCAGGAAAAAAACACAAGATCTCATTTTGGAGAGAGAGGAAAGAACTGCAGGAACGGTACTATTAATTAGGTATAAAGAAAAGAGTTTATATAACAGACAGGTAACTACTATCCAGCCTGCAGGAATGGCAAGATCATCTTTGGCATGTGGGAACTTGGCTTTCTGGAGGTTTCTCTTCAACACCAGAACTGATAAGAGTGGCTCACTTTGCCACTAGTAGTTTATGCTAAACTCCTACTTTTATTCTAGGAGTAAGGGATTTGGACATGCCCTAGGCAAAACATGAGGAGGTGACCATCTCACAATTAAAGCCTAGGGCACTGAGTCTCTAATGATCTTGCCCAGTACACAACACTTTATATGTGTTACCATATATTGTTACTGGAGAAGCATGTCCTGAGGACTCCTGTAGGCTTGTTCCTGCTTTCTCTTGAACATTATTCCATGAACCTTTTCTCTTTGCTGCTTTTGCTTTGCATGAACATGACTGTATGCTAAGTCCTTTGAGTCTTTCTAATGATCGAAAAACCTAAGGGTGGTCATGGTGACTTCTGAATAGTAGGTGAGAAGAAATAAACTACAGGGCACATGGAAAGGTTGGCTTTAGATAGAAGGATAAGTAGTTCTTCTATGATAACAGGAAGGTAGGCAGACTGTATAGATGGTAATGCTAGGGGATGGAGAGATGTGATGACAGAAACTTACAGAATTTCTCTTCTTGCCAGTTTTCTCAGCAAAGTATAAAAGTGTGATTAGCTTAGATTGAAATGGAGAAGGAGGTAGTAAAGGTATGAGAAAAAAGAATAGGTTCTTAAGCAGAAGAGTGGGGGACAATAGAATAAAGAAGTCAGATATGATTGCCAGAGAGCAGTAAGGGCCAACTAGTGGTCCATGGGCACCTTATAAAGTGAAATCTAAGTTGTACAGTTTTCTTTCTGCATGGGTGTAGGCATGAAAGTGAAGAGCGGGATTTAATTAAGGTTGCTTTGTTAACTGAGTATGCTTGAAAGAGGAGCAAGGGACTTGGTGTCATATATAATAGAGTGATCACAGTTGTTGACCATCAGAATTAAGCTAGAAAAAGATCAGAAAGAGGGGGATAAAGAAGAGTAAAAAGGTGGAAAAATAATTATATTTCATCTAGTCCTGGTGGGATTGAAAGAGAAGTGTATAGGAAAGATCTGAAGAGTTGGTTAAAAAGTTTGGCCCATGAAATATAATTAAAAAGAGCTACAGTTATCAGCAATGGCAACTTTCAGGGAAGTGAATAAGAGAGTAATGGATCATTGGAGAAGGGACTTCAAGTAACAGAAGGGTTAGAGGGCCAAAATAATCCTCCATGCATGCACTGAGATCAAAAGTGATTGAAAAAAGTAAGAGTACTGGTGGAAATACTGACAGTGAGCAGGAGCTAAAATTGTAGAAAAATAAAAGGGAAGAACCAGAGTCCAAAAGAATGACAACAGCAGTACAGGGCACTAGTCAATCTGATGAGATTCACAACTCAGGAATTTCAGGGACAAGGGAGGGAGAATACAGTGTAATTAACAAGACAAAAGATATTTTACCATATCTCCAGGGAAAGTAAGGAAAACTGCCTGCACTTAAGAGGACTGCTAGGGGAAGCAGAACACCCCAATGAAGAGTGAAAAGAACATTCAGAGAAAAAATGAAAAAGACAATGGTATATAAATTTCAGAGACCTGCTGGACCAGAAACCAGGAAAGAGTAAAAGAAAGGACTGGATAGTCACATGCTCTTGTGGGTATGTATAATAGCTCTAGTTTTATGGTTTTCACTTTTATTTGTATGATATTTACTTTCTAAGTATGTAAATAAATGTGAGTGTATACAAATACATCCATATATATATATATATATGTATATATACATGTTTATCACACATTATATAGCAATGAACAAGACAAAGTACTTGGCCTTAAAAATCTAATTTATGGTATCAGAGGCAGTAAACAGTAAAAATAAAAATGAATAAATAACTTAGAATATGATAGGTGTTACAACAAAAATAACAGGGTGTGGAATAGAGCACAACATGAAGATTATTTCAGATCAGATGGATTAGTCATACATTTTTAAAATGAAAAATTCATATAAAAAGTAAATATTATTTTCAAAAACAAACCTCATATTTTAAATGTCACATTTAATATCTAATAAAGAACTCAAAAAACTCTACACCAAGAATGCAAATAATCCAATCGACAAATGGGCTAAGGAAATGAATAGACACTTCACAGAAGAAGATCTACAAGCAATCAACAAACATATGGAAAAATGTTCAACATCTCTAGTAATATGAGAAATGCAAATCAAAACCACCCTAAGATTCCATCTCACCCCAATTAGAATGGTGATTATCAAGAATACAAGCAACAACAGGTGTTGGCGAGGATGTGGGGAGAAAGGTACACTCACACATTGCTGGTGGGGCTGCAAATTAGTGCAGCCACTCTGGAAAGCAGTGTGGAGATTCCTTAGAAAACTTGGAATGGAACCACCGTTTGACCCAGCTATCCCACTCCTTGGCCTATACCCAAAGGACTTAAAATCAGCACACTACAGAGATACAGCCACATCAATGTTCATAGCTGCTCAATTCATAATAGCCAGATTGTCCTAGATGTCCTTCAATTGATGAATGGATAAAGAAACTGTGGTATATATATATACAATGGAATATTACTCAGCCATAAAGAATGATAAAATTATGGCATTTGCAGGCAAATGGATGAAATTGGAGAATATCATGCTAAGTGAGATAAGCCAATCTCAAAAAACCAAAGGTTGAATGATATCGCTAATAAGTGGATGAGGACACATAATGGGGGGAGGTAGGGGTTAGTGTTAGGGTTAGAGTTAGGGTTAGGGAGGGGGGCAAGAATGGAAGAAGGAAGGTCTGTATAGGGAAAAGAGGGGTGGGAGGGGTGGGGGGAAGGGAAAAAATAACAATGAATCAAACAACAATACCCTATGTAAATTTACATAAATGGCATGCCTTTACGCCATGTACAAACAGAGAAACAACATGTATCCCATTTGTTTACAATAAAAAAAAATCTAAAGGTGAGCTATGTAAAAAATCTATCATTTGAAAGAAGATAAAGAAGTAGTCTCAAAATACGCCCAAAATAAAATTGACTTAAATACCCATTTGTAGGCTACTAATTTTGCAGTCTTCTCACTAAGTGTCAGCTTTCAAGAAAACTTCAGAGCACTTTCACATTTGCAATATAATTCAAGGTGAACACCTATGTAAAAATACAGAATGTGCATCTTTTTCTTCCTGTTTCTCTAAGATAAGCACTTACCGCCTTTAAGTCTGAATCTTTCTTTATGTCATCAACGTAGGAAAGCACAAAATCAATTTGCCTAATTCCATCACGGAAGAAGACAGAATCTTTACTTTGTTCTCTTTTTTGAAACTGCAGGAGACATAAATGACATATTCAAAATTATTGTTTATTCTCAAATAGCAAAAGCTATAGAGGACATTATTTAAAATTTGATTCCCACCTTATTTTATTTGACCTTGGAATGGCATGTCAGGACAAGTAACCAGAGTTCTCATTAGCAGAAGAGGATGCTTATTTTACGAAGTGAAATTTCATAGAGGTGTTAAATAATAAAAACTCAGGAGGAAGTTAAGAAATCCACACAAAACAATGCTTCAATTGTATAAAATTATAAAATGAACATATGTATACATTAATCCCAAAATGCACATTCAGAGAGTTTTGTTATATTTATTAAACACAGCAATTAGTTCATTAGATAACCCATGATTACACACTTCTTTCAGGATGTGATTAATAGTTACAGATTTTTTCATATAATTATCACTTTCTATTTCAACCTTTGAAATGTTAGAATAAAATCAAGGCACAATTAAAAATTAGAAAGCTGGTAGCTTGCTAGCTGGTCTCACTGTAAGTAAGTTCTCATGCAAATCTCTTCTACCATTGATCTTGGGTGAGTCACAATCAATCTTCTGTTTAAATTTGTGGAATTATTTCACTATTATAATCAAACTTACAAGTTTAGGTTTCATATGTTGTATAGTTCATTCATTCCTTTCCTTTCAAAACAACAAAAAAGTACTAGAGAGCTTATAAAAAAGAGATTTCATGTTTGACTTATTTGGTCTTTACAATTCACATGTAATATGTAATACTTGATACTTTTAATATTTCACCTGTAATATTTAGAATTATTCAAATAGATAATGCAGTGAATGCCAATGTAATCATTTTCCACTGGCTTAAGCAAACTTGTGAATGGGGAACTAGATGTCTGTATTTCACAAGTGGTGGTTTTATTAGTTTGAGTTTCTTTTATGGTACTCTGTGCTCTTTTATTCTCCCAAGTCAGGCCAGATGAGTCTCCCATATAAAGGAATGAGTGTAGATTAGTTATGATCAAGTCAGACAAAAATTTCGTGTTTTATCTGTGGTATATGAACAGAATTACTGTACATAATGAGTGAACAGCTGATGTGTCCCAGAAAGAACAAATTTCCAATGCACCGGAGGAAATTAATGAAAAAAATGAACAAAAACATCCACCGAAAAATCTAGGGAGTACAGAGATTAAGAATCAAAATGTAGAAACTCAAAAGTTACGTCTGAGTTTTTGGCACACCATGTGAAGAATTGAATAATCAGTTACTCTTTCCTATAAGAAAATAAAATAACCAGAGAAAACTCAAACTGCTATATGTTATGTGGTATACCTTGATTATAAATCAGTCAAAAAGGAAAAGAATGGAAAATAAAACAAAAATCATTGGCACTCTTACAAATCATCATAATATTAGCCTATCTTATGAAATTCCCACAAGTTTATGAAAGCTAAATGGTAGAAAAAACTAAACCAAGTATGATGTAAGTACAAAATTAGAGAGGAAAAAAAAAAAAAAAAAAAAAAAACCACTCCTCTTTCTCTGATTCTGTGACAGCCATATTTTATATGTTAGGTTTGTTAAATGACTAATATTTTTACAAGTGATCATATTGTTTAGACCAGTTAAATCTAAGTTCACAAAGAACAGGAAAATCCAAACTTCTTTCATAGTGCAACCCTGATTATAAACTATAACATTTTTTTTAATATAGAAAAAAAATCACTGGTATCTTTGCAATCACCATTAGGCACATGTTTTAATATTGTTAACAAAACTTATTAAAGCTTACTGGGTTCTTGATAATAGCCATGCTAATTGAGGTAAGATGAAATCTTAAGAGTTGTTTTAATTTGCATTTCTCAAATTACCAGGGATGTTGAACACTTTTTCATATATTTATTAATCACCTGTATATCTTCTTCTGAAAAGTGTCTGTCTTGTTCCTTTGTCCATTTATTGATTGGGTTCTTTGTATTTTTGGTGTAAAGTTTTGTAAGTTCTTCGTAAATTTCGGAGATTAGTGCTCTATCTGAAATGCATGTGGAAAAGATTTTCTCCTACTCTGTAGGCTCTCTTTTCGCATTATTGATTGTATCCTTTGCTGAGTAAAAGCTTTTTAGTTTGAATCCACCCCATTTATTGATTCTTGCTTTGATTTCTTGCCATATCAATGTTTACAGCAGCTCAATTCACTATAGCTAGATTGTGGAACCAACCTAGATGCCCTTCGACAGATGAATGGATAAAGAAATTGTGGTATATATACACAATGAAATATTATTCAACCATAAAGAAGAATAATATTATGGCATTTGCACATAAATGGATGGGAGAGGAGAATATCATGCTAAGTGAAATAAGCCAATCCCAAAAAACCAAATGCTGAATGTTTTCCCTGATAAGTGGATGATGATATATAACGGGCGTGGGGGATGGGGTTAAGAGAAGAATGGAGGAAATTTGGATTACTTACAGGGAAATGAGAGCAGGGAGTGGGTGGGGTATGAAAGATGGCAGAATGACACAGACAGTATTATCCTATGTACATTTATGATTACACGAATGGTATATCTTGTACAAGCATAGAAATGAAAACATGTACCCCATTTGTGTACAATGAATCAAAATGCAGTCTGTAAAAGTAAAATAATAATTTTAAAAAAGCTTACTGGGGCAGAAAAATGCATAATTTTGTTACACAGAATACTTTTAAAACACAGAATACTTTTTTTTATTAAAAATCATAAATTTACATAGGGCAATGTTGTTTAATTCATTGTTACTTTTCTTCCCTTCCCCCCCTACCCCTCCCACCCCTTTTTTCCCTCTATATAGTCCTTCCTTCCTCCATTCTTACCACCCTCCTTATCCGTAACCCTAAACCTAACCCTAACCCTAACGCTAACCCCTCCTACCCCCCATTATATGTCCTCATCCGCTTATCAGCGAGATCATTCATCCTTTAGTTTTTTGAGATTGGCTTATCTCACTTAGCATGATATCCTCCAATTTCATCCATTTTGCCTGCAAATGCCATAATTTTATCATTCTTCATGGCAGAGTAATATTCCATTGTATATATATGCCACAGTTTACAGAATACTTTTGAAAATCATGTTTTTGTTTTGCTCAAAATGTAACACAAAGACCATATTTTACAATACATGCATGTTAGTGTTTATATTTGATCTGTTCTGAGAAATGCCAATTTATAATTAAGCAAACATCTGAGTGACTTCTCTTTGAATAATGGGGTTATTCTGAGATTCATAACCTATATTCCTGATAGGAGTTAATAAACCCCTGAACTATGTGAAGTCTATTTGCATTAATGTGTGTGTGTGTGTGTGTTTATACATTTTTAGGAAGAGGGTACACAGATCTCTTTATAACCAACAACGATTAAGAATCACCATTCTTAAATGTCAATTTCCAGAGAAGTAGAAATTGGCAACAAAACCCCCCATATTAATAGTATTCATTGGAAGAAACTGATCCAGGCTATTATTAAGCCATCCAGAGCATAAGCCAACAACATTCAGCACGATTTTACCATAAGACGCCGCCTCAGGAACAAATTGAATCGCTTTGCAGGCTGTGAAGCAACCAATAGGGAGTTAGCAAACCCTACTCAGAATTAAACAGTTTAAAAAACAGATAATCAGTATGAAACACACTCAGTGTGATCACTCTGTGTGTGTGATATTTAAAGCTGAAGGATAGAAAAAGTTAACAAGTAATAAAGAAGAAAAAATGGGAAAGAATAATAAAAAAATTTACTTCAAAGTAAATTTCCCTAAATTTTTTATAATGTAAATTCGGATGGAAAATATTTGTGAAATTATGGAAGAAAGAGAGGCATAATGAATTAAAACATGGGACTAATGGAAATACAAAGCAAAATAGATATTCTTTACATATGCCTCTATATATCAGAAAAAGAAAGCAAAATTGCCACCATTGTATATTCTGGGAAGACATAAAATGTATAAAGTTTACCCAGGGCTTATTTCTTAAATATTTCATGACTTTCTAACACACTGAAAAAAGAAAATCATTCAATTATTGAAACACTGAATTGTCTCCTAGTTTCTATTGTCATGGCTAAAATACTAATATGTAAAATACCAAGGAAATGTCTTTAAAATATCTGATATTTGAAAGATATTTGAAAGAAAACAAAAGCAATAGCACAAAAAAGTCCATACTGTGCATACTTTATTGCATCATGAAAGAATAAATAATCCAGCAAAATTACCAATGAAGGGGCTCAGTTCTTGACATAACAAGTTTTGCATCAACTATTCTCTTTCTGGAACAGACTGAGGAGGCCTAAGCAACTGGTGATTGTTGGGGTAGAAATTCCTGTTCTGTAATAAGCCATTTCTATATGTGAAAAATGAGAAAACAAAATGAAAAGTCTAACTGCCAAACAGGAAAATGGAAAACATATACAAACAGAGTGGTAAAGCAAAATAAATTAAAATGATATTTTGATGTTGAAAAAAATTAGTATCTCACTCACATAGAGAGAAATACAGATCTAAACTAAACTAAGGATACTGAAAAAACGGAAATAGTTCTGAAGAGGCTACTGAATGGGCAAAGATCTAAAGGAATGATGGTCCAGTTGACCAAGCTGTGGGGAGACAGGCACTCTCACACATTCATTAGACCGATGAGGTGGAATTTAGCAATATAGGGAAGGACTACATGTGTCTTTGTTTTCTAATAGAGAAATCCCATGTAGAAGGAGATACTGGCCAAAGTTGCTTAAAACTAACTCCCAGGGGTATTCATCATTGCCATATTTATGACAGCCTTGGAAGAATTAGACCAAATAAAAATAAATGGTTACTAAGAGGCCAAAGAAGGAAGAAACTTTGTCTGAAAATGCTTTATTTCTCAGTTTCAACCTGAGATAGATTTACCTTCAAGCCAATAATGTCTAAACCTCAGGGTACTTTTCTTGCACCTGCCCCTTCTGGGGATTTAGGAAAGACCCTAGCAATATATTCTCATGGTAAAATAATTTTCAATTGGTTTCTCTTAAGGAGAAAAATCCAAATTTTTTAAGATTTAGGCATCACTACACCTTATTTAATCTATGGTCTTCAACTTTGGAATCATGTGAATGCTTTACATGATCAAAATAAAAAATAAATAAATACCAAACCAATAAAATTTCAATTATTTTAATTTGATCATCCCCACATCCTCATTCAGAATACTAAAGTTAGTTCCCTGGTGAAAAACAAACCATCATCTATGCTGAAACTATTTTCCCACCTTCCAAAATGGCATTTGTTATTAGCAAAGAGTGAAAAATTAAGAGGTCTACTGACCTTTTAATTGGTATTCAAATTTAATTTTTAAATGAATTGTTTTTCTTCATAATTATTATTTGGCATCTCTTTATAAACAAGAAGAATGATGTAATGGAAAAAAATCCAAAGTAGGTCTCAGAAACTTAGCCCCAATCAGGCATGTTAGCACACACCTGTAATCCCAGTGGCTCAGGAGGCCGAGACAGGAGGATTGTGAGTTCAAAGCCAGCCTCAGCAACTGAGTGAATCCCTAAGAAACTTAGCAAGACATTGTCTCTAAGTAAAATATTTTTAAAAGGCTGGGGATGTGGCTCAGTGGCTAAGCGCACCTAGGTTCAATCCCTAGTAACAGAAAGAAAAAAGGAAAAAAAAAAAAAAAAGAAAAAAAGAAAAAAAATTCTTAGCTCTAGTCTAGGATCTATTGTTTAACCATCCATACTAATGGTTTTGATCAAGTCGTCAACTCACTGGACTTTTCATTTTCTCATTTGCAAACTAGGAATTATTAAAATGCAAGCAAATTGCTACACTTCATATGTTATTCTATGCAGCATAACTGATTAACATAAACAAAAAAATTATCAAATACCATGTGTGAGGGTCTTCAAAAAACTGCATTGGGAAAGACAGCATCACCCTGCACTCTGCAAAAAGGTATCCCATGTATGCCCATTGGTAGTACCAATTGCTGCTTACCATTCGTTCTTCCTTGATGAGAAAACTGGATTCTCTGCTGCTCATGCTCTGTTAGTAGCATTGGGGGGAAGACATAAGGCTGTCAATAATAGTGTCAATCAAACAAGTGGAACCTTTAAGTTTCATTAACAAAATTATTAAGGTTTCCTATGCACAGATACTAAACTACTCAAGGGAACTATGAAACTCCCAAAAGTGTGCCCCAAATTTTGTATATTCAAATGTATCCATGTGCATGTATGGATCTACATAACTGTGTATGTGTCTGTGTGTGTGCAAGTCTCTATGTGTATATAAAGAGAGAGGATATGTGAGAGAGAGTGATAATTTGGGAAGTACTTTTATTAAATAATATATGACATGAGAAATAGTTAAGAATGTGATAAAACTGCAGGGAAATAACAAGGAGCTTTATTCTTTTAATGAGACTGAATTTTGAACAGGATCAACTAGAAGAGCAGAATTAATTAGCTGTTTTTATGCCTTTCAACATTGGCTTGAAATTATTAAAATGAATATCTTATAAAAAGTCAACATCAGGATTCTTAAGGCTTTATACTCAAGAAAAGGTCCATATGTGTATATAAATACACCTGCACCATTTGTAATCAAAGCAATAATAATGCCTCCCTGAGGGCGATGGATTTTAAGGTCCTCATGTTACATATGGCCAGCATACTATGCAACCTACTCCTGAAATCACACACATTCACTCCTCAGTAGTCTCTAGGGACAGGTACAGTAAGAATTATGAAGAGACAGTAGATAATAAATAACTCGCAATTCATATCTAGACTGGGAATTCACCCATCTTGTTCTTGGAAAATCACAACCAGCATCTCATTATGACCAAGAACCAATTTTGCAAAAGCAAATAAAAGGCACTATAGATGAATTTTAAAAATACTCATGATGCATTCTAGATAAAGTATTCGTAGGGCATTCTAGAGGAGTAAAGTGGCAAAATGTGCCAGGAAGAAGTGGTAATTTCTTTGTGTTCTTAAAGAGGATGAAGAGAAAATTTTGAACACATGCCAATTATCATACCACTTAACTTATACAAAAAGTTGCATATAATCTATGGTAGTAAAGTAATGTTGAACCAAGTGGAAATGATTCATGACTTGCTAAAATCCTATTCCACTTACCTGTGATTCTTACTTATGGACTGTGAATGAATTTCACTAGTGAATCTAAATATATCAGCTATCAAAAAAAGCTAAGGAATATCTTAATCAGTCAATTCTGAAGGAGAAATCTCTACAAATAAATTGTATAACTCCGTAGTATATTTTCATTTTATGTTGATTTCTCATAACATTGTTTTTCAATTATTCTACAGAAAGGTCAGTTACTTTGCTTATAAAATGGTACCAAAAAAAAAAAAAAAAAAGAAGAAGAAGAAATGTTCCAAAAGCCATCAGTGTAGTATCATAATCTGTCACTTTAGGAAAAATAAGTTTGGTCTGATTTCCAATCAAAAACTATGGTTATATATCCAGTTTTCAAAAAAAGGTGAAATAAAATAATAAAGGTTTTTCTACTTTTTGCTGAGTATTTCATTATCTCCCTTCTTACTGACCTCATTATTTGGCAGAAAGAGAATCCATACTGTTATTAATTCTACACTTCCCTCAACAGGGCAATAGCTTTCACATATCAGGTGCCTTCTTTCCTGACCCCAGCCACCAAAAGATTTAGTGAAATAGTACAAAATGAAATGAAATGAATAAATGGATAAATAACACAAACTTTAGTAGCAAAATGGGACACTATTAAGAGGATCTATAAATCATCATAGACACTGAAGTCATCCTGAATATTTGAAATATTAAATGGGAAAGATTTGGAGATTGAAATTCAGAAAAAAAAAAATCAAAAGTTCTATACAGGAATTTTCTGGCTTTGAATAAATTTCATTATGCATATTTCATTGTGTATATTTAAGGTATTCAACATAATGTGATCTCACAGTAGTTTTAATTTTAATTTTCTTAATGATTAGTGATGTTGAACACCTTTACACATAACTTTTGGCCATTCTTACGTCTTCTTTGAAGAAACAAACATTCAGGTCCTTTGCCCATTTTTTTAACTGGGTTACAAGATTTTCTACTATTGCATCATAAGAGTAAAATTTAGAGTATTACCACATTTTCAAACCTGTGGTTTGTAATTATTTCCCTAGTTTACAGATTGCCTTTTCACTTTTGTTATTTCCTTTCCTGTGAAGAAGTTTCTAGTTTGATGTAGTACCATTCATTTATTTATGTAATCTGAGATTTTTACTGTGATACCCAAAAATTTACCAAGGACAATTTCCAGGAGGTTTTTTCCTACACTCAGTGGTTTCAGATCTTACATTTAAGTATTTCATCTGTTTTATCCATTTTGAATAGCTAGCATGGGATGTAAGAAAAGGTCCAAATTCATTTTTCTACATGGAAATCCAGTATTCCTGTAGGGAACATTCCTAGAGCTTATCTGATAGCAGTCGCTGACACCATGGTCTAAGTAAGCCAAACAGTCTGGACAGAGAAACTGAGGTAATGGTAAAGACTCGCCATGGAATGAAGGTCTTTGCAGCTGCTGAGGCTGAGTTAGGAGCTGAGGGAAGGCCTCACTTATCAAGCATCCCAGCAAGGTGTGATGTGAGCTCCCCTTGCTTCATGCTGTGTGCTGGAGCTTACCATCCCCCCAGTCCTTTGTTTCAGACTTGTTGCTGGGCAGAATTACTTAGGCATCCTCGGTTTGTTTATATTACCTCAACATATAGTTCACCTATAGGCTGATTCTGTTATGCTTTAACAAGAGTGTTAACCTGATTGGATAATGTGCCTATGTATGTACTGTACGATCCTAAGTAAACTTAGATCTGTGCCTTCAGAGCCCCATTTTCAATGTCTCAGTGCACTAGGTAGGCATTCTATATCCTCACCCTCAGCAGAATATTTACATATTCCCAGCATTACTTATTGAAGAAACTATCCATTTCCCACTGAGACCGCTTAGACTGAGTCCTTGTTAAAATTTGTTTGACCATACTTTTTGGATTTGTTTCTTGGTTCTGTATTCTGTTCCACTATGTGTGTGTGTGTTTATATGTATTTACATTTGAACTTTAGGATTCATTTACTATTTTTTTGAAGAATGGCATTAGAATTCAGTAGGATTGTGTTAAGTCTCTATATTGGTTTGGGTAGTATAAACATTTTGACAATGTTAATTCTTCTCATTCTTATATACAGGTATCCTTCCCCTATTTGTACCTTCAATTTCTTTCATTAATGCTTTAGATTTTCCAATCTTTAACTCTTTGGTTAATTTTATTTATGCTTTTTTTTTCATTCTATGGTAAATAAGATTGTTTTCTTGATTTCTTTTTCAGTTTGGTCATTATTTGTGTATAGAAATGCTACTGATTTTTGTACATTGATTTTGTATCATGCATCTTTACAGAATTCATTTAATAGTTCTAAAAGATTTGTGTGTGTGTGTGTGTGTGTGTGTGTGTGTGTGTGTGTGTGCAGAATCTTTAGGATCATTTCACCTGCAAATAGGGATTAATTTTACTTCTTCTCCTAAAACTAGCATACCTTTTATTTCTTTCCTATTTTTTTTTTTTTTTTTTTTTCTAATTGCTCTTACTAGTACTTCCAATCCCACACTGAACAGAAACAGTCCAGGTAGGGTAGCTTTGTCTTGTACTGGATCTTAGTGAAAAAGCTTTCAGTTGTTCTGAGTGTGGTGTCAGACATGGAATTTTTAATAAAAGACCTCCTCTTGTACCTAACCATTTTAGAGTTTTTATCAAGAATGGTTGCCAAGTTTTTTCAAATACTTTTTATCCAGCAACTGAAATGATTATATAGCTTTGTATTTTTTCTGATCAAGTCATACATCATATTGAATTATTATTATTATTATTTGGTATTGGGGATTGAACTCTGGGACATTTAACCACTGAGCCACATCCCTAGCCCTATTTTGTATTTTATTGAGACAGGGTCTCACTGAGTTGCATAACACCTCCCTTTTGTTAAGGCTGGCTTTGAACTCTTGATCCTTCTGCCTCAGACTCCCTAGTCACTGGGAATACAGACATGTGCCACCACGCCCGGCCTTTGAATTATTTTCATATGTTAAACCAGTCTTATGTGTCAGAAATAAATCCCACTTAAGCATAATATATAATCTTTTGATGTGTTGTTGTTTCATTTTCTAATGTTTTACTGAAGATTTTTGCATTGATGTTCATGAGACAGTGGCCTGTATCTTCCTTTCCTTTCTTCCTCCCCTCCTCATTTTCTTCCTTTCTTCGTTCTTTCTTCCTTTCCTTTTCTTTCCTATATCTTTGCTTGGTTTGGGGTCAGGGTGATGTTGGCTTCACAAAATGTACTTGACAGTATTGCTTCTATCTTCATTTTTTGGAAGGTTTAAAGAAATACTGTTAATGACTTAGTTTTTGATTATTCAGTAGAGTTCAGGGATGAGGCCACCTGGTGTTCTTTCTTTGTTAGAAGATTTCAATTGCTTCTTCAACTCTTTGTTATTTGTCTTTTCAAGGTTTTTGATTCTTTCTGACTCAATTTGGTAGATTTTATAAATATATAAAGCAAAAATTAATAGATATGGAAGAATAAATAGTAATACAATAATACTACGGGACTGCAATTCACCTCTTTCAACAATGGAAAGATCAAGTAGACAGGAAATTAACAAGGACATAATAGACTTAGATAGCACTTAGATCAAATAGACCTAATATACACATATAGAATTTTCTACCCAATGCCAATAGAATACACATCTATCTCTAGAGGACATGGAACTTTCTCAATAAGAGACAATACATTAGGCCACAAAATAAGACTTAACAAATCTATGAAAATTGAAATTGTATTTGGTATAGTTTCTAATCCCTACAGTATGGAACTAGAGGAGTCTTGGTAAGTTCACAAATATCTGGAAATTATACATACTCCTGAACACCCAGTGGGAGAAAAACGACACCAAAAATAAAATTTAAAAATATGGCAGGTACAATGGTGTATAATCATATTCCCTGCTCCATGGGTGGTGAGGCAAGAAGATCACAAGTTTGAGGCCAGTATGGGCCACTTACTGAGACTCAGTCCCCAAATAAAAAATAAAGATGGCTGGGGATGTACTCAGTTATAGAATGACCATAGGCTCAATTCCTAGTACTAAATAAATAAGTATTTTTATATATGTGTATATATATGTATTTTTATACATGCATATACACACACGTGTGTATATGTATATATATAAAAATATCTTGCAATGATAATGGGAACAACACATCAATACATTTGGAGTGCAATGAAAACAGACTGAGGAAGGAAATTTGTAGCAATCAATGTCTACTGAACCAAACGTTAGTAGAAAGAAGGAAATAAGAGAGATCAGAAGACAAGTCAAATAGAGAAAAGTAAAACCATAGGGGGGAAAATCAATAAAATCAAGAATCCGTTTGTTAAAAAAATAAACTGAACAAATACCTAGACTAAATAAAAAAAAGAGAGAGAGAGAGAAGACAAAATCAGAAATGAAAGAGAAGATGCCCTGGAAATAAAAAGGATCATAAGGGATTATTATAAACAATTACATGCCAATGAATTGGAAAATTTTGAGGAAATGGATAATTTTTTAGAAAAGTTTAAGCTACCAACATGCAATCAGAAATAAATAGAAAGCTTGAACAAACCAGAGATTGAAGAAATAATTATAACCTAACAGCAAAGAAAAGCCCAGAACCAGAATGAATTCATAGCTCAATTTTACATAGTTCTTAAAATAGTATTTTTAAAGAAGTAATAGTGTGAGGTGACTCATGTTATATTTTTATATGAATATTCCACAATGAAACCCACATTGTGTAGAAATAATATGCACCAATAAAAACTTAAGCTAAAATGGGAAAAATAAAAGAAATATGGAGTGATTAACAGCAAACTCAGCTCCTAAATTTCATACATAAAATACCAATTTATGTAGTTTCACTTCACAGACTCCTCATAAACTTTTTCTTAATTATGTAAAGTTAACTATATATATAAACTTGAGCAAGTTAACCTCCCTACATCATGACATCCACACAGCAAAATTAAGTTCTCAATAAATATTGTTTTTTTAAATTAATCTTTATTTACTTTCCAGTGGTCATGATAAATTTGTCATTTGTATCATAAATTTTCAATTCATATGCATTTTCTTATCTCCAAAAAGACTAACAATGTTCAATGATGACCTATATTAATTTTAAATCAGAAGTAGCTCAACACTCTAGAATTCAGACCTTTATCTCTTTAAGCAGTCATGAAAGTACAGAAAATCTTTTCAATGTACAAAACAATTTTGAAATAATGAACCTGGAATTTCTGTATATACTTGCCTTGAAATAGCCCAAACATTCATCAGTCCATTAGCCCAACATTTGCTAATGGACTAAATTATCCATTGATTCTAGTCATCTCTGTCTTGATCCAATTCTTGGATGAATATTATATTATCATATTTCTTTTTAACAATTGACTTGGACTTTCATTTTTACGGCACTTGAGTATTGGTAGAAAAAAACTGGCATTAAAGAATGTAGGTTGCACTTACTTTAAAAATATTTTGAGGGCTGGGGTTGTGGCTCAGTGGTAGAGCATGTGCATAGCACATGTGAGGCAGTGGGTTCAATCCTCAGCACACACATAAAAATAAATGAATGAAATTTTTAAAAATATTTTGAAATAATAGCTTCATGGGAATTTTCCAAAATAGTACATAGAGATCTTATATACCCTCCAATCAATTTCCCCTAATGATTGCATCTTATATAATAACAGAAAAATATCAAAACCAGGAAACTGACACGAGTACAATGTGGGTATAGTTCTGTGTTATTTTATCACAGATGTACATTTGTGTGAGAACCATACCAATCAATATACAGCTATTCCATCCATGAAGATCTCCCTCATGCAACCCTTTTAAATTTATGTCCATTTTCCTTCTTTCAATGTCAATATCCCCTAGGAACCACTATTTTTTCTCCATGTTTATAATGTTGTTTCAGAAGTGTTATAAAAATCAAGTGAAAAATGTGTATACTTCTGAGATTTTTTGTTTTATTCAGCACAATGCCCTGGGGCCAAGTTGTGTACATATATCACATTTTGGAGATTCCACAAAAGATTAGGAAAGGAATCACCATATGACCCAACTATTCTAGTCCTTGGTATTTATCCAAAATAGCAGAAATCAGCATACATACTGACACAAGAATATCAATGTTTACAGCAGCAGAGTATACAAAAGCCAAGTTATGGAAAGTGCCTACCAGTTGTCTGTCAACATGAATATATTTTCATGTGCTTATTTGTCACCTATATTTCCTCTTTACTAAAATGTCTCATCACATACTTTATCCACTTTCTAAATGAGTTAATTTTTAATATTAAATATTTTTATTATATAGATGATCCTCAACCTACTATGGGGTTATGTTTAAATAAGTTCATCACAAGTTGAATATGTTCCAAGATGAAAGTGCATTTAATAAACCTAACCTACCAAGCATCATAGTTCAGCAACACAGTATACTCTAGAGGATTGTTTGTTTCCCCTTATGAGTGTGTGGGTGACTGTATTTTGCAGCTGCTGCTACCTAGTATAAAGACAGAATGTCAAGCCACATATTACCACTTCAAGAAGAGACAAAACTTCAAAATTTAGGGTATTATTTATACTGGACGTATATTATTCTCATATCATGATAACATACAGAAAAACATAAATTGGCCTATAAGTAGAGGACCATCCCTATACCATAGATACAAGTCCTTTGTCAGATAAATCATATGCAAATATTTCTCCCGGTGTGTAAACTGTACTATAACTCTGTAAATTCTCCTAGGATCTTTCACAGGAAAAGATATACTTAATATGACAAACCCCAATGCATCAATTTTTTCTCTTACAGATCATGCTTTTCTGTCACATTTAAAATCTCTTTGACATGACTTGGTTTCCAAAGAGTTTAACTTACTTTTTCTTCAATAAGTTTTATAGTTTTATGTTTTACATTAAACCTATATTCAGCACTGAATTAATTCTGTATGAGATACGAAATTTAGATTGACGTTCCCAAGGTTGCCTGTGAGTACACAAATGCTCCAGCACCATTTGGTGAAAAGATTATCTTTCCTCCAATCAACTGGTTTTTGTACATTTTCCAAAAATCATTTTGCAGAATATGTGTGAGGCTATTTTAAGATCTTTTTATTTTTCACTAATCTATATGGCTTTCCCTTGCCAGAATACAGCTAAAAAAAAAAAAATAATAAATACATCTTGAAATAGGATGTATTAGTGATTGCTTCTACTTTATTCTTCTTTCCAGAAATTGGTTTATCTCTTACTTCCTTGTCATTTCCATAATTTTTTAAGAATAATCTTGTCTATATCTATAAAATGTCATGCAGAGATTTTGACTGGAATTGCATTAACCTATATGCCAATTGGGATTTTCATATGTTCATTGCTAGTATATATGAATACAATTGAGTTCTACATGATTCTCTTGTATTTCATTACCTTACTCACCTCACTTACTAGTTGCAGGTTTATTTGGCTTTGTTTTTACATATTTCTTAGGATTTTCAATATACCATCATATTTTCTGCAAATAGGTAGAGTTTTATTTGTTCCTTTCTGTCCTGTATGTCTTTTATTTTCTTGTCTTATAACAAGACTGTCAGTACTTTCTTTAATAGAAATGGAAAGTGAGGACATCCTTGCTTTGTTCCTGATCTTATGGAGAAAGTTTTCAATCCTTTACTATAAAACATGTTATTTCAGGTATTTTGTGGATATTCTTTATCAGATTGAGGAAATAATACTCTATTCCTACTTTTCTGAGAGTTTGTATAGGTTTTGTTCTTTGTTTTTAATGCCTGGGCATTGAATTTTAATAATTTTTTCTAATAAAATAAGATTTTTATTCCTTAGTTTATTAATATGATATTTTTCAAATAATAAAGGACATTTCCATCACTGGAATAAACTCCACTTGGTCATGGTATATAGTTCTTTTTATACATTACTGAACTTTATTTACTAATATTTTACTAAGTATATTTTGTTTATGTCATGAGGGATATTATTTTTGGTTTTGTGAATCTCCATTTTATTTTTCATGAATATCCTTAACCTTCCTTGATTTAATTAGGCCTGGATTTTCTTTTCATTCTCCAAGTATATTTCACTGGCTCTAGATTTCTGCATTTATAGTTTTCTGAGCCCTTGAAAATTTCTACCATTTCCTTTAGACTGTGAATTCTTATAAGAAATCTAATATCATTTTAATTACTTTCTCCTATAGTTAAAGTGTTGTTTTCTTCACTGTTTTCAAATTTTTTTTTTCCTAATTTCAAAATTAGGAAATTTCAAATTTTTTTTTTCCTAATTAGTTTTAATTTGATTCATCTGAATTATTTTGGATTCATCCTGTTTGTGGTTCCCTCAGTTCTTTGAATCTGTGGGTCTTTATGTCTTTTGGCAGTCTGGTATTTCCAGCGATGATTTTCTTGAATATGTCTGTAGTGCACTTTCTGTCTCCTCTCTTAGGACTCTACTGTCCTGAGTGTTATGCCTTTTGTTAAGCTCCACGGGTTCCTTTGCTAGTCACTCTAGTAACTCTTTTGGGCAACTCTTTTATCTTCAACATTAGGAATTCCTTCCTCTATACCTTTGATTTTCCTAATAAGTATTTTCAGTTTTAAAGTTTCCATTTTATTCTTTATACTTCTAATTTTTGATGTCATCTCAGCATTGGCATGTTATTCATCTTTTCTCATTCTTGCTGAGACACTTCCATTTCTTGGTATTGTGAGTCATTTCCTATAGAAACATAGATTTGGGGATTTAATGTCTTTAAACTATTGATTTTATTTAAATCTGCTGATGCTAATTGCAGGTGAGTAAGTAGGGTGATGCCTCACTTCTAAGTGGTAACAGAAGTCCAGGTTTTACACTCAGCCTCTATGGTCCTGGAAGAAGGCAGCAGTGAAAAAGGGTTTCTCATTATTGCTTAGTGGGGTGGGAACCCAATCTCAGCCCGAGGCCCTCCCTGATTCCAAGAACAAGGATGCCTCATTGTTGCTCCCCAAATGGCCTGTCACCATGGTGGGGGAAGGGCGGAGGTAGCTTCTCTTCCTGTGGGCAGTGATGAAGCTTCTGACTTACCACCAGGCAACCTCTGATACCTACCCAGCAGGGAAGGGTTTCTGCAATGTTTTATCACTACTGGATGTGGAAGTCCAGGCTCCTCACATGGTCTCCACTAACATCATGAAGGGACAGGTTGTCAAAGAGACTTGTGTCAACCCAGAGGGAATGAAAGTCCCAGCTCTCTACTCAAAATTCCCTGGCACCAACCCTACAGGGAAGTGGAGTACTTCATCACCACCAGGTGGGGGTAAAAGTCTAGCCTCCACTTGTGAGCTCTGGTAGAAGGGATGGTCATAGGACCATGAATCCCCCAATAAATACTTTTATTGGCTATAACTTTTCTGTATTCCTAGGTCAGCTTTTCCCTATGCAGAGTAGGCACGTCTTGAGGCTTTCTGTTATTGTGTCAGCATTTCCGGGTTGCTGGCTTCTCCAACACCCTGTCTGCAACATACAAAGGAAAGAGTAAACCCAAGAACTAACTCTGTGTTTTTCTCTTGTGCTTCAAGGCTGCCGATTGGTCTGTCTTCTTCTAACTTTCAAGTCCCATTATGTTTGTTTTATATATGATGTCCAGAAGTTTTAGCTGTACTTAGCAGAATAAACAGGAAAAAAAATTTCTACATCTTCCTGAAAGCAGTAACTGCAGTTATTACTATGTCAATATGAACAAAAAGAAAAGAATAATGTATTTGTTATTATTGAATTGGATTAGTCAATCTCATAAGATAAATCTTTCCTCTGTCTAAACTAAAGACAGGAAAACTTATGTTTCATGATCTATATTTTCTAAACAATTACACTGATTGATTTATTCACTTACGCAATATGTTCTTTTGTTACATTATATCACTTTAGTTGTGGAGACCCTGCTTTATGACGGTGATTTTCAAATCTTAATGGTAATAAGAACCATGTTTAGTACTTTCTAAAAAAACTTGACCACTTTAGCCTTATCCCCAAAGATTAGTAGTCATATGAGATTGAGTCCAGGAATCTGCATTTTAAAGAAATTTTTATTCAGGGGATCTTCAAAATACACTATAAAAAAAATCACTGGACTGTAATATCTTCATAGTACCTTCCATTTCTCATATTGCTTCTCTCAGTATTATGCTCACTGAGCTTCTAGCGGAACTTCTGGGAAATTTAAGTCAACCAGCTTATTTATTATTCAGCCAATTTATCCAGTCAACCAACCCACAGCCAACCTATCCTGAAAGAATGTGTTTCCTCAGGTGGTAATTTCTTGTTATTCCGAGAGTTCCCCGCCCCCAGCCCCTCAATGCCAGGATAGAACCCAGGACACATTATACTTACTGGGGAAGTGCTCTACCACTGAGTTACATCCCCAGCTCTTTTTACTTTGCCCAAATGTATCTCAAGCTTGCAATCCTCCCATCTGACCCTCCTGAGTAGCTGGGATTACACTAGAAATCCATTTTAAAAAGACTGCTTATATCTGACTAGATACCTCTAACCGAACTTCAGGGCATCTACCTCTGTGAGAGCTACTCACAGAGTTCCAAATCAACTGCAGTCTACCAGAAAGATTAATTTTTTAAATTATTTTTAGTGTCAATGGACATTTATTTTATTTATTTATATGTGGTGCTGAGAATCGAACACATTACCTCACACATGCTAGGCAAGCGCTCTACCACTGAGCCACAACCCCAGCACAGAAAGATTATTTTATTGAAACACTTTTAGAATGTTTATGCTTGGCATAGAAATAAACTAAATTGTAGTGTTTTTTTGAAAGCTTATATAAATAAAATAAGGCCTCTGGTTGAAATAATTCTGGGAGTTTTTACAAGTTGTATAGTTATTCCTCAGTATATGCAGGGGATTGGTTCCAGTATTCCCTGTAGATACCAAAATCCATCAATGCCCAAGTCCATTAAATAAAATGTCTTGAAATTTGCATATAGAGTACACCCAATTTTCTGCATACCATAAAACATCTCTAAATACTTATAACACAATATAATGTAAATGCTATGTAAGAAGAATTTATTGCATTGTTTAGAGGATAATGACAAAGAAAACACACATATGTTCAATACAGACACAATTATCTTTTCTGAATATTTTTGATCCTCAGTTGATTAAAGCCATAGACATGAAGCCCAAACATAAAAAGGGCCAATTCTGTCTCACTTTATTATTTATTGTGCCATTCGATACGTTTTTTTAACTAAGGTTGAGTCACTTGAACTCCAGCAGAGTGACAGATTAAAACACATAACATATTAATAATTCTTAACATAAAATGTGGTCACGAATAAGCTTGTATTAAGCTGTCGCAAAGTGTTTGGCTGAATACTATTACTTTGTGTATTAAAGTCAAGAATATCTGAGTTCATTTCACAAAAAACCTTAAAACATATTCAACTTAGGTTTGTTCCTCATAACATTTTCTAATTTCCAATTTTCTAGTATTAGAAAAATCTAATACTAATTCTGCATGAAAGACATGGACTTTGGTTTACTAATGAAAAAATAAATAGGTTGGAGGACAAAATAAAACGTAGCATGAGTAAATAACTGACATGCAAAGACCTAACTGTTCATAGGAAGGACACTGCTAACTTTGCCTTGATAAATTTTATCTCTTACATACAAGGGGTTAATACATATATATTTCACTTACTTCACTCATTTGGATACTATAGGTGATATCTCTACTGCTTCTTTTCCCTAGATAAAAAAAGAAACAGAAAAACATGTTTCATTGGTCAGCTGGTTGACTACTTTCAAAAGCTTACACAAAAATAAAACTGGAATTCAACAAATGAAATTCAAAACAAAAATACTGGGAGAATACCTGCAAGATCATTCTGGGCATAAACTTGAAAACAGCCTACAAAAGACATTTGCTGAAACCTGTTTATGATCTAAGGAAAAATACCAATTACTGATGTATAGGATATATAATCTCACCCACTAAGAAATAAACCTAATTTTGATCAATGGAGTTATCAAACCATAGGTAAAAATCACTAAGAAGAAAACATCCAATAGAATTTCCATTGGTATCTTCTAGTTCTTAGCATGAAACATTAAATATTTTCTCCACCTCTTTCTTGGTACTGAACCAGACTGGTTTCAGGGGAAACACTATAAGAGCATACCAGTTCTAAGCAGGTCAGATTTCTTTCCCAACATACAGATATCTTCATAGCGGGTATGTGCTCATTCATTTGGACTGATATACATGTTCAAGTAAGTTTCTAAAACTGAGAAATATTACATATAGAATTCTTATTTTTACTCTCTAGTGACTCCAACTTGAACAAATACTATGAAATACTTAAAACTCAAAAAATTCCTACATAAAAAAGTTTTAAAGTAAATATCACAATGTGAATGAAATCAAATGCTGGTACCACTTAAAAGCCATCCATAATAACTAAAATTTTAGGAAGAGTTAGTATATGTTTTGAGAAAAGAGAAAATACAAATCTACCATTTGTATACTTTCTCAGCATCCAATAAACAATTCATTTCACAAAATATTAAATGTGTTACATGAAAAGGATTTAATTTATAACAGTCCAATTCATTTTTACAGATTATTCAAACCACTAATGATTGGTAAGAATCACAAGAAGTACAGTATCATAAATGTTTTGAGAAACAAAGTCTATATTCAAAATATAGTATATTGTTATACCTGTCCTAACTCATTAGCTAATATTATTAATCTCTTACTTTGCCTATATTATGTTAAACTTTATCATAGATATAATATCATAAGAAAAAATCCACAATATACCTATATACAGGACTTGGTTTCTGAGATTTCTGGAATCCTCCCAGGGTCTTAAAATGTATTCCCCACAAATAAGGGGGGCTACTGTTGGAGATGTAGGATGTGCTCTACCACGCTAAACCAAACTTTCCCTATCCTCCCTTAGAAGAGTACACAAAGTTCAAAGCTCTCAACTATCATGTAAATGGCATAATGTCTATCTCATAAGGTTTGTGTGAGTATTAACAAGAGGTCAACAAATAATATTCTTTGATACTGCTGTTACTCTTAAGATATGTTCTGTTTCTCATTAATTTTAAAAACTATTATAAACTCCTTTGGGTTAAGTTTCAAAGTGTCAAATGGAGTTTAAATAATTTCTATTTGCATTTATTTTGTTGTTGTTGCTGTAGAAGAATCTGCTCTTAAAACGCTGTTATTATAGCAAAGGTGAAAACTAACCAATTAGAGCTGAACTTCTCTGAGTGGAGACTTTATCACGTAAAAGAGAATAATATAAATTAAAATGCTCTGAAAATATTCATACAGTGCCATCAAAAGAAATGTTTTCCCATGAATACTACCTTGAAACACAACTCAAAATTTCACAATGTTCAGAACACCTCTCACTGTATTCAAACATGAAATACATACTAATCTAATGTTCTTGTGTTACGGTCTGGATGTGATTTAGGGCATCCCCCAAAGGTTCACCTTCTGAAGGCTTAGTCCCCACTGTGGCAGCATTGAGAGAGGGTGGAACTCTTAAAAGGTAGAGCCTAGTGGGAGGTAATTAGGCCACTGGAGCAACATTCTTGGAAGAGACTAATGTGGTACTCAGTGAACCCAATTAAAACAAATGCAAGTTTTTATAAGAAGAGCAAGTCTTGCCCCTGAATTTTTCTTATTTCCTGTCTTGCCATGTGATTCTCCCTCTCATACAAAACTGCCATAATGCCATTCACAATGCTTTGATATACCCATAAGGTCCTCAGGATAAACAGATGGGGTCATCTAATCTTGGTCTTACATTCTCCAAAAACTATGAGCTAATTAAATACTTTTTCTTTATAAAGTATCCAGTCTCAGCTATTTTGTTATAGCAACTATACCTTATAATGAATAGGTAAAGAATAATATTTTAAGAAATACATGCTTTGACTCTCAAGGTACCATATTTGAACATTGATATGAGGAGGCTTTTATTTTCTTGAAAAAAAAACAGTCACTATTGTACTGAAGAAGAATGCATCAAACAAAATATCATTCCAAGGACAGAACAATCAAATGAGTACAAGTCTTAGGCTAGGTTTATAGAATAATTTTTAATACTATTTTTATGAAAAGAAAGTTGAAAAGATGCAGACACTTATCCCTCTTTTCTCTAATTATTTTTGCTCCACTTAATGGAAAACAACTAAGTTAAAAAAAGTTTTCAAACTCCTGTCTAAACTTGATACATTTATTTGAGCATTTAGAAAAGAGAAAATAAGAATCTTCCAGAAAACCTCCCATCACTTCTAGTCCTCCTCTCACACTTAACATTTAAACTCACTGCTTTCTTTCACTGAAATGAATAACTATTCTCTTCCCTTACTGACATCTGCTTACATTTCACATTATGTCAGTTTTAACATTCTCCTTTCAGGTCTTCCCTGAAACTACCTCAGGAGTAGTTTGTAAGATGGATCTTTTTCATAGGAGCACATTCCATGTAAGGTGGATCCTTTTGTGAAAAGCAGAAAAATTCAAGATAGATTTATGTCCTCACACACATTGCTAAATGTTCACACATGCCATAGATTTACACAAACTTTCACACTCACTGGTGGAGTATAAAAATGTATTAACAATGCATCATCACCAAACCTCTGTCAAAACAGGTCCAGCTGAAGAGACAGGATTTGAAGCCAACAACTCCAAGTCAACTTCTTGTTACTTCTCCAAATTTTAAATGGCTGTACTCTTCTTGTGGACTAGAAACCTGAGATATGAAGGTTTGGTACCAATGATTATAAAGAATTAATGAATGGGTGCTAAAAGTAAAGCCAGCTCAAAGACCAAGCTTTGAGTTTTCACTGAACGCACATTACTAAGAATATACTCTCCAGCAAACCCAGAGCCCAAAAATAGCTCTTGCATTTACCAAATGGTCTTCTCAGCTTACACCCCTACCAGCAACATAAAATAAAATAGTTTTATGCTAACATAACGATGTTTCTATCTGCAAGAGACAACACATAAGACAGTGTCTGTAAGATTATAATATACCTAGATGTATAGTAGGCTATACCACCCATTTTTGCTTAAGGACACTCTATAATGTTCCCACAAAGTGAAATCACCTTACAATGTATTTCTCAGAATGTATCACTGAAGTTAAACAGCTCATGACTGTATACACAATCAAATATCCACATTCTTAAGTGATAGATGGTTTTATTAAGCCTGATGCTTAATGTACATGCAGAGGTACAAGCAACTTTTACCTTCAACTTTCAAACTGCCTCTTCCAATGCTAACTGTTCATGAATCAAAGCACGAACACTGCAAATCAGATTCCTTATAATGTCAACTAGTTAACAGTTCAATTCCAGCAACATTGACATTTTACTGTGTTTGTTTACATAACTATTTAAGTGTATTATTACAAATTTCTAGCAGAATTTCATTTTAAAAATTAGTAGCAGTAGAAAAATGGCTAATTGGAAATATCTGAATAAAGAGTCTGAGAAAAAGCAACAAATTCCAGGAATGTCTCATTCTTATATTTAACAGGCCAAATGTTAACTGTTTCTCTAGAAAGAAATCTTATCACATGTAAATCAATAGCTTAATTCTCCCATGTTTAATCTTCAAAGGTGATTTAGGTAACATAACATATAAGACTGTGGTTTACATGCAGGGAAATGAACTCATTCTAAGAAATCCTTTATTACTTTAAAATGTAGAAATGAAAGTGGCTTCTAAAAATTGATGCTGCAGAACCTAGAAATGTTTAACCTTCTTTGGCTAGCACTTTCGATTTTATAACTGTGTCAGTTAACTCCAGCTATATATGTATATAGATATATGAATAAAATATATATATATATATCTGAAAAGGAATTTCTAAAAGTCCATTGAATTGTCAATATTAAAATAAACATCTCTAAAGTCCATTGAATTGTTGAGATTAAAATAAACATCTTCATCACAATGCACTTTCATAAGACCCTAGTAAATAATAGAAAAATAAATGGGCAACAAAGCCAATCCAGCAAAGTAATTGACATTTTGATTTTACATCTAGAATATAAGAGTTATCTGAGTGTTCTTGTCCACCCTATTCCTTAGGCCCTGCTCTCACCAATGCTACACCTCTCCACAATGTGGATTCTTCATCTGTGAACAAATCTGAGCGCAGATATTTGGGCAGAATAAAGTCTTAGGCCCATTGATCAAATATATGTATTCCTCATCAATGTCCTATTCTCCCACCTACATCAAAATCAGATAAGGGAGCATAAATAAATTACAAAGGCTTTGGTGCATGCTTATAATTCCAACAACTCAGGAGGCTAAGGCAGGAGGTTGTCAAGTTCAAGATCAGCTCAGCAACTTATCGAGGGGTAAATAAAAGGACTGGGACTGTCTATATGGCACAGTATCACTGGGTTCAATCCCCAGAACTAGTAAATAAATAAAGAAATATTACAAAGATTTTTACAAAGAAAAGAAAAGGGAAAACCCAAGTCATTTTGGGAAAAGTAGTAAAACCTTCATAGAATGAACTTAATGCTGCATAACAACTTCATGTTAAAGTGATAGTACTTCTAAGTATAGATTCTAGTAAAATCAGATTTCAAACAACTAAAACACAGTATTAGTTAATCTCCATAATATTATACTGAAATATCTTTTTTTCATTATATAGAGAAGGTTGGGGACATAGATCAGGGATAGAGTGCTTGCCTGGTCCATATGAGGCCCTGGGTTTAATTCCCAGCACCAAATAAATAAATAAAATCATTATACAGAGAACATTTCATCATATACATTTGTTCCCTCCACTCTTCCTTCAATAAAGAATACAATTTTTGGCTCTCATGGTTTTATCTGAGAAGCACCAGTTTTAAGAAACTACTGAATGCTGTGAATGAAAAAACAAATCCATTTAAACTCTTCAATTACTAGAATTACAACAGGAAATAACTCTTAACAAAAGCCTAAACCTTCAAATGAATATGGAAAAAGACTTTCAGTTTTATACTGATAAAAGCTATTTGACTGTTTTTTTGCACCACTGAACAATCATTTTTCCTAATAAATACATTTATTATATAATTTATCAGAGCCATTATCCAAAGCTTAAGAGTTTTTAAGAACTTTATTTTCTTCTATCCTCAAATTACTTTTTTATTTTTAAAAAGGGGGGCATGAGGTTGAAATGAACTAAAACAAGAGAACAAAAGAAGACAACAGAGTGAAAGAAAATATGTGTCATATCTAATAAGAGGACTGGTATCTAGAATATATAAAGAACTCTTACCAATAAATAATGAAAGGAAAAGTGACTCAGATTTTAAAATGAGCAAAAGATTTGAATAAACATGTCTCCCAAGAATATATATAAGCATATATAAATATATATATACAAATATATGACAAATAAGCATATAAAATATTTGACACATTAGTCATTGGGAAAATGCAAATCAAAATCATATTAAGACACCTTAAGACACCACTTCACAACCACTAGAATAATTATAATAAAAGCAGACAATTACAAGTGTTAGGATGTGGAGCAATTGAAACCCTTATACATTACTGGTGTACAGACACCTGGAAAATGTTCAACACAGAACAGCTATATGATCCAGAAATCCCCTTCTGAGGAGTATAACTCCTCAAATTGAAAACATATGTTCATATAAAAACTTGTAGATAGATATTCATAGCAGCACTACTCATGGTAGCAAAAAAAAAAAAAAAAGAGTGGAAATAACCTATATGACCACTATCTGATGACTTGATCAGTGTGATACATCTCTATAATGGAATATTACTAAGCAATTAAAAGTAATGATGAACTGAGAAATGGATAAACTTCAAAAACATGCCAAGAGACAGAGGTCAATTGCAACAGACCATGTACTGCATGATTCTGCTTGTATGAAGTGTATGGAATAGGTAAATCTGTAGAGACAGTAAATAGATTATTGGCTGCCTGAAACTAGGGGTGGAAACTGAGGAGGGTGGGGAATGACTGCATAGGCAGTTTCTATTTGGAGAGATGAAGGTGTTCTAAAATTACTTTACGGTGATGATTACAAAACTTTGTAAAACAATTGAGATTTCCTCTTTAAATGGGTGAATTTTATGGTATGTAGATTATACTTAAAGCTGTTTCAAAAGGGGAGAAGGATGCAATAATACACTATTTCTTGGCCTATGAAAACTGAATAGAAGGCTATCCTCATGTATTTTATTACTTTAAAAAAGCTGCTTTCAGGTTTAGCTCAAATTCTAAACAGGATATGAAATTATTGTCTCGGAAACAGCCTCAGAAAAATAAGTGCATTTTAAAGAGAATGTGTTTACTAAAACAGATCCACAGAGCATAGGTCTGAGCAAAGAAGGGACAAATAGTTCTCTACAGAACTAAGCCTTCAACTAAAGCTGTTCTGTTAAAACAGTAGTGTCCCCAAGAACACACGAATCTCAAGCAGATAAACTTTAAGGTCTGCGCCTCCCATAATTGAGCGTCTCCACACAAGACTGGAGACTACTCAGCAGAGAGGTAGGCAAACAGACCCCAGGGCACGCTCTAGGACCCCAGAATTGCTAGGCGTCTCAGGAGAGTCCAGGGAAGCAAGGAGGATGGCACAGGATATAGTGGGAAGCAGAAACCCACCCCACCCAGCTCAAGCACGGAATGTCTGTACTGATGTCTGTCTCGCGCAGGGCTCGCCACTCTGCGAACGTCCCCGGTTCTCCGGCTGCAGGGCCGCCAACGTCCCCCGGGGTCCATGTGCTGGGGATGGAGGGGTCCACGCGCGCAGCCCGCCCTCTCCCGGCGCCTCTCCAAGGGGTCCTACCTTCCTGCTCCACCATTTCCAGGAGGTCGGGATCGCCCATCTTCGCCAGCTCGTTGATCACACTGCCCCGGGGGCGGGTGCCGGCGGCAGACCACTGCGACCAGCGGCGAGACAATTTGGGGGCGAGGCTGAAACGGATCTTGGGCCGCCGCGGTTGCTGTTTGGGTACCT
Source organism: Sciurus vulgaris (assembly GCF_902686455.1). Taxonomy (NCBI): domain Eukaryota; kingdom Metazoa; phylum Chordata; class Mammalia; order Rodentia; family Sciuridae; genus Sciurus; species Sciurus vulgaris. The sequence continues at coordinate 50,054,367 of NC_136472.1, forward strand.
TGAAAATTCCGGACGTCTCTCCGTCGCTGTCCCTCGTCTCCTTCACCCTCGGGATCGAGTGCAATTTGGCTTTCCTCTCCAGCGGGAACGTCCACTCGGCTTCGTCCGGGGACTCCGACTCCGCGCCCTTGACCCTGCGCTTCACCGACCTCTCCCGGTAGCGCTTCTGCGCCCTCTCCAAGTACGCCTCCCAGTACCAGTCCCCGGGCCTGCCTTGCCTCCTCGAGTCCTTTCCGCTCCTGCTCGCCAGACGCCTCCTTTGCCACAGCACTCGGTCGCTCTTTCCCCGCCCCATTCTCTGCAGCCCAACCTCAGGACCCGCCGGCGCCCCACCCTCCGGAACCGCCATCTCCCAGGGCTCTTGCCTTTCTGGCGGGGCGCCGGCCCCCTCCTCTTCTCCACCCTGCCAGTCGGCCAGCTGCGGCCGGGGCTCCTCCACCTGCGGCCGGGGCTCCTCCACCTGCGGCCGGGGCTCCTCCACCTGCGGCCGGGACCCCTCCACCTGCGGGCCCTGCCCGGGGCCAGCCGCCTGCCCGCCGCCCGCCTCCTGGCCCTCCAACCTCCGACCCTCTGGATCCTCCTGCTCCATTCTCAACAGGCTCCGCTCGTCCTCTCCCCGGGCCACCCTAGTCCCTGACTCCTGGCTCTCGGCGACGACCGCCCTCCTCTCTGAACCTTCCACTGAGCCCCACAGGTGGGCGAAACGCTGCCTCAGCCAGTTAGCCAGGTCCTCATTCATCAGCCTGGCCCTCACCCTCCGTGGGTGCCACCGGGAGAGAACCCCCTCCCGCTTCGGGAGTTATTTTTTGTCGGGTGAGAAAAGTCCCCGTCCCTTAAAGAGACCCCACCCCATTAAGGCCCGGATCGCAGAGATTCCAGCAGAACCCGCCCGCCTAAATCTGAGCACTTTTCTCTGAGCACTTCCAGCTGCCCGGACTCTGAACAGAATCTTTTCTAGTTGAAAGGTCATGTATTGTGGCCAGAGATTGAGGTCAGCCTCTGCTCCTTAAAAGTTGAATAGCTTTGGACAAATTTCTATAAGCATCAATTTCCACATCTTTAGATGAGAATAATAGTACTCACTTGAAGGGGTGTTGTGAGGAGCAGAGTATTCGGCACAGAAAGTGAACTTTGGCTATTATTCAAATCAGCCCGTATCATTTTGAACCCTGCTCTACCTCAATCCCTTAGTGCCCTGAGAACTTTAACCTGATGCAGATGAGTAGGCCCCACTGCTCACAGGCCTCTCTGAATTGGTTCTGTGTTGTTGAGACCCTGTCAACTGCCAGCTCCACTGTAGTCAGGAGATAAGAATTAAGGTCCAATGGGGAGTGGGGAACAGATGCGAGGTGATGAACCCAAAGGTGATGCAGACATCTGAACTCACTGGTGATACTGCGGTTTATCAGTGACCACTTTTGCTCCCTCTAATGTTGAAGTTCCAACACTAAAGAAGCATGCCAAGGCAAGCATATTAAGCAAGTTTTATTTAAAGGTAATAATACACACTTCTCTGGGGAGGGAGAAGGGGGCCATGGCTGATGTTCTAAAGTCCCAAGAAGTGAGTGCACCCTACCTCTTTTATAGGTTAAGGTTTCTTCTGTTCTCCCATTCTCTCTCCCCATATCTCTCCTTCCTGCCTATATGACTAGGCCTGGTTTTGCAGGTGAGATACATAAAGTGAGAAGCAAATGGGCAGGGGGAGTGCCAAAGTGATTCATTCAGCCAGGCAAGGGCCCAGGGGACATTAATTAACAGCTCCTTGCTTGCAGTCCTTGATAAGGGCAGGTAAATTTAGCAATCAATGGGCTCTGGAGATCCTTGACATTCCATTCTCCCAGGGAGAGTCTCCAACTTCCAGAGGCAGATGGCTTTCATGGCCTCCATTTCCTCTATTTGACCTGATCCCCTATTTCTACACTAACTGCCTGTCCCCAATTCTGGCTTCACTGGGAGAGCCTTGTGAGTGTCCTGAGTTTTGAACTGATTTGAGAATAAGGATGAAGTGACCCAAGAAAATTTGGTCTTTATTCATTGTATTTTTTCCCCCATTCCACTGATATTTTCAAACTGAGAATCACCTTTTGCAGATGAGGAACTGGCCTAGAGAGAAGTGTTTTAAAATTTGCGAAGGTCTTGGTTTACTACAGAACTGAAATCACTTCTCACCTGTGTCTTCCCTACTTAAACTTCTAGGAATATATCAGTTCTTGCCAAGTGATTCAAGACTATGTGCAATTTCCTAGTTGATGTGTTCTGGAATTGTGTTTGAAAGGTGAATATATGCAAGTCAAGCAATAGATTTACATGTAATTATAATAAATGGCTAATGATGACCAAAATGTTTGTTCTTTATCTCTTTATTTTTAAACTTTGTTTCATTCTAATCAATGTTTGATAACATGAATATTTAAAATGTTCTTCCTATATGAAAAGAATTCTACATATAGTTATAGATTCTGTGGATGTTGTAACAGGTGGATAGAGACTTTGCTTTACATAGATTAAATAAATGTAAAGACAAAAATATTTTTCTATAATTTGTATAATTGTTTTTATATTTCTTGATTCTGCAATATATTTGAAGTGACATATAGGAAAGATATTAGGTACTGATATTTTGCCCAAAATTCAATAAAATATTTTTTAAAACCAAATTTTCCTCATATTTTATCAACTTTCTTTAAACTTTTTTTAATAAAATGTTGAAAACCAGCTATGTTCTTTTCACAAAGGTCTGTATCTTAACCATAACTCTTTAAATCTTGAGACATATTCTCTGTATTTGAATCACTGAAATATTTTTGTTGCTTATCCAACAAAATTTTGCAATTTCCTCCATCACTGCACCTTGCCTCTTTGCACACAGACTTCAATCATTCATTTCCAGAACAATATTCTAAATACTGAATACATGTTCCTTGAATGTAGTTGAATACACAGTTAAGTACTGTATTGGGATTCAAAAGACTTGGCTTGGCTTGGCTTGGCTTGGCTTGGTTCCCCCCACCCCAAATGATTTCAGCTTTTGTTTAAATTATTACAAGCATCTGATAACACCTTTATTTAACTTTCTTGTTAGGTCCTCTAAAGTATGCAAAATTATTTAAATGATTATACAAACAGCTACAAAGATAGAAATAGTGTCACTTTGGAAACTAAGCTAGCTAGTGACCACTTAAAATACTCGTTTGCCAACTGATGTGGGAAAGTATGAATTTGCTAAAGGAAAGGCACCTTTGGGTTCTCAGCATATAGTGTATGAAAGAAAGCTTGAGTATATAAAGTCCCGGGTATGTACTTAAACAACATCTACATGTGGATTTTTTTTTTTTAATTCTATCAGTCAATTGGACCAGTGGACTTATTTTGAAGAGTGTAAGTTCATGAGGTAGAATTTAAATGCCAGAAAAAGACTCAGGAAGCCAACTAATGAATCCTTCTTCCTTCTGATATTTAAAACAAAGATACAGCACCTCTAGTCTTGTCTGGATCAATCTCAATTTCTCTACATGTCAAACTTTGACTCCTAAGTTTCCTCCTTTTGAATTATTTGTCATGCAATTTTTTTTAACCCCTAAAAGTATCATTTAGTTCATGTATTTTCAACATCACTGTAGTCCACAAAGAAATAGTATACTCTAATGTATGGAGCTTTGTGACAGGACTCAAAAGATCTGCAAACCCATTTTTGCCCCATAAGAATGTGAGCAGTACAATGACCATGGACAGTTGACTTGGCTTCTTTGAAGCCCGGGTCTCATCTCTAAAATATAAAGGTTCTTATTTAGTTCAATTTTCTCCTGACATTGTTGTGAAAGTCAAACGAATCATATGCATTAAAGTATTTTGGAAACAATAAAAATGTAACAAACATGAGAAAGTTTTATCAACTTCCAGAGGTAAAATAATAGATTTACCATTAGCTAGAAATACTAGATGAGGTATTGCTTCTCTTCAAAAAATGCAGCTTCACTATTTCTCTGAAATATTTACTATTTACTACCTCCTGGCTTTAGAGAAGGGACCAAGTTTCTTTATTTGCAGAATTCATCATGCTGAATTCTGGCTTTTTAGGTTCTGGTCCTTTACTGTGAGCCTAGTTTTATTTACTAGCGCCTTCATCACTATCACCTGGCATTCTTCCCTCTCCTAGAAAAACTTTAGTACTTAGCATTCACATACACGCTTGATATTTGCCAATCTAAATGCCTTAAGATGGCATGGCCCTTCTGCATTGTAACTAGAATGCAAAATGACATATGTTTCCTGACTAAAGAGATAAAGGGGACCTTCTCAGCAAAACATAAGTAACATGGAGGCATTGTGCTCTCCCATGTCTCTATGTGACAGTAACTGAGGTTACAAATAAACTTCTTTGCTTTCAGTCTTCTAATGGCTTTTTATCACAAATAGGGAAAAATCTAAACACATTTCTTGCCAGTAGGCTTGCAAATGCTATTCATTACATAATCTGGGCTTGGCTAAGTCTCCATCATTATTTTCCTCCTCTCTCTCTCCTCACAAAGATTTTCACGAAGATGCTTGATGGTTCACTCTGACAGCACTTAGTTTCTTAAGCAAATGTCACTTTCTGCAAAAGAACTTTGCTAACCACCTGGAGAAAACAACCCCACATCACTATCTGTTTACTCTGTGTCAATTTTGTTCATACCACTTAACACTTCCTATCTTTTTATATTTGTTTATGCTTATTTATTTGTGTATAAACTCCATGAAGGTTGAATTTTTCTCTTCATTTTTATATCTGTGACACCTGGAATGGTAGTGACAAAAAGAGGTTCTCAGTGAATATCTATTAAAGGAATGATTTGACCCCATGATATCATCAAATTTCCCATTGCCTCAGTCTGGCTAAGGGTTGACTTCTCCAATGTCCCTTGCTTTTGAACAGCTGGGAGAGTAATCATATTACATACTTGGACTGGCTCCGAAAGTGCTGAGTGTCAGTCAGAAAACTGCATTTCTATTTCTAAATAACTATAACATGCACCTAAGGGAACTACTAGACTCAACAGAGTTAGAGACAGTAATTTGGGAATTCACTTCACCATCTGGGGACCAACCTCCACTTCCCTGTGAAGGAAGCAAGCAATGGGAGCAAATGACAGGAGGAGGTAAACTAATACTATCTCACCTTTAGTGATGCTGTATTTCTGAAGCAACAAGTATGCTTTAGTATAATTGCCCCCTCTTGTTTAAATGGGAAACACTTAGAATTGTTATGTTTCTTTGTCAGACACATAAATAGGACTCCAAAAGTGAATTCAAATAATCTATGCTGGTAGCAACAAAAAGCAAATATCTGGACTTTCGGTTCTGAGTGGATGCATCTCTATTACAAATTCCCTTTGGTTTTTCATGAATAAACTTCCATCAAGAATCTATTCCCAATGGCTAAATATTTTCTTTACCACTACATCTTTTTCTTTTTCTTTTGCATTTTTTTTTTTAGTTTTTGCAAATGAACATTTAATAAGAAAATACTGCCAAATAGAAACAATTTCTATGCAATTGTAAAATACAAAAACTTAATGTGGCTTTTTGTTTGTTTGTTTTGGTTTTTTTTTTTGTTTTTTGTTTTTTGTTTTGTTTTTTATGTTTGATTTATTTCACTCAACATGATGTCCCCCAGCTCTGTCCATTTTCCTAAAAAAGACAGATTAATTATCATTTACAACTAAATAATAATCTTCTCTCTCTGTGTGTAAGTGCACATGTGTGAGTGATATTTTCTTCATCTATTCTTCTATTGATAGGTTGATTCTATATCTTGGCTATTGTAGAGTGCTAGAATAAATGTGGATATACAGATAGCTTTTTGCATGCTGATGTCATTTCCTTTGGATAAATTCCCAGCAGTGGTATAGCTGGATGATATGGTACTTCTATTTTTAATTTTTGGGGGAAACTTTGTTTAGTATTTTAAAATTATTTATTTATTTTTATTATAAACAAATGGGGTACAAATTGTTTCTCTGGCTGTACATGAAGTAGAGGCATACCATTTGTGTAATCATACATTTACATAGGGAAATGGTGTTTGATTCATTCTGTTATTTTTTCCTTCCCCCCACCCCTTCCACCCATTTTCCCCTCTAAACAGTCCCTCCTTCCTCCATTCTTGCCTCCCTCCGACCCCCCATTATGTATCATCATCCACTTATCAGGGAGATCATTCCTTCTTTAGTTTTTTCAGATTGACTTATCTCACTTAGCATGATATTCTCCAATTTCATCCATTTGCCTGCAAATGCCATAATTTTAATTATTCTTTATGACTGAGTAATATTCCATTGTGTGTGTGTGTGTATATATATATATATATATATATATATATATATATATATATATATATTACAGTTTCTTTATCCATTAATCAACTGAAGGGCATCTAGGCTGGTTCCACAGTCTGGCTATTGTGAATTTAGCAGCTATGAATATTGATGTGGCAGTATCTCTGTAGTGTGCTGATTTTAAGTCCTGTGGGTATAAGCCAAGGAGTGGGATAGCTGGGTCAAATGGTGGTTCCATTCCAAGTTTTCTAGGGAATCTCCACACTGCTTTCCATAGTAACTGCACCAATTTGCAACCTCATCAGCAACGTATGGATGTACCTTTTTCCTCACATTCTCTCCAACACCTATTATTGCTTGTATTCTTGATTATTGCCATTCTAATTGGAATGAGATGGAATCTTAGGGTAGTTTTGATTTGCATTTCTCTTATTGCTAGAGATGTTGAACGTTTTTTCATATATCTGTTGATGGCTTATAGATCTCTTCTGTGAAGTGTCTGTTTATTTCCTTAGCCCATTTGTTGATTGGGTTATTTGTATTCTTGGTGTAGAGTTTTTTGAGTTCTTTATAGATTCTGGAAATTAGCGCTCTATCTGAGGTATGAGTGGCAAAGATTTTCTCCCACTCTGTAGGCTCTCTCTTCACATTGCTGATAGTTTCCTTTGCTGAAAGAAAGCTTTTTAGTTTGAATCTATCCCAGTTATTGATTCTTCTTTTATTTCTTGACCTTTGGGGGTCCAGTTTAGGAAGTCTGATCCTAGGCTGACATGTTGAAGATTTAGACCTACTTTTTCTTCTATAAGATGCAGGGTCTCTGGTCTGATTCAAGGTCCTTGATCCATTTTCAGGTGAATTTTGTGCAGGATGAGAGATAGGGGTTTAGTTTCATTCTGTTGCATATGGATTTCCAGTTTTCCCAGCACCATTTGCTGTCTTTTCTCCATTGCATGTTCTTTGCACCTTTGTCTAGTATGAGAAAACTGTATTTATTTGGGTTTGTTTCTGTGTCCTCTATTCTGTACCATTGATCTACCATTGATTTTTGGTGCCAATACCATGCCGTTTTTGTTAGTTGCTTTGTAGTATAGTTGAAGTTCTGGTATTGCGATACCCCCTGCTTCACTCTTCCTGCTAAGGATTGCTTTAGTTATTCTGGGTTTCTTATTCTTCCAGATGAATTTCATGATTGTTTGCTCTATTTCTGTAAGGTACGTCATTGGGATTTTAATTGGAATTGCATTAAATCTGTTTAGCACTTTTGGTAGTATGGCTACTTTGACAACATTAATTCTGCCTATTGAAGAACATGGGAGATCTTCCCATCTTCTAAGTTTTTTTTTTTTTCTAAATTTATTTCTTTAGTGTTCCGTAGTTCTCATTGTAGAGTCTTTCACCTCTTTTGTAAGATTGATTCCCAAGTAGTTTATTTTTTTCAAGGCTATTGTGAATGGGGTAGTTTTCCTAACTTCTCTATCTGAGAATTCATCACTTATGTATAAAAATGCATTAGATTTATGAGGATTGATGTTATATCATGTACTTTACTGAATTCACTTATGAGTTCTAAAAGTTTTCTGGAGGAATTTCCCACTTTCTCTAAATATATAATCATGTCATCAGCAAATAGGGATAGTTTGAGTACTTCTTTTCCTATTCATATCCCTTTAATTTCTTTGGTCTGTCTAATTGCTCTGGCTAGAGTTTCAAGGACAATGTTGAACAGAAGTGATGAAAGAGGGCATCACTGTCTTGCACCAGTTTTTAGGGGGAATGCTTTCAGTTTTTCACCATTTAGAATGATATTGGCCATGGGCTTAGCACAGATACCCTTTAAAATGTTAAGGAATGTTCCCACTATCCCTATTTTTTCTAGTGCTTTGAGCATAAAGGGGTGCTATTTTATCAAATGCTTTTTCTGTGTCCATTTAAATAACATGTGATTCTTGGATTTAAGTCTGTTGATATGGTGAATGACATTTATTGATTTCCGGATGTTGAACCAACCTTGCATCCCTGGGATAAAACCCACTTGATCGTGGTGTACTATCTTTTAAATATATTTTTGTACATGCGATTTGCTAAAATTTTGTTGAGAATTTTTGCATCCATGTTCATTAAGGATATTGGTCTGAAATTTTCTTTCCTCGATGTATCTCTGTCTGGTTTAGGTATCAGGGTGATATTGGCTTCACAGAATGAGTTTGGGAGGGTTCCCTCCTCTTCTATTTCATGGAATACTTTGAGAAGTATTGGAATGAGCTCTTCTTTAAAGGTTTTGTAGAACTTGGCTGAGAACCCATCTGGTCCCGGACTTTTTTTTGTTGGTAGGCATTTGATGACCTCTTCTATTTCACTGCTTGAAATTGATTTATTTAAGTTGTGTATATCCTCCTTGTTCAGTTTAGGTAATTCATGTCTCTAGAAACTTGTTGATGTCTTCAAGGTTTTCTGTTTCGTTGGAGTATAGATTTTCAAAATAGCTTCAAATTATGTTTTGTATTTCAATTGTGTCTGTTGTGATATCTCCTTGTTCATTCCTAATTTTAGTAATTTGAGTTTTCTCCCTCTTTCTCTTTGTTAGTGTGGCTAAGGGTTTATCAATTTTGTTTATTTTTTCAAAGAAGCAACTATTTATTTTGTTAATTTTCCCGAATGGTTTCAATTTCGTTGATTTCAGCTCTGATTTTAACTATTTCCTGTCTTCTACTACTTTTGGTGTTGGTCTGCTCTTCTTCTTCTAGGGCTTTAAGATATAGTGTTAAGTCATTTATTTGTTGATTTCCACTTCTTTTGTTGAAAGCGCCCCATGAAATGAATCTTCTTCTAAGTACTGCTTTCATACTGTCCCAGTGATTTTAATATGATGTGTCTTTGTTCTTGTTTACTTCTATGAATTTTTTTTCTCTCCTGATGTCTTCTGTTATCCACTCATCACATAATAGTGTATTATTTAATCTCCAGGTATTGGAGAAGTTTCTGTTTTTTATTCCATCATTTATATCTAATTTCAATCCATTATGATCTGATAGAATACAGGTAGTATCTCTATCTTCTTGTATTTGCTAAAGTAGCTTTGTGGCATAAAATATGATCTATTTTAGAGAAGGATCCATGTACTGCTGAGAAGAAAGTGTATTCACTCTTTGTTGGATGGTATATTCTATATATGTCGGTTAAGTCTAAATTGTTGATTGTGTTATTGAGATCTATGGTTTCTTTATTCAATTTTTGTTTGTAAGATCTATCCAGTGGTGAAAGAGGTGTGTTAAAATATCCTAGTATTATTGTGCTGTGGTCTATTTGATTTCTGGAATTAAGAAGGATAAGTTTGATATACATGGATGAGCCAATGTTTGGGGCATAGATATTTATGATTGTTATGTCTGGCTGATCTATACTTCCCTTAAGCAGTATGTAATGTCCTTCTTTAGCCCTTCTGACTACTTTTGGTTTGAAGTCCACATTATCTGAAATGAAGATGGATACTCCAGCTTTTTTGCAGTGTCCATGTGCATGGTATGTTTTTTCCCATCCTTTCACCTTTAGTCTATGGGTATCTCTTTCTATGAGATGGGTCTCTTGCAGGCAGCATATTATTGGATTTTTCTTTTTAATCCAATCTACCAGTCTATGTCTTTTGATTGATTTCAGGCCATTAACATTCAGGGTTATTATTGTGATATGATTTGTATTCCCAGTCATTTGACTCATTTTTTTTTTTTGACATGATTTGTTTTCCCCCTTATATTGCTATTCCTTTAGGCTAGTTCCTCCCGTTGCTGATTTGCATCATTGTTTTTCATCTCTTCCTCATGGAATATTTTCCTGAGAATGTTCCATAATGCTGGCTTTCTTTTTGTAAATTCCTTTAGCTTTTGTTTATCATGGAAGGATCTTATTTCGTTGTCAATTCAGAAAGTAAGTTTTGCTGGGTGTAAGATTCTTGGTTGGCATCGGTTTTCTTTCAGGGCTTGGTAAATGTTGTTCCAGACCCTTCTAGCTTTTAGGGTCTGGATCGAAAAATCTGCTGATATTCTTATTGGTTTCCCCCTGAATGTAGTTTGATTCTTTTCTCTCACACCCTTTAAAATTCTGTCTTTATTTTGTATGTTAGGTATTTTCATAATAATGTGCGTTGGTAGGGTCTGTTGTAATTTTTTATATTTGGAGTCCTATAAGCCTCTTGTACTTGGTTTTCCATTTCATTCTTCAGATTTGGGAAATTTTCTGATATTATTTCATTGAATAGATTGTTCATTCCTTTGGTTTGTTTCTCTAAGCCTTCCTCAATCCCAATAATTCTTAAATTTGGCCTTTTCATGATATCCCATAATTCTTGTAGATTCTGTTAATGATTTCTTACCATCTTCTCTGTTTGTTCAAGTTTGTTTTCAAGGTTAAATATTTTGTCTTCAGTGTCTGAGGTTCTGTCTTCCAGGTGTTCTATCCTATTGCTTTTGCTTTCTATGGAGTTTTTAACTTGGTTTATTGTTTCCTTCATTTCTAAGATTTCTGTTTGGTTTTTTTTTCAGTATTTCTAACTCTTTATTGAAATGATCTCTTGCTTCCCGTATTTTCTCTTTTAACTGTTGATTTGTGCAATCATTTAAGCCTGCATTTGCTCTTTCATCTCCTCCTTCAATGTCTGCATTTGCTCTTTTATCTCCTCATTTGCTTCTCTGATTGTTTTAATTATGTGCATTCTGAACTCCCTTTCTGACATTTCTTCTGTTGTGCTGTCATTGGGTTTTATTGATATAGTATCTAGATTTGTTTGGGACATTTTCTTCCCTTGTTTTCTCATATTGGTCAGATGTCAGTGAGACTCTGAGATATTGCAGATTTCCTTTATTGGCTTATAGTGTCCCTGTAGGTTTCCAATATATCACCTCCCAGCCTTCAGTAGCCTGAAGTCTTGGAGGAACTTGATAATGCATTGTTTCCGAAGAAAGCTGCCCCTAGTCTGCTACTGGTTCCAGGGCTTGGAGCTGGCTCTGTGCAGAAGGGCTCTCACTGGGCTGTCTGCTCCGAGAAGCTGGCCTTGGAAGGAGCCTGCCGCCAGAGGGAGCCAGGCTGCTTGGAGAAGTCTCTGATTGCCTTGCCCTGGTCCCAGAGGCTGCCTGCGGGCCGGAGCTGGCTGCTGGCTCCGGGACTTGGAGCTGGCTCTGTGCAGAAAGGCTCTCACTGGGTGGTCTGCCCTGAGAAGCTGGCCGTGGAAGGAGCCTCCACCAGAGGGAGCAGGGCTGCCTGGGGAAGACTCTCGCTGCCCTGCCCTGCTCTGAGAAGCCACCCCTGCTCCTGCCTCCAACTCTTCTTCCAAAGGGTCATTTCCCCCAAATAAATTTTATCCACACAAGTCTATCTCTGGTTCTCAGATGAGGGGAAATTCAGGCTTAATAGCACTACAATTATATCCCTTTAAAAAACTCTATTCCAAGAATTCAAATAATCCAGTCGACAAATGGGCTAAGGAAATGAATAGACACTTCACAGAAGAAGATCTACAAGCAATCAACAAACATATGAAAAAATGTTCAACATCTCTAGTAAAAAGAGAAATGCAAATCAAAACCACCCTAAGATTCCACCTCACCCCAATTAGAATGGCGATTATCAACAATACGAGCAACAACAGGTGTTGGCGAGGATATGGGGAGAAAGGTACATTCATACATTGCTGGTGGAGCTGCAAATTAGTGCAGCCACTCTGGAAAGCAGTGTGAAGATTCCTTAGAAAACTTGGAATGGACCCTCCATTTGACCCAGCTATCCCATTCCTTGGCCTATACCCAAAGGACTTAAAATCAGCATACTACAGAGATACAGCCACATCAATGTTCATAGCTGCTCAATTCACAATAGCCAGACTGTGGAACCAACCTAGATGTCCTTCAATTGATGAGTGGATAAAGAAACTGTAGCATATATATATATATATATATATATATATATATATACACAATGGAATATTGCTCAGCCATAAAGAATGATAAAATTATGGCATTTGCAGGCAAATGGATGAAATTGGAGAATATCATGCTAAGTGAGATAAGTCAATCTCAAAAAGCCAAAGGACGAATGATATCGCTAATAAGTGGATGATGACACATAATGCGGGGAGGGAAGGGTTAGTGTTAGGGTTAGAGTTAGGGTTAGGAAGCGGGGCAAGAATGGAGGAAGGAAGCACTGTATAGAGGGGTAAGAGGGGTGGGAGGGATGGGGGGAAGGGAAAAAATAACAGAATGAATCAAACAACATTACTCTATGTAAATTTATGATTACACAAATGGTATACCTCTACGCCATGTACAAACAGAGAAACAACATGTATCCCATTTGTTTACAATAAAAGTAAAAAATAAATAAATAAAAATAAAAAAAGACATACATCCCAGAAATAAATAATACGTTACAAGAAAAAATAATCATTTAGGAAACCAAGGCTAAAAAGAGGTTAAATAACTTCCCAAATAAACATTGCTATTGAAAAACAGAGCAAGATCCTGAATCCCAGGATAAACTAACCACCCTCTTTGTGGTTTAATCACCATATTGCTTTTCAAAAGGGAAAAAAGTTAGTTTTGATCTTGTTCAACATTTGAAAAAGTTATATCTAAACTCTCAGAGTTTTTGCCATTTTTTAAAAAATGTCTCATGCACCAGGTGACAGTGGTATATACCTGTAATTCCAGCAACTCCAGAGGCAAGGCATATGGATTGCAAATTCAAGGCCAGCCTCAACAGTTTAGCAAAACCCTAAGCAAATTAGCAAGACCACATTCCAAAATAAAATATAAAAAAGGACTGAGAATGTAACTCAGTAGCAAAGCACCCCAGGGTTCAATCTCCAGCATCAAAAAATACCCCAAAAAACAAACAAAAAAAAACTCTCACTCATCAATTATTGAACATAATTTGATCTAGTTGGAAGCCGTAGTGTGTAATTTGGGGGAACATCCAGAACCAGTTGCTGCTTCACCTTTTCTGCTGTTGTCACTTTTCTGCCTCCCTCTCTGATTCCTGCAATAGCCTGTTAGTTGATTTTTTATTCTTCTAACCAAGCAATATAGTTTAATGGAGGCAATATTGGAAATTTAATCATTTAATAGCTTGATGAAACTAATAGCAAATCCTAACTCACTCACTTTTTAACTGTGTGATATTTGTTGTGCCTCATATTTTCTCTGAGCCTCAGTTTTCTTATTTATATAAAAAAGAAAAACCCTCTCTTGCAAGGTTGTTTGGTGAATTAATATAATAATTCATGTCTTCATTTCTTCAAATATTAAAACACAGGAGGCCATTTTTATTTCACTGTGTTCATTGTTGTTGAATTTAAATGGTAGAGTGAGGGAGAAGTTGGAACTTTTATTGTTCAATGTATATTAATTCCATTCATTTTCATGAAAGGGTTTTTTAGTCTGTAATGCTTCTAGTAATCTGTGGAGCAAAACCAAAGATTTCTGAACTTTAACATTGTAAGTACATAATGCATAAAAATGCCAATACAAATATTTCTTGAAGCAATGGAAGTAACTCTTAAGACCCAATGGAATCACATATTGATTGAAGTGCTCCATTAAGCAGTGTTCAGATGAGTTTTAGTGCTGCGGAAATGAAATAAAGACTCCTGAAAAATAGAGCAGGTTCCCATTAAAAAAATGACTTCATGCTAAAATTCAAATATGCTCTTAGCCAATTCATGTTCCCAAAAATACATTATAGCTACTACTAATGTTCTAAAAATGTCCTTGAAACAACTTGGGTTAAATAGAAAACAAACTTGATTGAAATATAGAAGCTTCAAATTAGTGAAAGCATAAATTTATGTGCACTAAAACTAGTCAGGCCATTTATAAAATATGTTTAAAAAACACAATCTATTTTCAAAGTGTCTAATTTATACACAATATCACCGTGTGGTAGAAAGAAAGTGAAATTAAAGAGTGTCACTGCCTCAGTGGTGAAATCTGAGGTTTAGTCCTCCTAATTAAATCTTGTATGTGCTCCACCCAGGGGCTACATGGTCTATACCAGTGTAACATCAAGCATCAAGAATATATTTGATTCCTCCCAAATGATGATACATTTGTAACTGAGCCTGCAGTGCTTTGTAATCTCATATTTTGAGAAGAAAATTGTTGATCATGTTCTTTATTTAGTTCTCCCAAGCTAGTTATTTGTAAGCAAGTAGTCTTTCCTTGGGAGATGAGCCCACACAGCCTGATTATATACTTGCTTTACACTGAGGGAATGACTCTAAGTCAGAATTGCCAAAAAAAAAAACAAGGAATGGGAATCTTAAAAAACAATACAGGCCACTCCTAACATTAACCAGTCACCATCCACCTCACTGTAACAGCCCTGCAGATCAAACTCAGGGCAGGGTTTGAATGACTGGATTTGTCCAGGTAAGAGATTGAACCAGAAAACAACCAGGGTATGCTAAAAAAAAAAAAAAAAAAAAAAAAAAAAAGGTTAACATCTACAATTATTTAGTTATTTGGTTGTTATTCTCTTGACCATGTTTTATGAGGGCAAGAACTATGTCATTTTTACTAATCCCTGCATTCTCCATAGACAAGCATAGGGCAAAACGAAGAATATCCATCAACTGATGACCAATTGAATCTCCCCTTCCTTGTTTCGCTCTCTGGTATTTTCTTATGTGATTTCTTATCTTCCCAAGTAGATTGTAATCATCTGAGAGCAGAGACCATATCTTACATTCCCCCCAAAATCTTCCCGCTGATCTTTTTTCCAAATCATTGTCGATAGTGTGGGAGAGCAAAATGAGAACTTTAATAGTTTAGGAGCTAACAGGCTGTGGTTTTGCATGTGACACACAGCAGCACTGCTTACTGACGTTTAACCATAGAGGTTTGTAGTGACTAACAGGTACCTTTAAAAGATAACCACAGTAGCAGAAGGAGGAAACAAAGCAATGGTGACAGAACAATCCCGCTTTAGGCTTAGTGCAGTTAAAGTCCCTAAGCAATATGAGTTAAGAGTCCCTACATTGTTGACAAGCTTGAGTTCCTATAAGAAATGTAGAATGCATCCTTCAATAGAATTGCACCAACTCTTTGCCTTGATGTACCCCAAACTTGCTTATGTATGAAAGTAAAAGCCCTGCTCGGGGCTCAGACTATGGGAATTATCCCTCTGAGCTATGTCACCAGTAATAAAGTGCTGCTTCCAGATCTCAGTGTCCTGACCCTCATTTCCTGCTGTAATACCTGAAGAATGTTAAGTCCTGAATTTCAGAAAGAAAGTAAAACAAAAGATATAGAAGTAAAAGTGGTAAAAAGGAATTGGGATGATTTCTGCAAAATATTTGTAAGTGTACATTGAGCTACACGCAGTTGGCAGATTTGACCATTTTTTACCTATTTTGCATCAGTCTCACATGATTCCATCTAAATGTTGAGAAACCGTGGGGAAAAGCATGACATTCTGTGCCCTTAACCAAGTCTAAATCAAAGCCTTTACTAGTTTTACAATCTTGTATGAGCTTGCAATTTTAGTTGGTCCTCAGATTCCTCAGTGGTAAAAAGGGTCTGATGCCCATTTTGGAGTATTGGCATGAAGGTTGGGTGAGCAGAGATCTCTACAATCTCTAGCCCATTGCAAACAATAAAAGGAGTTCTTCCTCCCACTCACCTATGTAAGTATCTTAACACTTCTTTATCTCAATCCACTCATCTTCAAAACAGGCAAAGTAACTGTGATATTGATTCTATATGAATCAATTTAAAGCTTTTTGCTGCATTATTTAAACTTAATAATTACATGAGGTAGATATGGTTATGACCATTCCTATTTTACAGACAAGGAGACATAAATGTGGCCCCAAACTCATGCTTATACTACAGTTTTTATATCAGCTATAAAATCAATTTGCAGAAAAATTTATAGTCTTTGGACAACAGGATATGGAGCTAGTAAAGGAGAAAGGAAAAAGAATGATGGTTCTTGCGTGAGTGTGAGAGGAAGAGTCTAAAGATGACTGCGTCTGACTTGGACCATCTATTTTTCTTCTTAATGCATGCATGAGAGACAAGTATGTGCCATACTTGATAAATCTTTGTGGTCCTAACCCTTCATTTGGTAGGAGCATGGAGTGGGTGGTGCATTAATCTCTGAGTTAGTTTGCAAATCTGCTTACCTAGTAGGTTTAGCTGTTTTGAATAAAAGATGGATAATAGTCCACGAATATAGTATATATTCTTTTTTTTCCTTTCTCTCTCTTCTCTCTCTCTCTCTCTCTCTCTCTCTCTCTCTCTCTCTCTCAGAGCCTGGGGAGTAAACCCAGGGCCTCACACATGCTAGGCAAGCACTCTATCATACAGCAATATTCCTATATGCTCCTTTTCCTCATCTTCTTGATTTTTCAAAGCTCTCTCCCTTAACTTTTTTTTTTTTTTTTGAGTTGGGGTCGCACTATGTGACCTAGGCTGGGTTGGAACTTGGGATCCTTCTGCCTCAGCCTCCCCAGTAACTGAAATTACAGGCAAGTGCCACTGAATCTGACTCCCTTAATAACTTTAATCAACTGATTTCAATTCTGATTCTGATAGTATTCTAAGGACTTTAATACATTGACTCATCAAATTTTTACAGCAACCTCAAAAAATAGATGCTTCTCTTTGTCTGCGCTTTACCACTACAACGAAATATGTGACATAGGCTATTTATAAGAAAAAGAGATTTCTTTAACTTACAGTTTGGGAGGGTAAAAATTCAAGCAGCACAGCCCAGGCTCATCAAGGACTGCTTCTTGGCTGTACCACCTTATGGCACGGGCAGCAATGACAGGAGTATGTGCAAGAACAAGAAACTACAACTGGAACCAGGAGCAGAGAACAGGATAGGGCCAGCCTTACTCCTTTTAGAACAACCCTTTCATGAGAAATACCAAAAATCAAATAAGAATTATCAAGGGGTTGCAAGGGAGCCACTTCATGTCTCCAGTGACTCAAGGATCTCCCTCTCCCTCTTAAAGATTTCACCACTTCTCAATATCACTGCTCTGGGGACCAAGTCTTCAATTACATGAACCTCTGTGGGGCAGACACAATTAAACCATATTCAAATCATAGCCATGCTATTCTCTTTATTTTTCAGTTGAGGAAACTGAGGCATAGATGGTCTTAGTAACTTTCTCAAGAACACATGATTCCTACATTTCACAAAGGTAGATAGGTTCCAGGAAATTACACTGTTCTTTTTTGTGCAACTCTGTTTCTTAATGTCTTAAAAAATTATTAGTTCTATACTTTATTAGCTGAAGACTACTGCTATCAAGGAGAAGCATTCTTACACCTAAGTGATTGCCAGTTAACATTTTAGAATTACCATTGGGGATCCCCTGACTACTGGGAATAATATAACTCACTAACTGCCTCTAATTGTACCATTAGGGTGTCATTCATTTGTATCATGTATTTGAAGCCAGAATTGGGGACAGGCAGTTAGTGTAGAAATAGGGGATCAGGTCAAATCGAGGAAATGGAGGCCATGAAAGCCATCTGCCTCTGGAAGTTGGAGACTGCCCCTGGGAGAATGGAATGTCAAGGATCTCCAGAGCCCATTGATTGCCAAATTTACCTGCCCTTATCAAGGACTGCAAGCAAGGAGCTGCGAGTTAATGCCCCCTGGGTCCTTGCCTGGCTGAATCACTTTGGCCCTCCCCCTGCCCCATCCGCTTTCTCGCTTTTTACCTCACCTGCAAAACCAGGCATAGTCATGTAGGCAGGAAGGAGAGATAAGGATGTAGGGTGTGCTCACTTCTTGGGACTTTAGAACATCAGCCATGGCCCTCTTCCCCTTCCCGGGAGAAGTCTGTATTATTACATTTCCTTGGCGTGCTTCTCTAGTGTTCAAACTTCAACAATAGAGGGAGCAGAACTCATCACAGGTAAACGATAGTATCATATTAGTCAGCTTTTCAGCACTGCATCATAATAACAGAAAATCAGCCTAAAGGAGGAAAGTTTTGTTTGTTTTTTTACAGATTCTGTCTTCATCTGGCTCCATTGCTGTGGGCCTGAAGTGAGATGGACAATCATGACAGAGAACATGGGGCAGAGTAGAGCTGATCACTTCATGGTAGCTGGAAAGCAAAGAGACAAGAGGAAGGGATAAGAAGTAGTCCCCCGAGGCACTTCCCCAAGGACCTACTCCCTTCCACTAGGTTCCACCTCTTACGTTTCCACTATTTCCCAATAATGCTATCAAATTACAAATCTATCAATTGATTAATCCACTGATGAGGTTAGATCCCTCATGATCTGATTATTTCCCAGTATTCCCACAACTAAGCATTGCTGTATTACGGATGAAGTCTTCAACACCTGAGCCTTTGAGGACATTATGGCTCCAAACTATGACAGATAACAAGTTGGCTCATTTTTCCCCCCTCTGAGTGGCCAGGGATTCAAACCGAGGTCTTTGTGCACGCTAAGCGAGCGCTCTCCAGCACAAGCTATTTCTTTAATCAAGTTGCCTCATTTTAGATAGATATGGTGGATGAGAACATTAGGCTAGACCAGAATCTAAGGGTTGGAGATAAGATAGAAAATAAATCCTGGAGTATTAGAGAACTGCTGGGAAGTTGGGGCTGGATCTGGTGCCTTGGTAAGGGAAAGATAGAGGGAGAGAAAAACAGGCTTTTCTATCAGATTGAACTCTCACAACACTGAGATAGTTACTATGTGCCCTAGTTTGTGAATGAGGAAACTCACGAGCAGAGAGGTTAGGAATTTCCCCATAGTCACACAGATGTTAAGCAGCTGAGGATGGATTTAAAATCATTTCTGACCTCATATTTAAATGTTATTATTTCCCCATTACTCTGGGTACCTTCTAGGGAAGAAATTCATGGAAAATACATTGCTTCTGAACTGAAGGAATACTTCCATAATGGGGTATAGAGAGTTGAATAGTGTATTCCCCCAAATATATGCCTAAATCCTAATCCTTGGGACCTGTGAATGTGACATTATTTGGAAATGGGATATTTGTAGATAAAACTAAGTTGAGGACCTTGAGATGAGATCATAGGTCCCTCTATGTGGAAACTTGGGAAAAAAATAAAAAGATTCCCCACCTTACATTGTCTTCAGTCATCACTTCCCATTTCCCCCCATATTCCTTCTTCCAGTAAAGTGTCTCCTCTTGCCATGTCTAGAGATCCTCAAAGAGCATCTGTAGAACATGCAGACTCTTGGTTCAGCCACGGCCAGTATATATCCTCTGCTGCCTCTTGTTCAGCACCCCCTTGTCTTAATTCAGAACCTTGAGAGCCAGAAGTGAGGCAACCTCAGCACACTTGTAACAGTATACACAAGAAGTCAAGTCAAAACACTGATGTCCCTGGAGCCCAAAGCAGGGTATTTAAGGAAGGGAAGGGAATGATCGTCTCAAATTTCTGGCAACCATGGCACAGTAGCAGTGCCAGCTCCTAAGTTCATCATGTCAGAGTCTCCCTCATGCTCTAGTCTTATCTCCTCTCTCCCCCAGGAAATCTCTCACACAAGGCACTCTGTGGGCAGCAAGCAGCAAGCACAATCCCACTGCCTCAATTCCTCTGCTCTCTAATCTCATTCATTGTCTTGGTGTGTGTGTGTGTGTGTGTGTGTGTGTGTGTGTGTGTGTACACATTTAGTTTTAGTCAACTTTTTAGCTGCTGTGACTTAAATACCTGACCAGAACAACTGTAGAGGAGGGACAGTTTATTTGAGGGTTCATCATTTCAGAGGTCTTAGTCCACAGAAGGCTGGCTCTATTCTTCAGGGCTCTAAGTGAGGCAGAACATCATGGCAGAAGAGTCTGACAGAGGGAAGTAGCTCACATGATGATCAACTTGCCAGATACAAATATATACCCCATGGCCAGGCCCCAATGAATCACTTCCTCCAGCCACACTCCACCTGCCTCCAGTTACCACTCAGTTAATCCCATTAGGAATTAATTTGTTGATTAGGTGAAGACTATAACCCAATCATTTCTCCTCCAAAGCTTCTTGCATTGTCTCACATGTGAGTTTTTTGGGGACACCTCATATCCAAACCATAACATTCTGCCCCGTCCCCTAAATGTTTCACAATCATGTCATAATGCAAAATACATTTTGTCCATTTCCAAGAGTCCCCATAGTCTCAACAGTTCCAAGTTTGGCCAAAAGTTCAAGTCCAATGTCTTTTCTGAAACTTGGGGCAAATTCACATTGTGAGCTCCTGTAAAAATCAAAAGCAATTTACAAGTATCCAGTACATAATGGTACAGAGTAAATATTTCATTTCACAAAATTAGGGGCACAGAAAGAAAGGATAGGACCAAGGCAAGACCAAAATTCAACTGGGTTAACAAATCCCATAGCTCTGTGTCCAGCATCTGGAACACATGGCAACTGTGCATTCTGCATCTATGGCCTTGCTGGTTGCAGCCCAAGTGGTTTTTCTGTTGGCTTCTCTCTGCTCAATTTCTGCAGCTTTCCTAGGATGATGTCCCCCATTAGTGGCATTTCTTAATCTCAGGGGTCTCTACTGCAGCTTCAGCTTCCTCCTCAAATCTCTACACTTTGCCTTCTCAGGGGGTGCCCTCAGGGACTCTGACCTTGATGCACATTGCCTGGGCTCCAAGGCCTTCCTTTGAAATCTTAGTGGAAGCCTTCATTACCCCCTACCTTCAGCATCCTATATTCCTGAAGTACCAGACCATATGGTTGATGCCAAGGTCTTGAGCAGTAGCCAAGCCTCCAGGGACCCTGACTGCAGCAGCCTCTGAGTGTCTGAATGGTTGAGCAACTTGAAAAAACTTCCCAGGCCCCTTGTGCAAGAAGGATTCCCCACTGGTCTCTTCTTAAGAAAATTTTCACTTTTACTCCCTTGACCTGAGATGAGTGTGGTCTTGCCAGCTCGTGAGATGCCCTCAAATCATCTTTTTTTAATTGGTTTTGGGCAAAGTCTTTAACATTTCTCTAGTGGAGGTAATGTCTTAACAATTGCAACTTCCTTAGCTCCAGTTTTGTCACGAGCGGAAGAGAGGCAAGTGACTAGAATTTGGTTCCAAACAAGTTGGCTTTATTTGATACACTCAGGACAACACAATCCATATCTTAACCTTAATATTCCTAATATCACACTTCAATCAAATCGTATGGCAAATAAACACACCTCAATCAAATAGTCCAAAGTCCTCTCTGTCTTGTCGGTTCCGATGACCTCGAATGCGACTATCTTAGTTGGAGAGAAGATGACGGCTGGTCTCGGAACTTTTCTCTGGCCAATGGTCAGAGGATGGAGGACAGGCAGGCTCTGCTGGTCATGAAGCCATCAGAGCAGCGGAGTCTCGGCAGTCTCGATGGATGATCGGTGGGGCTCGCGAACCTGGCTGACGTGGATTCATCAGGAGATCTGGGCTGAGCTGAGAAGCTGTCTGAGGGGTGAGTTTATATAGCCTTCTTCTTGGCTTGTTTTCAATTCTAGTCCATATGGTGTCTTATCTCCCTGGTGCAGCACTCTCGTGACACTTATGTCTTTCTGGCTTGCTGTCCACTAGGGGCTTGCCATTTATTCGTCAGATATCCAAGTCTGCTCCTTTCAGTTTTACTTCTGCCTTTCAAGTTCAAGTTTTTCAGATATTACTGCTATACTTTCTGCTCCTGAATATCACAATAAACTTGGCTAAAAGCTGCCAGCAATACCCATGCCACTCACTGAATGTTATGATGCCTAGACATTTCTTCCACCAGATTAAGAAGTCCATTCCTTTTAAAATCAGCCTCAAAGAAAGTCTCTGAATGGGGCAAAATGCAGACAATGTCTTAACCAGAACATAACATTGTTTACCTCTAGTACAATTACCAATAGTGTCCTCCTTTTCTTCTAAACTCTCTTGAGCCCTCTCTTCACTGTCCACTGTTCTTTTTGGCATTCTGGTCTTCTGAGCTACCACAGGATTTGGTCATTAAGCACCACTTACAACAATTTAAAGCATTTAAAGCATTTCCAGCTTACACTGCTAGGATTCTCAAAATTTCTCCCACCAAATCCAAAAAAAACACAAAAAGCTTCTGAAATACGTGGTCAGGATAGTCACAGCAATGACCCCACTTTTCGGAACCAATTTCTGTTTTAGTCAGCTTTTTTGTTGCTGTGACTTAAAAGACCTGACCAGGACAATTGTAGAGGAGGACCGGTATATTTGAGGACTCATGGTTTCAGAGGTCTTAGTTCACAGAAGGCTGGTTCCGTTCCTCTAAGTGAGGCAGAACATCATGGCAGAAGAATGTGGCATAGGGAAGCAGCTCACATGATGATCAGAGAGCAGAGAGAGAGAGAGAGAGAGAGAGAGAGAGAGAGAGAGAGAGGTCTCAACTTGCCAGATACAAATATATACCCCATAGCCAGGCCCCAATGAATCACTTCCTCCAGACACACCCTGCCTGCCTCCAGTTACCACTCAGTTAATCCCATCAGGGATTAATGTGCTGATTAGTTGAAAGCTATAACCCAATCATTTCTCCTCCAAAGCTTCTTGCATTGTCTCACATGTGAGCTTTTGGGGGACATCTCACATCCAAACCATAACACACACACACACACACACACACACACACACACACACACACACATTTACATATATATATGCACACACACAAACTCATATGTCCTTCAGTAAGGATATATAAATATATATATATGTACATATATATATGTATCTCCTTATATATATAGTAAATGTATATCCAGTAAAAAAACATGTATGTAAAGGGAACTCTAGAAAAAAGGGAGGAATATTCTCTACCCACACCCAGCTCCACTCCAGAAAACAATCATTACATAAGGCAATTATCATGCTAAATGAGATAAGTCAATCCCCCAAAAAACCAAAGGCTAAATGTTTTCTCTGATAAGTAGATGATGAAACATAACAAGGGGTGGGGGGAAGGGAGGAAGGGAAGAATGGAGAAAGGATGGATTGTGTAGCTGGAAATGAGGGGTAGGGAGGGGT
This sequence comes from Sciurus vulgaris, assembly GCF_902686455.1. Lineage (NCBI taxonomy): Eukaryota > Metazoa > Chordata > Mammalia > Rodentia > Sciuridae > Sciurus > Sciurus vulgaris. The sequence continues at coordinate 50,077,706 of NC_136472.1, forward strand.
GGGAGAAGGAAAGATAATGGAATGAGAGAAACAGCATTACCCTATGTACATGTATGGTTTCACAAACAGTATGATTCTGCTTCATGTACAACCAGAGAAATGAAAGTTGTACCCAATTTGTGTACAATGAACCAAATAATAATAAAAATCAAAAAAAGAAACAAAAGGATTGTTGGTACAGAGCAAGTATAAGGTTGTCAGAGACAAACAACTCTTTTCCTTTCATCAATCCTGTTTGTGTTGATGAACCATCAAAGACTTTGATGCTTGGTGTGACTTGTTGCTATTTTCAATGCCCAAGAGAAAGTAAACTACTCTTAAGTCTTGATGGAAGATTGTTAATTGATGAGAAGTTCATAAGATATAGTTTCTGGACTTCGGCTCAATCAACCACAGGTTTCAGGTTGAAAACGAAAAAGATGGAATTTGGCCATTGCTTTAGCCCTGTGAAAGAGGCCTTAGGAAAGGTGCCAGCACCCAGTTAGATCAATTTTATCTATAGAGGCTAAAAGCAGGCCTGATGTGAGAGAACAGATGAATACCAATTGCAGCTCAAGAAAGAAAACAAGAACAACAGCAGAAAAACAAAAAGGACAGTGAGAAAAAATGATACTGAGTTAAGTTTAAAGAATGAGTTCCAAGTCAGAAACAGAACATTTGTTTCCTTCCTATAACCCAGATTGAATCTTAATTCCTAATGCAACAGTACTAAGAGGTGAGATTTTTAGGAAGCCATTAGACTGTGAAGATTCCACCCTCATGAATGGATTAGCGTCCTTATAAAAGGACTTAAGGGAAGGAGTTTGGTCTATTTTGTTCTTCTGCCATGAGAGAACACCTAGAATGCCTTCAGTGAGAAATGAGCCTTCAATATGCACCAAACTCGCTGATGCCTTTACACTGACCTACCCAGCTTCCAGAACTATGAGAAATATAACCTTGTGCTTTATGAATTATATAGTCTCTGACATTTTGATATAGCAGCATAAATGGGCTAAGACATATTGCAAACCAGAATAGGTGATATTGTATTCATTTTATAAAGGGACTCCTTTAAATTGTCCTTCCTTCCCCCTTTCCTTTAGCTCTTTTATTCTTCCCTAATTTTTCAGCTGAAGAGAAGCACCACCCCCACCCCAGATGTTAACTGTTAAACCTTTCTTTAGAGTCACAGAAATCAGATTGGCTTTTAAACACACTTCTTTAGTAACTAGTGCAGGAGGTGGAAATCCATTGTGATCGTCTGGAGAAGACACAGTGCTCATTGTCTCCCCTCTCCATGAACCCTCCTCCCCTCCACAGTCCCCCTGCCACCTAGTCTAGAAAGGGACAGCCTTGAGGAACTAGCCCTCTATGGTCTTCAAGGTTCTCATTGAATAAATCTGATTACTTCCCACCAACTCTCCTTTCTTCAAGTATGGGGTGCTAGCAGCTGGTAACTCAGACATTTGATTCTGGTGACAGTTTGCTAGAGTGGCTGTAATAAGATGCCACTCACTGGGTGGCTTGAGAACATATTATTTTCTTACAGTTCTGGAGGCTAAAATCCAAGATCAAGGTTTGCTTTTACCCAAGGTCTTTCCCCTGGGCAAGCACGTAGCTGGCTACTTTCTTTGTGGTTTTGCACATCTGTGTTTGCACATCCCTGGTGTCTTTTTGTGTGTCCAAATTTTCTCTTCTTATAAAGAGATCAGTTTTGTGGCATTAGGACTATACCCTTTGGCTTCATTTAATCTTAATTACCTTCTTAAAGTTCATATCTTCAAATACACATTCTGAAGCACCAGGGCTTCAACATATGAATTTGAAGATTAGGACACAATTCAGCCCATAATAGATACATTTTCAATAAAATGAACAAACATGCTTTCAGTACAATATAAATGCTAATTCATGTTAGTTTTCTGCTGTCCCTTAAACATTTATTTAATGGAGTAAACATTCCTGAGCCAAAAAGTCATTTGGAAAGAGTCCAAGAATTTTCTAGCTTTCAGAGAGTTAAAAAGATCATTTGAATGCACAAAACATTGTTTCAATTCAGTAATTAGGTTGTGCCCATTTCCAAATATTAATTGAGTGATTCAATACTCGTTAGAGGTCAGGGTTGTCTATGTCCTCCCTCTGTGCTAAGGTTGATACATGGCAGCTGTCTATCTTTAGAGAAGAGTGTGTGATAGGTCTCTTCACCCGTCTGCCCTATTTTAAGCTACCTGCTAACTACTGTTTCTGCTTCTGAGGCAAAGAGTAAAGAAAGGAAGTAGAGGTAAGGAAAGGCACAGAGGTGTCCTGGCTCATTGGTCTGGACAACTCTGTGCTCTCAGGCTTCAGTAAATGTTTAAGTGATTACCTTAATCATCAAAATACATTAGTGATCACCAGGAATGAGTTCACCTCTCTCCAGCAATTCTCTTGACCTGTCCTTATTTCAAGTGACTGCTTTTGGTTCATTTTCTTAGACTCCTACCACCATCTGGCTGTATCTAACTTCTTGCAGTTCAGGCCCTCTGCCTTTCTAGTTAGCTTTATTAGTCAGGACCAAGGGTAACTCCATACTGACATTTGCTCCTGGGGAGTTTAGGTTTGGTCAATGGGAAATCTCTCTATTTTCTTGCTCCAGCCAAGTCTGAGAGCTCAAGACTATACCAATGCAATCCCCTTAATTATGTTTGCACGACCTATGGTGGCAATCTGATCCAAATCAACTAACTGTCTTCAAGATTTCACAATTGAAGAAACACATTTTGAGTCCTGCAAGGTGGTCCTAGGAGCATTCACCTGCCTCAGAAAACCTGAAGTACAGTTTATCCAGGTCTGGGGTGGAGTAGGTAAGAATTCACACTGTAGAAACAGCTTTCTCCAAGGAAATCTCCCTGTTAATTTTTCTGTCTACTCTCCAGTCCTTCTGTATGCTTGATTTGGTGGAGACATTCAATACTCAGTTAAAATTTCACATCTATTTTATGTTGGGTGTCTGGTCACAACACAGGCACATACCCAAAGAGGATCAGTGAGTATGAGGAAGAAACAGAAGTCTCCTAAAAATATTAACCAATGGAAATAGAAATAGAGGGATTAGGATAAGGAGGAAGAAAAAAAGAGGGGTGGTGGGAAGGAGGGAGAGAGAGAGAGAGAGAGAGAGAGAGAGAGAGAGAGAGAGAGAGAGAGAGTCCAAAGTGTGCTACAAATGTTTTTAAAGTAAGTAGTTATTATTTGTGGAAAAGATGATTTAAATTTTTCTCTTTATACATTTTGAATCTTCCAAGTATTTTACAATGATTTTTAAAATAAAAATTGTAGTTTAGAATAATTTGGGATTCACAGGGAGATTGCAAAGATAGCTGGAAGATTCCTCCAATATCCTACAACCATTTTGTCCTATGATTCACATCTTATATCAGTAGAGTACATTGTTATAATTAATTAACCAAAATTGACATATTTTTAATAGCTAGTTCATACTTTCTTGATTCAGATTTCTTTACATTTTTCCCAGTGGCTTATTTCTGTTCTAGGATGCTATCCCAGAATGCTACAAGTAAATGTACTTGGTTTTCCTAGTTAACCAGCTTGAGGCTGTGGCACTTCCTCAGGTTTTCCTCATTTTTTTGACAGCCTCTATAGTTTTGAGGTGTACTAGTAGGACATTTTGTAGAATTTCTTTCAATTGGGATTACTTGATGATTTTCTTACGGTTAAATTGCGGCATTATATTTGGGGGAAGAAAATCACAGAAGTAAAAGTCATTTTCTTCACAGCTTATCAAGAGTAAATAGAACCTGACTCTCACTGTGGATGTTGACCTTGAGGACCTGGCTGATAGGGCCTGTTGTATTTCTCTAACGTGATGTTACTCTTTTTAATCCATTATTATACTTTTTGTGCAATTTAAAAGCAAGCCACTATATACATAAAGCTCATACTTCAGAGAATGGGAGTTGTACTATCTTTGTTGAAGACAAAGTGCCTACATAAATTATTCAGAATTGTTCTGCATAGAACGTTTGTCTCATCTCTGATTTATTTATCTAATAATGTATTTTTATCAGTCTAGACTCTTGGATATTTTATGCTTGGGTTATATGATCCTTTTTATTAGGAAAAAAGACTGAATATTTATTATTTGGAATCAAATGAAAATGCATTAACAAGCACATAAGAACTTTTAATTGGACTTTTAAAATAAATTAAATTTAATCAAATATAATTATCTTTGTAAAAAAAGAAACTTTTCAGCAGCATAACTTCACTGAAGGGGATAAACGTACTAACAAAATAAATTTTAAATGTATTATTTAAAACCAAATAAATTTTGGACAGTTTAGTGCCTTAGTTCAAGGATAAAATAAACTACAAACTAATTCAAAACGCTACTTGGTATGGTATGTTTGTATTTCTCAGTAGTATGTTTATAGCAATTGTGAAACTGCTTTCTGTATGTTGCAGGATTGAGCAAATGAGTAAAGACATTGGCATGTGTGCAAGCGGATTTATATGAATACAAAGCAGAGGAGAAAACTAGTACTGTTGTACGGGAATTTTCTAAAGCATTTTAGATAAAAGGAAAAATACAAGATGAGCACAGAGCACTTGGTAAGTGCTCAAAGTGCTCAAAGAAAAACATAACAGCCTATTTGCACAGAGCAATGGGGCTGGCCTGAAAGGCCTCCCAGAGCCCGAATCTGAGAAGATCAGAATATTAAAATAAATGATATTCGTAGGTTATATTCCAATCATGAACGGGCCATGAGCTCATACCAATAAAAATAGGTGAATAATAAAAGGGGGAGAAAGGAAAACAGTCCGTTGCTTTTCTAAAGAGTAGCAAGTATTTTACCAAGCCAATAACTTCTGCCAGTTTTATATGAGAAAACCAATTTTGCTATACTCATCAGCACTTATTAATATAATTTAGTTTTTGTTTTGTATTTCATTACATGATTGCTATATAGTTCACATATAGGGTGTGTGTGTGTGTGTGTGTGTAGAGCGAGAGAGAGAGAGAGAGTGAGAGAGAGAGAGAGAGAGCTAGAACTATAGCTAAAAATGGAGACAGAAATAAAGAGATAATTACAGGAGAGATACTAAGATGAGGGAGGTGGGAGAGAACATACATGAGAAAGGAGGTTGAGAAAATAATATATATAGTTTAGATGTTGATTTTTCATTTTTTAAAGATTTCCGAGCAAGAGACCATTATTCTGGTTAATTTTCATTACATACTCCTGATAGTGATCTGACAGTGATTTTTCTCAAGATTACAACAAATATGCTGGCCACCATCTTGAAGAAACCTGTGTATTCTATTTTGAGAATTTCTTTCAAGAGCATACATAGTATAATATTTCAACTTTTTCTTTAATTCCTCTAATGAGGTTTTTAGTTTTTTTGTTTTGTACGCTTTGCCAAATTTCTGACCTTTTCTTCAGTATTTACTGCCCTCTGGTGTTTGCAAACAGGTTGCAATACATTCAATACATTTTGCTTCTAGTTGGTTTCCTGCTTATTAGGATTCCTTGACTTAGGTGAATACCGTCTATGCAGATTGAGCTAATGTTTGAAAATTTTCACATTTATTTCAGAAATAAAAATAGCCAATAGCCAACAGTCATTTAGGAGGAATTCCAGCATTAAAAATATTTGGGATTTCCATTTGGCAAATGAAGAATGCAAATTGCCTGAGAAACATAGTTACCAGAGTGACTCTCCTTTATAGGCCAAAAGATGAAATATTTACATTTGTTCTATGAAGTCGACTTTTTGATGGGTAGAAAATGTTGTGAGCATAAAAGTAGCAAAAAAAAAAAAAAAAATGCAACTAACAAGGAGGAGAAAGGAGCAGAGGGAAAGAAGAAACTAGTACTTTATTCTTTCCAGGGGATTTTTCCTATTCTTGAGGATTTTCTATTTTTCATTTAGTAAGGATATTCTACCATTAGCCAGCTCTGCAACTTTAGACTAGTTCATTTGTTTTACATGGGCTTCATTTTTTTTCCTCTTCTATATACTGAGATTTTCCTAGTTCAGTAGTTTTCAGATCTTTTTGAGAGAGAGAGAACCAGGAGTTTATACTTATTCCAGTAAAACATTTCATGGATAGAGCAAGGAAATAGGAATATTTCATGCAAAACACAGGACAGGAAGCAACACAGCACTTTTATTAATTGAAGTATAAAGTGGCTAAAATAAAGAAAGCAAGGGGTGGGGCACATACATAGATGAAAATATCATTATACAAAAAGAAGAAAATGATTTAATATGACACTTCACTTGTAGATCATCTTTTCCTGCCATTGTATGAGACCTTAGCTCCCCAAACTGAAAAAGACAGTAAAAAGCCATGAAATAGTAAATCCTCTGACATTCTGCTCTGCTTCTCCTTTTTGATATGCAATATATTCTTCTTGCAATGACACTGTCCTTGGATGAGCAGTTACTTTTGTTTCCATCTACTTTTAGTGTAATTATTGTCGCTTCCTTTACTTCAGCTCTTCAACATATTTGGTGATGAGTAGTAAGAAATTTGGCCTATCCAAAGGAAAGGCTGACTTTTGACCAGGTTCTTGGGAGGTAACCTCAAAACCTTAGTGATTCAGGTGCCCTTTTTATTATGTTGGGCCTCAGGACTTTACGTGATAATTTATGCTACTAAGATAGCCATGGTACATGATAAGTAGCACATCTGGCCATATGACATAAGTTTCAACCCCCAAGGAACAGGTGCGTTTGGAGATTGAGTTCAACCTGCGCATAATTCAATTAATTGTGTTTAAGTAATGATCCCCAGTATAAAAATTCTGGACCTCATATCTTTTTTTTTTTTTTTTTTTTTTTTAAGTACCAGAATTGAACCCAGAGTCACTTAAACACTGAGCCACATCCCAATTCCTTTTCTTTACGTTTTATTTTGAGACAGAGTCTCACTAAATACATAGGGTCTTACTAAGTTTCTGAGACTGGCCTTGAATTTGTAATCCTCCTAACTCACTCTCCTGAGTCACTGGGATTACAGGCGTACAACCACTGTATCCACCTTTGGACCTCATGTCTTGATTGAGATTCCCTGGTTGGTAATACTCATGCATACGGCTCATGATTACTGTCATATATGTGAAGATAATGAGGCACCATTGTCTGTCTCTGACTATGGGGAGTGGGTGGCTGGACACCCTGTTTGGATTCCTCCTCAACTCTGCCCAGTACCTTTTCCTTTGGTTCTAATTTGAATCATTTCCCTACAAATATGACTTTGAGTATAACAGCTTTCAGTGAGTTCTGTGAGTCTGTGTAGTGAATTATGGGAGCCCAACAGTGGTTCTGAATCTTTAGAATTTAGAGTTGGTGTCAGAAATCTTGGCCAGATTTGTCAGTCTATGCCCCTAACACTGCAGTTTGAAGTTTGGCTAACTCCAGGTGACATAGAAACAAATCAAAACTTTTGTATGTCTCTTTTGATTATTTGGATGATTGCATATTCTAAAAGTCAAATCTCTTTTGCATCTGAAGTGAAGGTTTATCTGTCCTTCCGTTTCAAAGAACTTGTTATCCTTGGGAGGCTAAGTAGTGAGATTGGAAGAACAATTTCAGAACACCACCACCACTGGTATCATAGTATTTCTGAGTATCAAAATCTTCAAACTGTGTATTAGTCAATGTTCAATCAGAAGCTGGAAACTATGTGATGATTTGAATAAAGAAAGTTTAATCCAAAGAATGATTGACTGTCACAGGAGTTTGAAGCAATGAGGGTCTGATGAATAAGAAGTAAAGAGGATTCTAAGGAATACAGGATTAGCAACCTGTGGGGCTGGGATTGCAGCTCAGTGGTAGAGCATTTGTCTAGGGCACAAGGCCCTGAGTTCAATCCCCATAACTGCAAAAATGAAAAAAAAAAAAAAAAAAAAAAAAACCTGTACCTCTTTGTAGAGATAGAGCACCCAGGAGACATCCTACCTTCAACCTCAGGCTGAGATCCAGACCTGGGAGAAGGAGGTTCTGCTCTGGTCCACTGGGTGGCCGAGAAATTGTAGAGATCTTTCATACTTTGAAATAGATGGGGTTCTGCCCTATGGAACTTACAGAAAATTGGGAAAATTTTTCTCAGAAAGTTGTATTGGGGTGGGAGGGAGTTTATTTTAACAATCTGGAAGTTAAGGGGCTTTCTAAATTTGTCTAAGGAGGTAAACCACAGCAAGATCTCAGATCTTCCAATACCTAGTCTAGTATACCATTTTTACCATGCATGCATCTGCAAGCTGGTTTTACTTTTAAGTTCAAGTTATATTCTCCTGGAATTATTTTCTCTCTTTAATGTGATAACTAATAGAATGACTGTAGTTTTGGGGACAGAAACAATGTGCTGAACAGTACAGAGAAGGAGGAAATATACTCATTTTACAGATTAAGATAGTAAGACTTATGTTTTACCTAATGGCTGATGGTAAGTAGCAGAGTAGTTTGTCTGATCTCAAAAGCTGGATCTTAGCCCTTATATGAGTTGAATCAAACACTTATTTCCTACGGCCAGGAAATTCTTGAATGGGAGTATTCCTACCCTTAAGGGAAAGGGCACGATTGTAAAATAGGAGAGATGCCAGCATGTGTTGGGTGTTTGCTTGGATACATGAAGGATATGCTGTGTAGGAGAGAGTTGTGGATAAATGGAGGTTAGGGTGGCACTGTTTCCTGACAGCTGAGTAGAGGGGTGGAAGGCAGTGGGAGGCAGGGATTGGGGCAGGTCTGCAGGAAATAGGAGGCTGGTACAAATCATTAATGCCTCCCTCATTGCTTGCTTAACCTGTAGGACACAAATTCAGATGCATGGTAGTTTCATCTCTCCTTTTTGCCTACTCCTTCAGCTGTGCACTGTAAATTTTATTTTTAAATGTGAGATTGGGTAGCTACATCATTTAAATAAGTACAAGGTGTAGATTTTGAGCAATTCCTTCAGATTTATAATGTCATCACAAATCTCATTCTCAGTGCAGAAGCATCTGGAAACCTTGCCAAGTTCTCCAGACTACAGGTAGTATGGTACATTGGTCATATAGCATCCCCTTAAATGTGGTTTTATTTGAGTTCTCTGATAGAAAATAATTTCCAGTGGGATGAATGATGTGTCACTTGCAGTTGAGAAAGGAACACTTTAATGTTTGTGAATGGGCTATATTTAGATCAGGCTGCCCTGTAAAGATAGATCTCTGATTTGTTACTGGTCAGGAGACTCAGATGGGCTGCTTCTGTGTCTCTGAAGTTGTCTATGTATTTAGAGAATGCAACTTATTTTCTCATGAATTTGCCAACAAATGCACAAATTTTGTAAAGCAGATCTATAGCAGAAAGAGACAGAAAATTAAAAAAGTCCTACGAAAGGATTTATAAAATAACAGATCTGGAAAGTATCTTAGATACATTCTTATCTGGTCCCTTAATTTCATGCAAGTGGAACACAAAAACTGAGCTTCTTCTTTGATAGACAGCTTTGACTTCAGAAGTTTCTGTAATAATGTATGTATGTTATTATGGAAAGTAACATATGGGAGTTGTGTTAAGTAATGGAAAGTAACAGGGAGTTGAAGTTGTATTTACAAAAAACTCCAAAGCAAACTTTGAAACTTATTGCCAAAGGGATCCAAACCTCACCTAGTCTAAACCTATTTCTAAGTTGTTAAAGAGAACTCTTTTAAGAGGAAGGCCTCTCAAAGTCAACACAATCCTGTTCTTTGGTTTGTAACTCGGACAGCTATTAGGTATAAGACTTTGGGCACTGTGATCAGTGAGCATCATTTATCTCATTTGTAAAACTGGGATAATAAATAAATCCTAAAGGATTGTTGTGAGAATTAAAAGATTAAAAAAGTGCTGGGCACGGTGACTCACACCTGTAAACTCAGTGGCTTGGGAGGCTGAGGCAGGAGGATCTCAAGTTTAAAGCCAGCCTCAACAAAAGCAAGGCAATAAGTCACTCAGGGAGACGCCATCTCTAAATAAAATAAAAATAGGGCTGAGGATGTAAAATTAGAACTCATTTGAATGGTCTCATAGATTCCAAGTGGGTCTGCTATATGCTTCCCTTATTTCTTCCTCACAATGTTTAATTGTCTAGTCAGGATTTTATTCTAGGATCCTCTTTGTGAGTTTATTATGTTTTTTCAGGAGTTTCTTGTCAAGGCATTGTAGTTATAGCTGAATGTTGGAGATGTTTCATTATAATTATTGTTATTTGTATTGGCAATAACCATTTAATAAGATAGTTAAAATTTTATATAATGTTTTGTTTACCACCTTATATAGTGTTTATATATATATATATCTCCTTAAATTTATGCATGTGCTCAGTGACACTCAAGCAGTTTTGCTTGAGTGGATTGAATTATTATTTATTTTAATAATTGTTATTATTATTATTATTTTAATAAATTACTTTGGTTAGAGTTTTCTGAATCTAGTTTTTAGTAAAAATGCATTTGCTAGAATTGTTGAATGGGGTAGAAACCTTACAACTCGAGGTAATTCCACTCAAATAATACCATTTGAGAAATGAGAAGTACAGAAATCAATAGCCGATGATTAATTCCTGACTCAGTCAAATGACCAGAAGCTGTACTCTTGGCAAGGGACAGTAGGGAAGTAAAACTTAAACATAATATTTTGTTTGTAATTTTGATAACTAGAAATGACAAGTAAGACAGGGGAAAAGAAACTTCAATTCACCACTCCTCGAAATAGAAACCCAGGTAAGTTATTTATTTTCCCATGACATTATAGATTCTTGACCTCAGTATGCTTGTCTTTCCCCTTTTTTTTCTCTCCCCGGTGGCTAGTGCAGTGCTTAACAAACAATAGGCCCTTTTGTAGTGAACAGAAGATATTCCCTGTTTCAATTTGATTTTAAATTTATGACTGGTGGAACCAAAGTAAAGGATCAATTAATAAAATTTTCTTCTAATAATTCCAAGAGCATTGTGCCACTGGGAGAGGGGTGCTCTGTGAAGATTAGATTCTTCACGGGAAGGGAAGAATTATATTGTTATTATCTAGGGATAATTTTGTCATAAAAATATAATAATAGTAAACATTTATTGACATTTATATGCCCAGAGCTCTGCTAAATATTTCACATGAAATTTGTCATTTAGGATTCACAATGACATAACAGGTAAGATTCTATTACTAGTCCCATTTTACAGAAGAGGCCAGCTCTGTCACTGTTTTGTAGACTAAATCAAGGGAGTATTCCCATATCCCTATTTTATTCCTATTGCAAACCCTGAAAATCTGAAATGTGTAAGTCTAAGAAAAAATATAGGAAAAAAGATACAAAAGATTAAATGGAGTAAGGGAGTATACTAGATAGAAGCCCCATCCAAAAATTCAGAACTAAGACAGAGTTAGTTGCAGTAAGATGAGAAATTTGGCTTGGATTTTGTGTTTACTAAATATTCCTCTTAGTTTCAACTGTGGCAGAATATAAACATTCAGATATCTTAAAATAGGGAATTGATTTGCATTGTGTGACTTTCTTTGCTATTCTACAAGAATTGCAATTTTTCCTCTTACCTTCTGGAAGAGTTTGGAGATAAAATCCTTTTTCCCTCCAGGATAAGGAGGGATAATTTAGGTCCTGGTTTGATAAGCCACTAATGTCAATGAGAAAAGTGGAAAGGAAGACTCAGGTTTGATGGGAGAGGCTGAGTGTATATGAGCAACAGAAGGCAGAGACAGTTTTCCCTTAGGAAAAGACTGAGGCAAACAGAGAAGTGCGCTTAGGTCCTGGGACCACAGGGATCCAAGCTTAGACTTCTGAAAATGACCCCCCAAATCAGCAAAACCTCTGAGAAAAAGGGTCATGTGATAGGTCTAGGGAGGAAAACTTTTTATCAACTTTGTCTTCTATTAATCATGCAAGTGAAGACTGTAACATTTCTACTGATGTCTCCACTGTGTTAAAGTGAGCCAGGGATAACATTTTTCTTCTTAAGTCAAATGTTCAACAGGAAGTGGTGGGAGAGGAAGGGCTAGATCCCTGTGAAGTCTCCTAAGACACACTCCTCTTACCCCACCTCAACAGCAAAGGAAGGCTCAGGACCTTGTGAGGATAGATATTATTGGGTCTAAGATTTTTCTATTTCTGATATGTTTTACATATATAGACATATATATGTATACACACACACACACACACACACACACACACACACATATATATATACTCACACATATATATGTCTTGAAGTTAAACTAAATATATTGCTAGTGTAAGAACCCAGGAACCGACACAGGAACTCACATAAGAGAGTTTATTAAGCAAACAGGCAGTCTCCCTGCAGGGTAAGAGAGAAAATGAGAGGAAAAGAGAGAAAGAGAGAGAGAAAGAGAGAGAGAGAGAGAGAGAGAGAGAGAGAGGGAGAGAGAGAGAGAGAGAGAGAACAAGAGAGAGTGAAAAGCCAGGAGGAGAGGGCATGAAAGTGAGAAGGAGAGGGAGAGAGAAAATGGCAGGAGCACCATTCTTAAGCATTTGAATTCCGCAGGCTAACAGAGGACCAGTAACGGAGAAGGACACTTGCAAGTTGATTGATGATCCAGTAGCTAGCTAAGATGTTCACAGACTGACAAACTAGGTTGTAAGTTGGGAGGAGGAGAAATGGCTGCAGCGTAAAGGGCGGGGGATCCGCTTTATATTATATTATAGCTAGTTCACTAAGATTCTTTTACCATCTCTTGAACACTTTGCTAGGTGGCAGGACCAAGGACTTTGCTACATGATCTTATTTTGTTGCAAACTCTGTGAGTAGTTATTTTTAGTAATAGGGAAACTGAGACTCCTAAAGTGTTAGTGATTTGCCCAAGATGACACAGCTAAGTGTCTTTGTAAAGAATTTAACAGCTATTATCTGAGTAATGGGTGACAAGAGTATGGCCATCACATGTCACTTTACTCTCCTGGAAATGCTTTGTATAGTTAGTGTTGAAATTGAATAATGAACTATATTCAAACAGTTGTTAAGATGAGGAAAAAATATCTCAAAAGGGTAATAATTGGAAAAGGTTTGTATGAAAGCAGAGAGGAACAGACTTCTTGATGTTGAAGTGGGGGCAATGCCAAAACTAATTGCAAAGGTACATATAAAACTTGGGTTTTTTTTTCCCAATACATTTCTAAATCTGTATCATTTTGTTCTTGGTTAAAATACTAACTCCTGTCCCAGTAGGTGGACAGCAGCCACTTCAGCAATTTGTCCTATGATATGGAAAGGCTTTGATTATTGGTCATTCCAATATTTAAGAGAAATAGAGTAAATTATAAATGCTGTAAAGAGATGAAGTTAATTTTCTGACTTGAGAGCTACGGAGGCAGAATTTCTGCCTACATTATGTATCTCCCTTCCACTGTCTTCTATTTCACCACAGTTAGTGGGGTTAGTTATTTTGGTCTTCACCATTTCCACTTAAAAAGAGAAATTAATGGATGTGTGTGTGTGTGTGTGTGTGTGTGTGTGTGTGTGTGTGTGTGTGTGTGTGTTGCGGGTGGGCGGGGGCCTGTTGGTTAACTCTACCACCGAAGCCTATAAGTGTATACCTTAAGTTTATATTCCCAAAATGGACCCGGGGAACACTAGTCCCACAAATTGCACTCTAAATTAAAGACTCTGTAGTCAAATTCCTCTGGGGAATGTAGCAGCCTTTGCTGATGTCAGTGAGGGTTATACATTTACAGCCAGCAATTCTTTGATGTGTAGAGTTGTCCCAAGTATTGTGAGACATTTGATCTCCACTTCACCTGGCCTTCAGATGCAAATGGAGGACTTCAGCTATCATGAAGATCAAATTGCCCTAATACATTTATAAATGACCTTAGGGGATAACAACAAACCTCACTGAAAATGTGCAGCTATCACCTTATACCAATCCACAGCACATAGCACATTGGCATATTTCTCAGGGAAGAATTTCTTTTATTTATAGTTTTAATCAATTCAATATCTCCTAAATAACTATAGGATTCCTTCCTCCAGCCCCTTTGTTTCTCTTTAAAACACCAAAGGACATCCCTTGAAATGTCCTTTGGAAAATACTGCTTTATGAAGAAGAACAAGGAAAGTAATATTAGCGTGAAATAGTGCAAACAATTATCTAATATTTATAGTACACTTACCCCATGAGATGGATATGGTCCACTTGACCCGGGGGCTTTCAGAAGTTTTGTTTTAAGCATGATCACTGCTTAGGATCTTTCAAGTGAGTGAAAGCTAACCATGTGTTTCTTTTAAGATCAACTGCCCAGTCCCTGTCTTGCTGGCTTGGATCAGTCAGTTATTTTATTTGATGCAGTTAGTAATTCATTATACAGTTTGAGCAGTTCAGGTTTCATTTTACTAATATTTCATCAGAAAACAACAGGGGATCCTTACTCAAGATCCTTGCCAGAAGAAAACCAGACGTGCATAAGGCCTCTGTGTGCACTTCACTCTTGTTCAGGTCACGTACAATTCTCATGCACTCACTCTGAACCCTTTGACTTGTCTTCATTTTCAATTAAAAAGATTAAACTAGCTAAGCACCTGCATGTAGATATGTAATTATGCAGTAATAATCAAGTCAAAACAGCACATTTTCCTGTATTTCAAACTCACATTTTGCCAGATATTGAAGTTGGTCCAGAACAAGTCAGTGGCAGAGATAGAATTTGGACCAAGGAATTCTGACTCTCAGGCAGGAATCTTTATACTGCTCCACTGTGTAGTCTCATAAAGGAAGAAGGACCACTGAGATATGGGAAGTAAGTATTTGGAGTGAGAGGTGGTTGAGAGAAAGAAACTGAACTTGGTTGAGAGACCTCTAAAACAGAAATTCTCAGAAAACCATTATTTTACCATTCAAGCACTTAAAAAGGGTCCACCTCCACCCTGCCAAATACACCTCATTTCATGCCAATTATATAAGTAGAGTAAACTTAACAACTGCTTTGGTAAGCCACCAGTGTATGGAATCTCTATTATCAAGGAGCCCAGATGGCAGGTTCAAGTTTCTCATTTCTCAGGGGCATAGAATAACAGACCAAATAAATGTTTTCCTTTTATCCAAATGCAGTGTAAAACAAGGGTTGGGTTCCCTAAATTCCAGCCTGTCATGGGCAGGTCTTGAAAAAATTATATGGTCTTTTCTCATAAGACCTAAAATATTCCTTTCATCCCATTCTGAGTTATAGTGCATTTCTTTTCTTCCACTATTTAACTAAAAAAAGGTTTTTGAATACTAGTCTTTCTCTGTTCTCTTGCTGAAACTATTGAAATGGATTCAGAAAAAACAAACAGTACTGAAAGTATATTCTTTTAATAGTCTTCTTTATTGAGAGAAATCTCTATATGTACTTTTCTCATGTTTAAATTCCAAGTGATAAGAACTTTCTCATTATAAGCAACCAAATTTTGGATTAAAGTTTTCATAGAAAATCCCCCCCTAGGTTTGTTTCCTCTTTTTATGTTAAAATAACAAAAACCTTTGCTTGGAAGATTTTGAAATATAAGGATAGGGAGGAATCAATTGTTGGTTTTGGAAAAAGTGATACTAGCCCTATGGTTCAAAGAGGAAGTCCAACGCTCAAACACGTGGTCTGATTTGGACACAGTTCAGTAGAAAGGGGCAAAGCATATGAAAAATACATGTTCATGCCATGATGATGGAAACCAACATTCAATCAGTGTGAATTAGATCACAAGGTATGTGGGTAACTGTGCAAATTCTAGATGGCATGATCCATCTAGGAAGGGCAAACAGCACTGTGGCATATTGGTCCTCTGTTGGCAGCTCTCAAAGGAGAGTAGAAATCCAGGTTTTAAACTGGCAACCAATTCATAAAACATTAAGTGAGGGTATGTGTCAAATATGATGTTCTGCATCTGATTGGCTCTTAGTTTAAATAGAGTATTGCTATCTCCAATATCTCTCTGTCCTCCCAACCAGAATCTTCCAGGATCAGGCTCATTCTGGTGCCTTTTCTCTCTCTGGAGTTGGTTGTCAGTGTGTAGGTATTAAGTGCTTTTGGCTTTTGAATTCTAATAGTTAAAGAACCAGCAGGGGGAACCCACAGACTGTGTGACTCAAACTGAAAGGACTAGATTTTAAAAATTTATCCACAGGAAAAAAAAATTTAAACATTTTTGAGGACCAGCAGTCAACTTCTGGTGGTCTGGTCAGTAATTTCATTTGTAACTGACATGCCAATCCTTTTTTCAGTCTGATAAAATACTGATATCTTAACCACCACTGATACAGTTGGAAACATTGAAATGCAAGCTCTTCTCTTGTGTGTTAGTCACCAGATGTTACGTGCACAAATGCTGAAAGGAGAAATCATTTCCTTGCTCAGTTGGGTAAGTAGCTGATCCATGTGCCGTATTCATTTTGACACAAAATGAGCTTACATCTATCATCATTTTATTATCAAGGTACCACTGTATGTACATCAATGTAAAAAGTACAAACTTCTACAATATCGATTCACTACCATTGAAAAATGTGAGGGCTAATTGTAGAAGCTAACCTACACACACACACACACACACACACACACACACACACACCCTCACCCACACGTGTATATAAACACATAAATTTCTAGATAAATATAGCCTATTCTGTGGAGAAAGCTTGAGCAATATTTCCTTCTAACCTTCATCTTATCATAGTACATAGATAATAGGCGCATAGATTGTAGGCATAATAGTGAAATTTAATGGTTATGGAAAAGATGATTATCTCTAGGTGCTCTAGCCATGTCTGATCATATGCTGAGCTGTAGGGATCACTACCTGGAAAGACTTTTAGCCTGCTTGTCACATGTCAGGGTATTATGGAGCACTTGTTGGGAGTTTCTGCTATAGGTGGGTGAGACAAGTGTCTCCAGTGGTCCCTTTGGAAATGACTTTTTCCCCCTTTATCCAAGAGTTGATTTAGTTATTTTTCATTGACTTGTATCAAAATATAAATTAAATTCTTTGTAAGTTTTCCTTCAATTTTAAAATATAGAATGAAATGAAAGATTTTTAGCTTTCAAGAAAACCTTTTCCCAAGTAAGGGCTCATCTTACCACAAGGGTTCTCTCAGCCTTGTTTGGCTCATGCGTGTTTGGATACACATTTGTTTTGTGAGGTCAGAAAGCAGGACCAAAAGGGAGAGAGAATGGCCTTTGCTGCTATTATTGTACCTGAGTGAAAGTCTAATCGATACTGTTGCTCTGACATCAGCATCCATATTTAAAACTAGTTCTTACAAAGACTGGACTACTACTACTTTGGAAGAGACTAACGATGAGTTCTCATCAACATATTAAAGTCTGATGGAGTCATTGGTGAACTGGAGAGGACTGACATCTTTCATCTGGGTGCAGAATGACATTAAATGTCCACATTTGTTGCACAGTGACTTTTCTTTAGTCCTTTCCTTCATGGCTAATCAAATTAGATTATGCCTATTAAACAAACATGCTTACCTTCTTTGGACCTGGGCACACCCTCTATACTCTAAATTAGTAGACAGGTGAAAATTTTAGCTTTCTCTTAATTTGGGAAACCTATGTGTAGAATTACAAATTTTTAGATTTGCAAGCTGCCAAGAATCCTGGCCATAGCTTAGTTTTTATTTTACTTCGTTGCTGGGGATTGAACTCAAGACCTCATACATACTAATCATATGCTTTACCCCTGAGCTAAATGCCTATCCTTGGTTGAGAGACACAACTTTTTAGGAAAAGGACAAAGTAGAGTAACTTGCTTTTCTTTGCAATCTCTTCTTTACAGCTACTTCTACTTTACAACTACTTCTAGGCCTGTACTCTGTTATTAAGAAGTCGAGAATATCAGTGGGAAGGGACTTGGAATTTTGTCGTGACTTTAAAGTTTGTAAAATCTTTAGTAATGCTTTTATCCTGAAGCAGGCCAGGTAGGACCTAAGAAGATGACACTTCACTTCCAAAGTGTGGGGAATTCTAGAAGATCTAAGTAATTTTCCAATATTCTTCCAAGCAAATAGTGGCTGCTGGTCTTTACAATACTGTTAGGACTCCAGAGGTCATTGCTGTCAAGATAATAGGTATTCACCGTTGCAACAGAGAAACCCTTCAACATTCTATTTCAAATTTTATTGGAACAAAATTTCTCCCAGTGGTCCCTAAACCAACTTTCCTATTTGAGGTCAGGATATTTGCTTTCTAAAATGGAGATCTACTTCATTTAATTCTCTGTTACACTATTTATGACAGCTGCCCCCAGACTTTTCACCAGGAGCATTATCACTCATGTCCCTTGGGCCGTCTCTTAGAACAGATCTACAATAAGATTTTATAGCTGTGGAATCCAAGGAGAGAACGGTCATTGTAGGACCAACTGAAAAATCCAATGCGATATTAATATAGATGAACCACAAAGCACTCAGTAAAACCTTTGCTAGGTGAGTTGACCACTTGGGATCTTTGAGTCTACAGGGAGGGTACGTGGGAGGTAAGAGCACTCAACTTAGCCTTTATCAACCAGCATGATCATTCCCAGTCTGAAATCCCTTAGGCAGTAATGTGAGTAATGTCTGCTTTTCTCCAACTATATTTTTAAGAACCTAGTAGAAATCTCCCTTTTTCTTTGTATTGATATCCCACAGTTTAGAAACAAACCAAAAAGAAAGAAAGAAAGATACAATAAAAAATAAATAATTAAATACATAAATAAAGCAAACAAACTGAAGTTTCTTGTTTTGGTCTAGGATTCTACTTTCTTAGTTGTGCACAGTGTCTGTTATCTGTGGCAAGTAAAGAGCCTTGATCAGCAATTGTTTGTAAGGAATGACATGATTTAGGAAGAATTTTTAAAATTAAAGACTTGGATGACAGAAGGATTGAGAAATCTTTCAAGATATAATGGTGATATACTAAACAACAATATATAGCATATTTAATGTTGTACACATTATCTTATTTATATATCCCAATAGTGCTGATGAAATGGATAGCATTTAATGAAAACTAAACATCAGAGAAATCAAGTAATTTAGCAAATGTTAAATTGTGCAGTAGCTATCACCTCCACTTAGAATTAACCCTCTCTGATAGGTACTATATAGTTCCCACAGCACTGTGCTTGTGAGCATGGACTCTGGACAAAGACTTCAGATGAATGGATAAAGAAATTGTGACATATATACACAACGGAGTATTACTCAGCCATAAAGAAGAATGACATTATGGCATTTGCTGGTAAATCATGGAACTAGAGATTAGAGACTATCATGTTAAGTGAAATAATCCAATCACTAAAATTCAAAGGTTGGATGTTTTCTCTGATATGTGAAAGCTAAATAAATAAATAAATAAGAGGGGAGGGTAAAAATAGAAGAAAGATCAGTGTTGTAGAAGAAAGTAATTGAAGAAAGTAGGTACGGTATAAAGAAAGAACAATGGAATTAATCTGACCTAAATTTTCTATGTATGTACATGAATATACCACAGTGAATCTCACCATTATGTATATCTACAAGACACTAATTATAAGAAAAAAAAAACTTTATGTAAATTGCAGAAAGATCAGTAGAGGGAAGAGAATGGGGGAGGAAGGAGGAGAAGTAAATGAGGAAGTACTAGGACTGAATTAGAACAAATTATATTTCATGCTTTTATAATTATGTCAAAGTGAATCCTAATGTTGTGTATAACTAAAAAGAACCAAGAAAAGGAAAAAAAAATTAAAAAGAAAAGATTGCCTGTGTTCAGATCCTGACTCTTTCTCATACTAGATGTGATTTGGGGAAAGTTACTTAATTTTCTTAGCTCTTAAATGGGATAAAAATATTACCTAGTTTGGGGGTTACTGTGATGATTATTGAATTATAGATAAAATAATTCATAACAGTTCCTGAAATAATAAGTATTAATTAAATATTATTTATTGTGTATTATATATATTATATATTGTATTATATATATTATGTATTATATATTATAGTTATTATATATTGTAGTTATTTGTCTAACAACAAAATTCCTGTTCAAACTCAAACTTTTCCCACCCAGGTGTTCATGGTCTTTCATCATATTCACCTTTTCTAAAATTTACTACCTAAGTACTGAACATGCTGGACACAATAAAATACCTAAAATAAGTGGAAGATAGAATTTTGTTTTTCTTAAGGGGATTATGACCTAACTCTGTACTCAAGACCAAAATGTAGTATCATTAGAGATCAATCTAATGCTGTTAAATTATTAGCTCATGAATGTAGAAATTTAGAAAAATAGAAATTCAGAAAAAGTGATGTCTATTGAGTATTGGCTGGGGCAATTGAGAGGCTTCATGAGAAGAGTAGAAATCTGATAGGTTTGGAGAGGTGAGTGTATTCCAGGTTGGGGGCCAGGCATGAGCAAAAGTGGAGGGAAAATAAACATGTCAGCTCTAAAGACAGTGGGGACTAGCTTGAGTGACCTGTGTTTTATAAAAAAGTGAAAGAAAAAATATTAAATAAGATGTGATCCAGTTAAAGGACACCCATGAGTCAGGCAGAAGAGAATAGAATTAACGTGAAAGGTACAGGGAGCCATTATAGATTACTGAACACAGGATTAAATTGATTAAAGTGGTGTTTCAGAAAGGTTAATCTTTTGGTGGAATGAGACAGACATCATTACCCTATGTATATGAATGAGTATACGAATGATATGAATCTACATCATGTACAACCATAGAAACAAAATGATGTGCCCCATTTGTGTACAATGAATCAAAATGCAGTCTGTAAAAAATTAAAAGATAAATAAAAAAAACTCTAGCACTCAAAAAAAAAAAAAAAAGAAAGATTAATCTGGAAAGAAATGGTAAAAGCAATTAGAATTAGGAATTCTTAGCCTCACTGATGGTTGTACTATCCAGAGAAAAGGATAAAGGTAAAGTATAGGACATGGTTACCTATTAAGGAAAGGGACAGAAAAAAGACTTAAAAAAAAAAAACAAAACAAAAAAAAAAAAAACTCAGGTGAGAGAATGTAGACATCAGGGCAGATATGATTTGCAATTTGTTAAATGTTTGGTTTGCATGGCATTTTAAAAGCATTGGAAATTTCATAAGTGATGAATTTCTAACCATGCTTTAAAGTTGAAAAGCCTAGTAATGTTAGTCTTGAATTTCTGCAGAGCCAACTTTATGGCAGCCCAATGAAAGCGAGTTATGCACTCTGAAATTACCCATATCCTCCACCAATCCCACTTCTTACACCAGCTTAGACCGTGTGGACTTTTGACCTTGTGACCCCTGCTTTAGGACTTTTAGCCTGGATATTTCCAATGATACTGGGAGATAAATGGCTTATGAGACTAGCCTAAGTTTCTTAAATTTCATCTCTAGATTCTTCTTTCTCTCTTTCTATAATGTCTAGAATTTATAAGGTCAATTCATATTTTCTTACATCTTCATTATGAGAATAGGGAATAATGATTCATATCCATATAATTTCATGTGAATCAAAACAATATTTGCATTGTAAAATATCACTTGATCCTAACAAACATTTCATGAATGTTCCTGCTTTCCTAGATGAGGAAACGAGAGCCAGGAAAAGACGGGATTCAAGGCAAAATGTTTTTAAGAATACTACAACAGGACATACAGTTATTATTTAATATAATCAATATTGGGAATATTTAAATTAAAATTTAAATAACTTTAAACTTAAAATGAAATTTAAAATGTGCCAAACACTGTATTAATGTTTATAAACATTTTCAATGTTTCTTGGTATATAGTGAAAACTCAATAATTATTTATTTTTTTGTCCCTGTATTCAAGATAATGGTGATGGGTGGGGATAATTTGACAGAGGCAAGCAAAATGAGTGATTACAGGATTGAATAAGGAAACCCATGAAACAAATGTGGTATATTATCAAGTGCTTAGAAGACATTCAGTTATTTTCTTTTCTTCTCTGGGCCACCTTCAATCTATAGCTTGAAAATTTTAATGCAAATATTATGTGAGGGAAATACAGAATACCTTAGATATTCTGACCAAAGGACAGTTGGTAAGAGTATGTAGGAAAGTGTTGACACATTTTCTGACTTCTTAACTACTTCTTCAATTAAGTCCTTTCAAAATCATAGGAAGGTAGAAATAAAAATGGCACTAGGGAACATTAGGTCTATTTTATCCCTAGTCAGTTGATGGTATCCTTGGAATGTAATTAACATTCACCCAAAGGTCACACTGCAAATTTGTCACAGAACTGGGAACAGAGTCCAAATCTTCTGATTCACAAGCCAAAGCTCACACAGTCAGTTCATACTTTTTTACCAATTTATACACCAAATCCTGCATTTCTTGTTTTGCTTTAAAGTGGTTTCTTAAAAATGGAAAAAGTAAATAAACAAAGGGAACCAAATTCTTTTTTGTGCTTCATCAAGAAAATTCAGCTTTGATAACATTGTTCCTCTAAGGACCTTGACATTTTTTACCATCTGAAATGCTAGTGCAGCCTGGAATGCTGATCTGGGTACTGACTTTGGTGTCAATGGTGAGGATAACTCATCAAGGCCATTGTTTGCCGATCATATTTTGGGAAAATAAAACTGTGAAGGACTACAATCTTCTGTGCTTTGTCTTTACAACTGAAATTAACAATGGTGGAAAATTCCAAACAGTATTTCCATGACAGGAACATTCCAAAGACTTATCCCTCATCTCAGGAATAAGAATAGGCTACCTGACATTGTCAGTAGTGCCTGCCAAGGAAAGAAGAAAAGGTATTAAGAATATTGCACATATCAAAAAGATTAGAACTATTCTGCGTGTTTTTAGAGGATAGAATTAGACTTGGTATATGAAAATTACAAAGAGGCAGGTTTTTAAGTACAAATTGTCTTGTGAGTTTCCTGGTTCCAAGCATAGTGCATAAGATTTGTCCAGCAAATATTTACTGATTTCTGCTTCCAGTGTTTGAGTTCATCTCTGTCTTGGCACATTCATTCTGTATTGCTTTTTTACTTCACTGCCTCAACAAAGACTGTACACTACTTAAAATCAAGCACTGTGTATGTGCGTTTTAGTCTACTCAGGCTTCTATGATATAATATCATAAACTGGATATTACATTATTAATTAATAATAAATTTATTGTTTCTCATAGTTCTCCAGGCTGGGAAGTAGAAGATCAAGGAGCTGTCAGACTCAGTACCTGGGTAAGGGTCTGCTTTCTGATTTATAGATGGCACCTTCCCATTGTGTTCTCACATGATAGAAAGTGTGAATGAGTTCCCTTGGTCCTATTTTATAAGGGTACCCATCCTATTTATGAGGGCTCTTCCCTCATGATTTAATCACCTCTCCAAATCTCCATCTCCTAAAAACATCAACATGGGGGATTTCAAAATATGAATTTTGGAGAGATACATTCAAAACATAGCATGATTTATTACATGTCCATAGACCTAACACAGAACTTGTCATGTATTAGCAGCTAATCAGTATTGTAGATTAAAAGAAGAAAAAACAAAAGGAAGGAAGGGGGGAGAGAGAAAGATGGAAGAGGAGGAAGGGAAAGAGAAAGAAATTGCCTTAAAGTTGTCCAGAAAAAGAATGAAGCACTTTGCAACAAAGTATTGAAACTCCAGCTGGTGGGAAGATGATCTGGAATTTCTTTAGGTGATAACATTGGTCATTTGGTAAATCATAAACAGTATTGGAAAAGCTATATTTTTTGAGATTTTAATTATTTAGAAATTCCAATCATATGTGATATTTTCTTGCCTCTTAAATTGTAAATCTCTTAATTGTCATAACAACTAATGAAAGCCTGGCATTGGATTTAGATGTGTCTTTGACAAACGTGGCACTTCTAAAGCAGAAATCTCCATTAGTCTTGTAGTTTTCCAACTATAGGAAGAAGGCATTAAGTATTCTTGCTAATATTTAAAAAAAAAGGACTCTAAATTTAGTAGCGCTATCTTTAATTATGTTAAATTGAAGCAAAACTCGATCCTGACAATCTGTAATTATACCTACATTATATTTGCCATAGAAGAATTATAGGGAAGAAGAATATTCTTTAACATGTAATACAGTCATTTTAGTGTGCTTCTTAAATTCAGCTCAAGCAAATTCATTTTAAGGAAATGCTAAATTCCATCACAATTTGATATCAGAAGTCCTTTTCCCAGGAACATAGAAAAGTAAAGGTTGTGAAAGGGTTAGGACACTATGATGTTGGGGGAAGTGGGGAAGAGCAGACCTTTCCCACATGATGCCCCAAGGCATGTCCTCTGTATGTAATGTCTTCTCTGACATACCGCATTCACCCTAGTTTTGCCTGGAGTGTCTCAAGTCAGTTCGTGAGTGGAATATTTTGTTATAACCTCATCAGGAGATTCAAAATCAGCATAAATGATTCATGCTTGACAATACCTGTGAGAAAGAGGAGCAGATGCAGTAATTCATTTGTTGCCATTCAATTCCACAATCAGTTGATAAGTGGCCTTGTCATTCCAACTTCTTTGATTTAATGCATGAATCATAATCACCTCAACTTTCCCCAAACTAGCTCAAATAGCTATTTTATCCAGACTTGGGATTTTCTGATTCAAATGAAAGAACAAAAGAAAATAGGAAGGAAGGAATGGAGGGAGGTGGAAGGAAGAGGGGAAAAAAAAAATAAAGGGAAGGAAGAGAAATGAAGAAACAGGAATTGAAGAGAAGAACAAAGAAATGGCAAAGATGATGGGAGAGCAAGAAGACCGAAAAAGGTGACAAAGAAAAAAGGAAAGAATATATATATATATATATATATATATATATATATTTTTTTTTTTTTCAATTGCAATCAGATACCAGAATAATAAACAAGAGGTTGAATGGGTAAAAAAGTGTGGTTAATGACAGGAGGTTCTGGATGGAAATACTTCTGGTTGCATATCCAAATAAAATGCCTTAAATTGTAAGGATGACATATATCTTGTACAAAAATGAGCTTAAATAATGGTTCTCAGCCAGAGATAGTTTTTGAGAAGAGTTTCTGCAGTCAA
Organism: Sciurus vulgaris; assembly: GCF_902686455.1. Lineage (NCBI taxonomy): Eukaryota > Metazoa > Chordata > Mammalia > Rodentia > Sciuridae > Sciurus > Sciurus vulgaris. The sequence goes on from NC_136472.1 coordinate 50,102,749, forward strand.
GAATATTTAGCAATCTTTCGAGATGATTTCTTGTTACCACTGGAGAGAGAATGATACTAACATCTAGTGGCTGGAGGCCAAGGATGCTTAACCATTTTTATATTCCGGTAATGCACAGTCAGACTCTCAGAACAAAAATTATTTAGTTCTTTTCTTTCCATTTTTGTGTTCTCCTGGCTTGTCTTCTTGAGGCTGGCTGGAGTCATGGTCTCAAGGATAACTGCCTAATTCCAGGTGTCACTTCCACATGACTATCTCAACTTATGAATAAGTGAGCACTTTTCTTGAATTCTACTTTCCAAAAACTGCCCATGAAACCAGTGTAAGTTCATTATGATTCATCTTGTGGATTTGGAATGAGTTCTATTTAATACTTGAATAAAATTATTTTATTTTAACAAGGAAGTCAGGAAGTCATGGTGTTTGAATAGGTATCCCAAGGACAGATGCTGCCTGAGAGACGGGAGGACATTTCCATCATCTTCATAGTGTGCTTTTCCTTGTGGGTGCAAAGCATCCTTCCTGATTTCTATTTTTTCTGGTTTATTGCTATTTAATGCCCTTGCACTTGATATTATTTCTTTGGCTATGCTAATATCTTAAATTGAGTTACACTTTTATACTGCTGTCATGGAAGATGTTCTTTTTTAACAGCTTTGTTGAGATATGATTGATACACAATACAAACTGCTTATATTTAATGTATACCATTTGATGTGTTTGACTTATGCTTATACTTGTGACATTACCATCACAATAAAGATAGTAAATATACTCATTGCCCACAAAAGATTTCTTGTCTCTTTCTCTCTCTCTCTCTCTTCTCTTTCATTCCACCTCTTTTGTGGTGAGGACTTTTGACATGAGATATAACTTCTTAACAAATTTCTAAGTACACTATAACATATTATTAATTATAGCCACAAAGTTATACAACAGATATCCAGAAGTCATTCACTCTATGAACTGAAACTTTATACCCATTGAACAACAAGTATCCATTTCCCTTTCCCTCCGTCTACTGGTCACCACCATTCTATTCTCTGCTTCTATGAATTTGAATATATTAGTTACCTTATTTAATGAAGAATTTCTTCTTCTGACTGGCCTTTTTCACTTAGCATAATATCCTCCAAATTCATCCATGTTGTCACAATTGGTAGCATTTCACTCCTGTTCTCCAAGAAATGCCTCATTTGATGTACAGTACCATAGATTAATTTCCTTTTGAGGAATTTTACTTAAATGAAACCAAATATTATGTATTATATTCAACTTAGTATTTTCTCCATAGAATATCTTGCTGTCTACAAAAAGAGATGTTTTAGCTTCTCCCTTTCCAATTTAGATTATTCTATTTCTCTCTATTGGTTTATAGCAATGGCTGGAGTCTCTAATGCAACGTAGAATAGAATATACAAGAAGAGTTATTGGTCCCTTGTTCCTTATCTCAGAGGTATTCTTACACTATTTTTCAGAGTATTGGCGGTTGAACCCAGAGGTGCATTACCACTGAGCTACATGCCCAGTCCTTTTTATTTTTCAGTTTAGGACAGGGCCTCACTAAGTTGGCAGAAGAATCACAAGATCAAGGCCAGCCTCAGCTTAATGAGGCCCTAAGTAACTTAGACCCTATTTTTCACTCTTAAGAATGTTAGCTGTATATTCTTCATAGGTCATCTTTATCAGGTGGAGGAAGATTTCTTCTATTCTTATTTTGCATAGACTTTTTAAAAAATCAGAAATGTATCATCATCCACTTATTAGCGATATCGTTTGTCCTTTGGCTTTTTGAGATTGGCTTATCTCACTTAGCATGATATTCTCCAATTTCATCCATTTGCCTGCAAATGCCATAATTTTATCATTCTTTATGGCTGAGTAATATTCCATTATATATATATACCACAGTTTTTTATCCACTCATCAATTGAAGGGCATCTAGGTTGGTTCCACAGTCTGGCTATTGTGAATTGAGCAGCTATGAACATTGATGTGGCTGTATAATGGGGGAGGGAAGGAAGGGTTAGTGTTAGGGTTAGAGTTAGGGTTAGGGAGGGGGGCAAGTATGGAGGAAGGAAGCACTGTATAGAGGGAAAAGAGGGGTGGGAGGGGTGGGGGGAAGGGAAAAAATAACAGAATGAATCAAACAACATTACTCTATGTAAATTTATGATTACACAAATGGTATGCCTTTACGCCATATACAAACAGAGAAGAAACAACATGTATCCCATTTGTTTACAATAAAATAAAAAAAATCATAAAAAATAAAAAAATAAAAAAAAAAAAAAAGAAATGTATTTTGAATTTCAACAAATACTTTCTGCATCTATTGAGATAGTTGTCCTATGTTTGCTAATATGGTGAATTACATTGATTCGTTTTTATTATGATACCAAGTTTACATTCCTGGAATAAATATCAATTGGTCATGAAGAATTATTCCATTACACACTGTTGGACTAAACTTGCTAAAAACTTAAGAATGTTTCCACCTATGCTCAGGAGGGGTATTGGTCTATATGTATTTTGTTATTTTTTCTGGTTTGCTGTCAGAATAATTCTGATATCAGTAGGCTTCACAAACTGAATTGAGATTATACTCTTTCTTTAATTTTCTGAAGTAATAAGGACAATTTATGTACAACTGGCATTATTTTTTTCACTTCTGAATATTTGATAGACCAGTAAATCCATTAACTGTAAGACTGGAGTTTTCTTTGTGAGATGGTTTTTAACTGCAAATTCAAATCAGTTATTAGATATAACTTTATCTTGGTTATTCATTTCTTCTTGAATGAGCATTGATAGTTTGTTTCAAAGAATTTGTCCATTTAATTTAAGCTAAATGTAAAATTGTTCATTAAAATTACTATAAAACATTAAATTTAAATGTAATTTAAAATTTAGTTTTCAATCAGACTAGCAGTTATTGAGAACAAACTATTAATAAGTACATATGACTATTTGCTACTGTACTGGACAGCACAAAGAACACTTTTCTCAGTATAGAAATGCTCTACTGGAAGTCCTACAGATGGTTATTAAAAACAAATATGTTGTACTTATAATAAAACCCATTCCTATGTGTTCTTTATTAATTTGGGCTCAATAATTGGAATAGGTAAGATCTTGTTAAGAAATGAGATTTGTTTTTATTTTTAATTTTTAAAATACTTTTTTGTGGTGCTGGAGATGAGACCAGAGCCTTGCTCATGCTGAGAAAGGGCTCTACCACTGAATTATATCTCCGGTCCCTTTCTTTTCTTATTTTTATTTTTGAGGCAGGGTTTCATAAGTTGGCTGAATGTCCTGAAACTTTTGTTCCCTTCTGGCTCAGCCTCCTGCATTGCTAGGATTGCAGGCATGCACCACCATGTCCAGTGAGAATTGTTTCAAAAAGCCAGTTCAATTCCATCCATTTACCTGCAAATGCCATAATTTTATTCTTTATGGCTGATGTGAAGCAGTCTGTAAAAATAAAAATTAAAAAAAAATCTAGTTCAGTGCTAAGAAGGTTATCATTTTTAGTTATGTTTTTATCATGCAGGACAGACACTAGATTCACACACCTCCTTTGTAAATATTCAAATCACTTTTAGTGTAGGGTTTATCAATATAGTCTTCCAATATTAAGAAGAGTAATGTCTGTATTATAGCTGGCCTTTCCTACATAAGTTGATCGTCTAGGAAAGAGACGAGTACTATTTATTAAAAATAAAACCAAAACTGTGGAACTTCTAATCCATAAAATCTATCCTTTGGTGAAACCTCTGACCATCTTTGTTTTACATATCTGTAAAGTCTTCTTATAGAGAATTTTCCTGACACATTGTTAAAAGAGATTGTTGAGCATATATTTATCCTGAAATATTGATATGCTTTAGTGGTCCTGAAACCTGCAAATCAGAGTTTCCATGGTAAAACCATCACTTGTTATGGGGATTGATATTTCAAGGGGTTAGGGAAACTCAGAGGGCTGCTCTGAGCAGATTTCTCCTTTGTTTCATTGGTATTTCTAAATGATTTGTTTCAAGTGGCTTGCCCTGTTGATGAGTGTGTGTTCTAATTATTTACACTAAAGCAGAGATAATCAATTAACTCTAACATCCTGACCTAGAGAGTAGGTGTTTTTTCAGGGCTGGTCTTTTCAAAATGGAAAACAAAAATCTGTGTTATTTAGGATTGAGGAGGACCTTTGCTTTTCTTAACTGAAAGAGTAACCAGAGGCTCTTTTTCTATTCATTTAGTGAACTTTGCCTGATAGCTATTTCTTTTTTTTAGCTATCCATATTTTTATACCCAGGAGATCTTTTTCTTAACAAATAAATGTTTATTTATTTCCCTTTGTGTTGTATAATTTAGAGCTTTGAAGCAAAACAGAGCTAAGTTAATGTCCTTGACTATGTTACTTAATGAATTTGACCCTCAATTTCTGAACTCTAAAAGTGGTGATTAAATGTACCTCACAAGGAGATAGTTAAGCATAGTAATTAAGTGCATGTAATTTGGCATCAGACAGATTTATATCCCTAGTCTTATGAATACCAATTTCTTAGCAATTTGATAATTGGAAATTTAAAAATATTCTAAATTTTCCCAGTTGTCAATGGGCACCAATATATAATATGTACACACACACATAATTGCTATGTGAATGAAATATGATAACATGTGTAAAGTATATAACACAGTGCCTGGCTTAAAATAGAAACTATCCTCATTCTCATCACTAGCTTATCATCAAATAGCTATCATGCAGTAACTGACACTTAGTAAATGCTTGGCAAATTGAACTTTTATTCCCTTTCATTTTCCCTATGATGTGATTTTTTTCCCCTAGAGAAGCATTCTACTATTGATCTACACCCCAGCCAAAACCTATTACCTTTACTTCAGTTTTTACTTTATAGAAAATAAGATAGATACCAATCTTTTATATTTTTCTTTTTAATCTTTTGCTTTCTACCTTTTCTCCTTTCTCTGGGTACCTTAGGATAACTGATTATGGGAAATTCACATATATAATTTTAGGGCTATCTAACTATGAAATCTTAGGCCTTGTCTGTGGGTCCTGTCCCCTGGAAGGAGGCCTACATGGCGTTCTGTCACAAGACAGAGGATTCTCTGGGACTAGTGCCCCATCCCCCTGTCCTGTGTTCTGTGAATAGGGTATTTGTCATTTGTCTGTGGTCTGTGAAATGGCCCTTCTTTGTGTTAAGTGAACAGATGTTCCTCTGTGGTTAGAAGAACTAGGGCAATAGAAATCTACTGTGTAGTCTGCCAAATAGGCTAGTAACTGCTTATGCAAGGATTGACCTTTGAAATGTATGGCTAGCTTAACTGCAAGTATATAAAGGAAGTATATACACAGTAGAGACAGAAGCAGCTTCCTATGTGACAAGTATTCCATCTCTCCTGAAAAAAGCTCTTCTCAGATTTTGGTGTGCAGTCTGAGTCCCTACGTTCCTAAAGGTTGCTGTTCAAGTTAAGCCCCTGGTGTTGCAGCCCTGTGCAACACTTGTCTATATGAAACATTTTTCAACAATCGTCATCTGTACATGATTCTACACGGCTTAAATAATTTAACAAACAGTGCCTGGGTAGTCAGTCACATACAGAGCACAGAAGAATGAAAGTGAAATACCTCTGAAATATTCCTTGTAGGGCATGATAACAAAAGTGTCATGATGGCAGATAATACTCAAGGTCAAAGATACGTTCTCACCTGGGATCCTGGTTCAGTCAATGAGCAACATTGAGAGGCTTAACACTGCCCTCCCATCACCATGTACTTCAGTGCGTTTTCAGGAGTGGGGAATACGAGTCCAAAAGCCTGGTCTGTTCAGAGAGGGATGTGCAGTTCCATGAAACTATTCCTGGTCCATCAGCCAAAGTCACAGAACCACAGTAGGAAGGATACATACTATAGTGACACATTTTCAACAGCATAAGGAGTAGAAAAATTAAGCAAATGCATAATTAAATAATGAGCACATCAGATGATTGTTTACCACAGGTGTGGAACAAGGAAGGATGAATGGTATATGTAGGGACCAGGCTTCATATTGGATATAACATTTTAATTCCTCAAATATGCTGAGTTCTTCATTCATGGAAGGTTATAGCCAAATATGTTTTTCATAGAAATCAGACTTTATTCCAGGTAGTGCTCCTTCATTGCAGTATAAATAATAAGTATGTAATTCATATGTTTGGATTAATTTGTTAATAATTTTGATTTTCATAAAGTTCCAAATAAAAAAGGTTTATACATATTGGTAGAAAAATTAGTTGACTTGATAGACCTTACAAATCCAGTAACTATCAAAGGATTCTGCTCTTTATCTAATAAGCATATTTTTAAATGATCAATTTCATGAGCAATTCAATAAATTAATTTTGAAATTAATAATACTTTGTTAATTTATCAAATTTGGAAAAAAAGAAAGTAATTTTTCGAAGATGTCATTCATTGCTTGCCTTGGAATAATGTCATGGGCCCTCTCATTTGTTGCTACTGGAAAGATATTCTCAAACATGCCTAGAATGCCATTCAGTGATATGTATCTGTAGGATTAAAATGACAAAGTTTTCTGATACAACAATTAATTATAGGAATCCAAAGTGATAAATAAGCTGATATATAAACAAGGACTTATCTACAAAGATATTTATTACATTATTTTCAATGTCAAAATTTTTTATTTTCAATGTCAAAAATTGAAAAATTGGAAACAATACAAAAATATTAGAGATGTTAGACAATAAATCATTTGTAATGTAATAATGGTGTGGTTTGGATGTGAGGTGTCCCCCATAAGCTCACATGCGAGATAATATAAGAAGGTTTAGAGGAGAAATGATCGGGTTATAGCCTTAATCAATGGATTAATCCTTGATGGGATTAACTGAGTGTTAACTGGAGGCAGGTGGGGTGTGGTTGGAGGAAGTTCTTCATTGGGGGTGTGGCTATGGGCTATATATATTTTGTATTTGCAGAGTGGAGTCTCTCTCTCTCTCTCTCTCTCTCTCTCTCTCTCTCTCTCTCTCTCTCTCTGCGTTCTGATCATCATGTGAGCTAATTCCCTCTGCCACACTCTTCTACCAAGAAGTTCTGCCTCACCTCAAGCCCCAAGGAATGGAGCCTACCTTCTATGCACTAAGACCTCTGAAACTATGAGCTCTCAAATAAACTTTTCCTCCTTTACAATCATTCTGGTCAGGTCCTTTTAGTCACAGCAGTAAAAAACTGACTAATACAAATATCATATAAACATTTTTCAAAATCATCTTTTGTATTTAAAGTGGAGAAATTAGTCAAAAAAGCCAGATGCTTTCCTAATTTTATTATATATTTAATATAAATAATAAAAATAAATAGATATCATTAATAAATTTGACATATTTGATATAAAATAGAATGTATAATGTATTTCCTATATTTTACAAACTATATCATACTTTCCTATTTATAACAAATTCTAATACTGGGAAAATATACCAAAATACTAAGAGTAGTTCTCCTGGTTTTGAACACATTATAGGAAACATTTTTTTTTCTTTTTAAATTTTATCTCTTTTATATGGAGTATGTGCTCATTTAAAATATTAATAAGCAAACTCTTTAAAGACGAGAGGGAATGAAAGAGAGTAGGCCTAGCAGGGTAGTAGATAGGTATTTGAGAATATAGTTTATTTAGGTTGTTTCCAACATGAGTCTTTTATACTTTGCACATATTTATATTTCATTGAGAATCAGCAGAAGAATTTGGAATCTTCTTGAAGAAATGGTTCTGTCTAATCTTCTAGAATATGAGAGTAAAGAGAGCGGGCCAGGCCCAAGCAACTTGGAGAGCAGCCTGATAATATCCTGGGTAACTGCACGACTCTTGTCGTTCGCTGCCTATCTTAGAACCCAAGGTGCTAGGGGTGCTGATATTTGAGCCTTTTACCATTGCAATTTACCTTTATAGACTTCCTAAAATTGTAATGTAGAGTGGAAAAATTCTGTTTTGAACAACCATCCATTACTACACTTGACATATATGGCTACTGCTTGTAATGATTCCTGAGCTATGCTGTTAGAGGCATGGTATTACTCTGGCTAAGTTTATGAATGGTAGTCTGCTGACACAAGCAAATACCTTCTATACTTCTATTACATTAACATTCTATTCAAATAACAATAGCTGGCCTCTGGCTGTTTCCGTATGTGTCTGGGCAGTTGGTTGTTCATGCTGGTGAATATTTTTAGGCTTCTTCAAGCAGCCAGAACACCAGTTAAAGCAAGAGCACACTGACAGCCTGTTTTAGATCTGACACTGTGCTTGCTGAGTGCTATGTAAAAGTAGCATTTATAAAAGTAAATTATAATTTCCATCTCTAATACAATCATGAAAACCTGATGCATCCTTTCAGAAAAGAACGCTACTTTAAAAAGAGAAAATTGTAGTAAATTAAATCAGGGAGCTTTTTGAGCCATCAAGTAGGATGGTGGATAGCATCATGACATTTCAACTTAAAACCTGGTGCTGAAGTTTATTCAATGGAGCTGGTGAGTTGTATCTGCACATAAGTAAGAGCACTAAGCTAAGTCAATACATTTAAAAGTGCTTTCCTGAACACAGTTTGTTTCTGTAGGCATTTCATCAAGGGCATTTATTTCCCTTGGTTGCAGTAAAATGGAAATATCAATGAGAGCAATTGATAAGAACTTCCTCAAATGTTGAGCAGGGCAATTGTCTTGAGCTTCACCTATGTATTCATAAAAGCTCCATCCTTTACCAAATGAAGGAGTCCCCCAAGCCATGTGGTTAGCATTGAAGGAAGATGTTTGACTATGGAACAGGCACAACCTGTGTCCTCTCAGAAGCAGGAGGCACACCTCGCTGTGAGGTCAAACTCCTTTCAGGCACACTGACTGGAGGCACACTGACTGGAGGCACATTCTCTTCCCTTATAAGGAGTGAGCAAGAGCTCAGCAGAGAGATACCGTGCTAACACCCATACGCTAAAAGGCACTTCCCTTGTCGCTGATTGGCTGCTTGAGAATATAAAAACTGTATGGCTTCAAAACTTGAAGTCTGGGTCCCCCCGAACCTGGCTCCCAGGGTGGTGTGTTCGCCATCGCACTCACCTTCCCAAATCCTGCCAGACCGCTCCCGCATCCCGAATCCCAACAACCAAACGCCTTCATAATTGGAGCTTTTCCTACTCTTTCTCTAGCACTTTGGGATTAAATTATCAAAATAGAATTTAGATTTCTTAATTATTAAAAAGCTCATTCTTAAGATTCTGTTGTTCTGTGACTCTGGATATCAAAATCATCTTAGTCAGAGTGAGACAGAAATGATAGGCAATCAAGTAGAGAAGGGACAGTAAAGATCCACAAGAAGACAAGCACAAGAATAGCCATTTTACCATGCCCGACATGTTATAAAACATGTCCTGTTCCTCTAAAGGCATGGTTCCAGCTCATGAAGAGTGACTGTGCTATCTGGCCCACTCTACACAATGGAAATATCAAGAACCAATCCAGAGGAATTTATTAACTTCTTATGTGCTTTTAAGAAGGAACACTGAAAGATTTAAAAGGCACCCTTGCCCCTCCCAGGCACACTGTGCAGGGAGTTCTTTCTCTGAGCTTCCTGTTTAATAAAATTTCTGCTTCCTTGCTTACCTCGTCCTTTGTGATGTTCATTCTTCAAATCCATGGAACACAAACCTGATCTCCACGACTCCTGGTAACAAGAGTCCTCTGACTAATTTGTTCTAGAGAAATAGGTTCTAGAACAAATAGGAAGGAGAAGAAGGAGAGGAGAAAGAGGAAGAGAAGAAAAAGAAGAAGGAGGAGAAAAGGGGGGATAGAGGGAGGGAGAGAGATGGAGAGATATTGTAAAGAATTAACTTGTGTTTATAGAGGGTAGCAAATTCTGGCAAATCTGAACTCTGTAGGACAGAGCAACAAGTCAGTAGCTCAAGGATTCAATTAGGAGTTGATTTTTTGATCTTGACTTTGCTGTTTGAAAACTTAAGCAAAATTTCCATGTTGGAGTCTGAAAGTAGAATTCCTTCTTTGAGGAACCTCAGCTTTCATACTAAGGCCCTCAATTGATTGGATATCAGCCACTAGTATTATAAGGGATCATCTGCTTTGCTGAAAGCCTACTGATCTAAATATTGATCACATCTTTAAAATACCTCAGAACAATGTTTATACCAGACTTTCAACAAACCACTGGGCACCAGAACCTGGATAAGTTGACAAATAAAATCAATTACCATATAGGTAAACTATAAGGATTACATTTGATTCTGAAGTGGTGCCATGGAAGCTGCTTTCAGTAGACTTGAAGCCAAGTAGGTACCATTATCTTTCCTTTCCTTTGTGAGTTGGGAACTCAGAATATAACAGATTTTTTCAAATTTTTTTCTTCACAAATCATTTGTATTTCGTAAATGATTTCCATTAATCAGCTTTAATGAGTTATAGCTTACATATAAATTTTGACAATAATATACAATCATGAAACCATTACTTCTGTGATCTTAAGTTGTTTGAATTTCCTTTTTGCAAAAATATTTTCATCTTCAAAGGGACAAAATAAAAATCTGAATTTCTCATGGAGTTTGTTGTGAAAATTTGGTGACATCTGGGTATAAATCACCCACTCTGAGACCTGATAGGTATTTAGAACTTGATAAATGTTGGTCCCATGCCTGTCCTCCTGCACATGGTGAAGGCTAGGTTGCATAGAATTTTATATACCTCAGCAGCTAATATGGGGCAGGACACAGAGAAGTTGATCAGTAAATGTTTGTAGTGTAAACAAATAAGTCAAGTGCTATAAACACACAGAAGGGAAAGCAACTAATTATAAGTTCATTAGAAGACTTGTATTTCCTTTCCTTCATCTCTGTAATTACCACACAGCTTTCCTTTATTAATTCAGTTCCCAAGAAAACTTGCCTATTAAAAAGAGTGTACATTATCCACTCAACATGAGAACATTGGTCCAGGAGATAACTATGCTTTTCATTATAAATCAAGAAATTAAATTTAAACTTACTAATCAATCTGTCATGAATTTGATTAGCATCAACTAGTCCCTTAGAATAGGAATAAGAAAGACTTTTGACATAGAGAAGATGGGTATCAGATTCTTAGACCCAAGGAAACTTTGCAATGAACCACAAAAGCCTCCTTTCTAGGAGATTGGCACTGTGTGTACAGAGGTATCAAGGTATCAAGGATTGGCCTATCAAGGATTGGCCTACCCTTACTTTCTCCCTTTACTTAAATACTGCTTATATGTTTGAAGAGAAGATGCTACAGAATTGAGTATAAGTTTCTTAAAATTATAAGGGTTTCACTGCAATTGCTGACTACATTATCTTCCACGGGGTCTCTGTTCTGTTTTGTTTCTGGTGGTTGTTTTTCTTATCCCCCCACATTACTGGGAATGGAAACCATGTCCTTCTACATGCAAAGCAAAGGACTCCTCTGTTGGCACAGTCATCACAGACTTCTCATTGATCCTTCTTTACCTTTTCTTGGCCCTGAATTGCCGTCCTTTCATCTTTGCTTAAACAAATAAGTGAAATAATTCTCAGAGACTAGGTCACATATATTTAATTTCTGGAGCCCCCTTTGATGGAACTAGTTGTTCATAATCTATTATTTTTAACTCTATAGGTCTTTGGACTTTTCATCAGAACTTATATGATATTCTACATCATTTCACAAGAATTCATACAGGAAACTTTATAATGTAACGACAGAAAGCTGGTTGTGGTTGTCAGCCTCCTAGGTAGTGCCTAGTGAGCTTTGCACTCACTAGATGGTGTTCATCTTCTTGCATGATTCCTTTCCACACAGAGTGGGGGCTGTTCTCATGTGATCAGTAGAATAGGGGATAAGTGATGGTGTATCACTTCCAGTTTTATTTTATTTTATTTGTTAGGTTTTAAAAGGTGTTGCAGCCTTGAATTGGGGCTCTTATAAATACCACTCTATGGAGAGTCTGCTACCATACCACAAAAGTGGTCCAGTGGAAAGGTCCATGTGGAAAGGAACTGAGACACTTTGACAACAATCATCACCAAATGCCAATTCTATGAGTAAGTCACCTGGCAGGGAGTCTCTGTTTTGGTTAAACCATGGAAGACCATAGGCCCATCCAATAAACAAGGGCAGCATCATGAGAGACATTGAGACAGAAGATCCAATTGAAACCACCCTTGTATTCCTGATTGTTAGAAAGAATGAGGAATTTCCAGGTTCCTCTAAATATATAATCATGTCATCAGTGAAGAGGGATAGTTTGAGTTCTTCTTTTCCAATTCGTATCCCTTTAGTTTCTTTGGTTTCTCTAATTGTTCTGGCTAGAGTCTCAAGGACAATGTTGAATAGAAGTGGGGAAAGAGTGCATCCCTGCCTTGTTCCAGTTTTTAGGGGGAATGCTTTCAGTTTTTCACCATTTAGAATGATATTGGCCATGGGCTTAGCATAGATGGCCTTTACAATGTTAAGAAATGTTCCCACTATCCCAATTTTTTCTAGTGTTTTGAGCATGAAGGGATGCTGTATTTTATCGAATGCTTTTTCTGCACCTATTGAAGTAATCATGTGATTCTTAACTTTTAGTCTGTTGATATGGTGAATGACATTTATTGATTTGCATATGTTGAACCAACCTTACATCCCTGGGATAAAACCCACTTGATCGTGGTGCACTATCTTTTTAATATATTTTGTATGCGATTTGCTAAAATTTTGTGAGAATTTTTGTGTCGATGTTCATTAAGGATATTGGTCTGAAAATTTCTTTCCTCAATGTCTCTGTCTGGTTTAGGTATCAGAGTGATATTGGCTTCATAGAATGAGTTTGGGAGGGTTCCCTTCTCTTCTATTTCATGGAATACTTTGAGGAGTATTGGAATGAGCTCTTCTTTAAAGGTTTTGTAGAACTCTGCTGAGAACCCATCTGGTCCCGGATTTTTCTTTGTTGGTAGACTTTTGATGACCTCTTCTATTTCATTGCTTGAAATTGATTTATTTAAGTTGTTTATGTCCTCCTCGTTCAGTTTACGTAATTCATATGTCTCTAGAAACTTGTTGATGTCTTCGAGGTTTTCTGTTTTGTTGGAGTATAGATTTTCAAAATACCTTCTAATTATGTTTTGTATTTCACTCGTGTCTGTTGTGATATTTCCTTGTTCATTCCGAATTTTAGTAATTTGAGTTTTCTCCCTCTTTCTCTTTGTTAGTGTGGCTAAGGGTTTATCAATTTTGTTTATTTTTTCAAAGAAGCAACTATTTATTTTGTTAATTTTCCCGAATGGTTTCAATTTCGTTGATTTCAGCTCTGATTTTAACTATTTCCTGTCTTCTACTACTTTTGGTGTTGGTCTGCTCTCCTTTTTCTAGGGCTTTGAGCTGTAGTGTTAAGTCATTTATTTGTTGATTTCTACTTCTTTTGTTGAATGCGCCCCATGAAATAAATCTTCCTCTAAGTACTGCTTTCATACTGTCCCAGAGATTTTGATATGATGTGTCTTTATTCTCGTTTACTTCTAAGAATTTTTTAATTTCCCTCCTGATGTCTTCTGTTATCCATTCATCATATAATAGTGTATTATTTAATCTCCAGGTATTGGAGAAGTTTCTGTTTTTTATTCTGTCATTTATGTCTAATTTCAATCCATTATGATCTGATAGAGTACAAGGTAGTATCTCTATCTTCTTGTATTTGCTAATAGTAGCTTTGTGGCATAAAACATGGTCTATTTTAGACTAGGATCCATGTGCTGCTTGAGAAGAAAGTATATTCGTTCTTTTTGGATGATATATTCTATATAAGTCGGTAAGTCTAAATTGTTGATTGTGTTATTGAGATCTATGATTTCTCACCAGAAAACTCTTAGAACTCATAAGTGAATTCAGTAAGTAGCAGGTTACAAGATCAATGCTCATAAATCCAATGCATTTTTATACATAAGTGATGAATCTTCAGAAAGAGAAATTAGGAAAACTACCCCATTCACAATAGCATTGAAAAAAATAAAATACTTGGGAATCAATCTCACAAAAGAGGTGAAAGATCTCTACAATGAGAATTACAGAATACTAAAGAAAGAAATTAAAGAAAACCTTAGAAGATGGAAAGATCTCCCATGTTCTTGGATAGGCAGAATTAATATTGTCAAAATGGCCATACTACCTAAAGTGCTATACAGATTCAATGCAATTCCAATTAAAATCCAATTGATGTACATTACAGAAATAGAGCAAGCAATTATGAAATCATCTGGAAGAATAAGAAACCCAGAATAGCTAAAGCAATCCTCAGTAGAAAGAGTGAAGCAGGGGTATTGCAATACCAGATCTTCAACTCTATTACAAAGCAATAGTAACAAAAACGGCATGGTATTGGTACCAAAATAGACAGGCAGATAAATGGTACAGAATAGAGGACATGGACACAAACCCAAATAAATACAATTTTCCCATACTAGACAAAGGGGCCAAAAATATGCAATGAAGAAAAGATAGCCTCTTCAACAAATGATGCTGGGAAACTGGAAAACCATATGCAACAGAATGAAATTAAACCCCTATCTCTCACCCTGCACAAAACTGAACTCAAATGGATCAAGGACCTCGGAATCAGACCAGAGACCCTGCATCTTATAGAAGAAAAAGGTCCAAACCTTCAACTTGTTGGCTTAGGATCAGAATTCCTTAGCAGGACTTCCATAGCACAAGAAATAAAAGCAAGAATCAACAACTAGGATAGATTCAAACTAAAAAGCTTTCTCTCAGCAAAGGAAACTATCAGTAATGAAAAGAGAGAGCCTAAAGAGTGGGAGAAAATCTTTGCCACTCATACTACAGATAGAGCGCTAATTTCCAGAATCTATAAAGAACGCAAAAAACTCTAAACCAAAAATACAAATAATCCAATCAACAAATGGGCTAAGGAAATGAACAGACACTTCACAGAAGAAGATGTACAAGCAATCAACAGATATATGAAAAATGTTCAACATCTCTAGTAATAAGAGAAATGCAAATAAAAACTACCCTAAGATTTCATCTCACCCCAATTAGAATGGCGATTATCAAGAACACAAGCAACAATAGGTGTTGGCAAGGATGTGGGGAAAAAGGTACACTCATACATTGCTGGTGGGGTTGCAACTCAGTGCAGCCACTCTGGAAAGCAGTGTGGAGATTCCTCAGAAAGCTTGGAATGGACCCACCATTTGACCCAGCTATCCCACTCCTTGGTCTATACCCAAAGGACTTAAAATCAGCATACTACAGAGATACAGCCACATCAATGTTAATAGCTGCTCAATTCACCATAGCCAGATTGTGGAACCAACCTAGATGCCCTTCAGTTGATGAATGGATAAAGAATCTGTGGCACATATATACAATGGAATATTACTCCACCATGAAGAATGATAAAATTAAGGCATTTGCAGGCAAATGGATGAAATTGGAGAATATCATGCTACGTGAGATAAGCCAATCTCAAAAAACTAAAGGACGAATGATCTCGCTGATAAGCGGATGAGGACATATAATGGGGGTGGGAGGTGTTAGCGTTAGGGTTAGGGTTAAGTTTAGGGTTAGGGATAAGTAGGGTGGTAAGAATAGAGGAAGGAAGGACTGTATAGAGGGAAAAGAGGGGTGGGAGGGGTGGGGGGAAAGGGAAAAAAATAGCAGAATGAATCAAACAACATTGCCCTATTTAAATTTATGATTACACAAATGGTATGCCTTTACTCCATGTACAAATAGAGAAACAACGTGTATCCCATTTGTTTAAGTAATAAAAAAAAGAAAGAATGAGGGAAAATAAATGACTTTTGCTGTTTTAAGTTATTAAATCTTAGTCCATACACTATGAGCAATAGGGTGCTAATATGCTAGTACAAAATTTTTTAAGGAAAAAAATGTATCTAGTTATCGTGTAACATAAAAGCACATGGGTATGGCCTTATGGATGGATGGACTCAGATGCAAAAAATGTCAGGAGTCTCTTCCTTCCCTTATCTTGACTTTTTCTCTTCTTCATATGATTCTTTCTTCAGACAGATTCCTCTTATGAGAGAAACAAGGATGAACTCAAGTAGCTTTAGATGTATATCCTAACTTTTTTGAAATGCAAATAAACAATGTATTTATTTTTTATTAATGTCCATGATTGAATCCTTTTGATCTCTCTTGAGTTGTGTGCACTTCTTTAAAGCCAGTGAAAAGTAGAATGGTAAGAGTAAGTTATTAATCATTCTTGGATCCAGAAGGTAGGATAGACTCTTCCAAAGAAACTCTTATATATATGTATTTTTGAAAGATAGGGAAAATATGTGCTCATTGCAGCAAGTGAAATTTTACCCCAAATTATGATGATTAAGAATTAATAGTGACACATTTATTAATTCAGAAGACATGGACTGAGTGTCTCCTATGCACTTTGATACTACATTAGGTGTTGCAGATTCAGTGGTGATTGAGAGAAGCTTTGATAGATTCCAGCCTCCAACAGTGTTCAGTCCAGTATGACAAAAAATGCTGAAGAAATGATTGAATAATACCTTAAGTGTCATGTTAAGTGCTAAAATGGAAAAATTGAACTTGTGAGAGTGTAGAATTATTTTGTGCTCAGTAAATAGACATAAGGTTTGGACAACTGCCTTGGTGTCTAAGCCCTAGGTTCAAATCCCAGTGCAACTGCCAGTACTAGTCCTTGTGAGTGACCTTGTATAAGATACTTAACTACTCTAATTCCTTCATAAAATTTTTGTGAAGATTATGCAAGTATTGACAGTAATACAGTAAATACACAATAATTGTTTGCTATTTTTACTACTTTTGCATATAGAAATTGGCATAATGCCATGGACTTAATAGATGTGTGTCAGATGATTTTACTACCAGAAGCCTTCTTGAAACACCTCTCCCTCACCTTCTTTACCTTTTTGACATGATGTCACTCTCTCAGTGAGACCTTTGCTGACCATCCTACTTACATTTTAACCCCACTCTGACCTGCTGGTCCCAATTGTTTTTCTGTTTCTTTTCCATTCTCCATGAAGTTTATCAACATCTGATGTACTTATTAGTTTTTTGGCGTGTTTTCCAATTAAAAACTTCAGATGATGATAGATTTTTGTTTATTATGTTCACTGCTATTTTTACAGAACCTCAAACAATAGTTGACATAGAGTAGGCATTTAACACATAATAAATACAGCAATTCAATCTATTGATTACTTTTTTATGACAGGTACTGCTTCATGATTCTTATATATTCCTATATTAAAAATAGTTATCAAGGCATTAAAAGATGTCTTAGCACAGAAACAGTTTCAGCACAAACTGTTGTTGGGCAGAGGTAATACACATGCCAGGGAGACACACCAAACTCCCAATAGCCTGAAGGATCTTTGTCATTGGGGTTCTGCAAGTTTTTTTGTTCTACTTCTTGAACTTGCTATCTACTCCATGTAAGTAACGTGTACCTATGTAACATGGAACTTTGCGTTTACTGGGCTGTTTTTAAACATATTTGGGAGAAAAAGGCATGCCAGCAAGAATAAGTTTCTGTGACTGTATAAAACTTACCATGCAGTTGTCAACACAGCACAGCTTCCTTAACTTCACAACCCTGTGTGTGAAAATTATTCACAGCGCCTCTCTCTCCCATAACTGCAAAAATGAAAAAAAAAAAAAAAAAAAAAAAACCTGTACCTCTTTGTAGAGATAGAGCACCCAGGAGACATCCTACCTTCAACCTCAGGCTGAGATCCAGACCGGAGAAGGAGGTTCTGCTCTGGTCCACTGGGTGGCCGAGAAATTGTAGAGATCTTTCATACTTTGAAATAGATGGGGTTCTGCCCTATGGAACTTACAGAAAATTGGGAAAATTTTTCTCAGAAAGTTGTATTGGGGTGGGAGGGAGTTTATTTTAACAATCTGGAAGTTAAGGGGCTTTCTAAATTTGTCTAAGGAGGTAAACCACAGCAAGATCTCAGATCTTCCAATACCTAGTCTAGTATACCATTTTTACCATGCATGCATCTGCAAGCTGGTTTTACTTTTAAGTTCAAGTTATATTCTCCTGGAATTATTTTCTCTCTTTAATGTGATAACTAATAGAATGACTGTAGTTTTGGGGACAGAAACAATGTGCTGAACAGTACAGAGAAGGAGGAAATATACTCATTTTACAGATTAAGATAGTAAGACTTATGTTTTACCTAATGGCTGATGGTAAGTAGCAGAGTAGTTTGTCTGATCCAAAAGCTGGATCTTAGCCCTTATATGAGTTGAATCAAACACTTATTTCCTACGGCCAGGAAATTCTTGAATGGGAGTATTCCTACCCTTAAGGGAAAGGGCACGATTGTAAAATAGGAGAGATGCCAGCATGTGTTGGTGTTTGCTTGGATACATGAAGGATATGCTGTGTAGGAGAGAGTTGTGGATAAATGGAGGTTAGGGTGGCACTGTTTCCTGACAGCTGAGTAGAGGGGTGGAAGGCAGTGGGAGGCAGGGATTGGGGCAGGTCTGCAGGAAATAGGAGGCTGGTACAAATCATTAATGCCTCCCTCATTGCTTGCTTAACCTGTAGGACACAAATTCAGATGCATGGTAGTTTCATCTCTCCTTTTTGCCTACTCCTTCAGCTGTGCACTGTAAATTTTATTTTTAAATGTGAGATTGGGTAGCTACATCATTTAAATAAGTACAAGGTGTAGATTTTGAGCAATTCCTTCAGATTTATAATGTCATCACAAATCTCATTCTCAGTGCAGAAGCATCTGGAAACCTTGCCAAGTTCTCCAGACTACAGGTAGTATGGTACATTGGTCATATAGCATCCCCTTAAATGTGGTTTTATTTGAGTTCTCTGATAGAAAATAATTTCCAGTGGGATGAATGATGTGTCACTTGCAGTTGAGAAAGGAACACTTTAATGTTTGTGAATGGGCTATATTTAGATCAGGCTGCCCTGTAAAGATAGATCTCTGATTTGTTACTGGTCAGGAGACTCAGATGGGCTGCTCTGTGTCTCTGAAGTTGTCTATGTATTAGAGAATGCAACTTATTTTCTCATGAATTTGCCAACAAATGCACAAATTTTGTAAAGCAGATCTATAGCAGAAAGAGACAAAATTAAAAAAGTCCTACGAAAGGATTTATAAAATAACAGATCTGGAAAGTATCTTAGATACATTCTTATCTGGTCCCTTAATTTCATGCAAGTGGAACACAAAAACTGAGCTTCTTCTTTGATAGACAGCTTTGACTTCAGAAGTTTCTGTAATAATGTATGTATGTTATTATGGAAAGTAACATATGGGAGTTGTGTTAGTAATGGAAAGTAACAGGGAGTTGAAGTTGTATTTACAAAAAACTCCAAAGCAAACTTTGAAACTTATTGCCAAAGGGATCCAAACCTCACCTAGTCTAAACCTATTTCTAAGTTGTTAAAGAGAACTCTTTTAAGAGGAAGGCCTCTCAAAGTCAACACAATCCTGTTCTTTGGTTTGTAACTCGGACAGCTATTAGGTATAAGACTTTGGGCACTGTGATCAGTGAGATCATTTATATCTTGTAAAACTGGGATAATAAATAAATCCTAAAGGATTGTTGTGAGAATTAAAAGATTAAAAAAGTGCTGGGCACGGTGACTCACACCTGTAAACTCAGTGGCTTGGGAGGCTGAGGCAGGAGGATCTCAAGTTTAAAGCCAGCCTCAACAAAAGCAAGGCAATAAGTCACTCAGGGAGACGCCATCTCTAAATAAAATAAAAATAGGGCTGAGGATGTAAAATTAGAACTCATTTGAATGGTCTCATAGATTCCAAGGGTCTGCTATATGCTTCCCTTATTTCTTCCTCACAATGTTTAATTGTCTAGTCAGGATTTTATTCTAGGATCCTCTTTGTGAGTTTATTATGTTTTTTCAGGAGTTTCTTGTCAAGGCATTGTAGTTATAGCTGAATGTTGGAGATGTTTCATTATAATTATTGTTATTTGTATTGGCAATAACCATTTAATAAGATAGTTAAAATTTTATATAATGTTTTGTTTACCA
This sequence comes from Sciurus vulgaris, assembly GCF_902686455.1. Lineage (NCBI taxonomy): Eukaryota > Metazoa > Chordata > Mammalia > Rodentia > Sciuridae > Sciurus > Sciurus vulgaris. Next base: position 50,122,872 of record NC_136472.1, read on the forward strand.
CCTTATATAGTGTTTATATATATATATATCTCCTTAAATTTATGCATGTGCTCAGTGACACTCAAGCAGTTTTGCTTGAGTGGATTGAATTATTATTTATTTTAATAATTGTTATTATTTTATTATTTTAATAAATTACTTTGGTTAGAGTTTTCTGAATCTAGTTTTTAGTAAAAATGCATTTGCTAGAATTGTTGAATGGGGTAGAAACCTTACAACTCGAGGTAATTCCACTCAAATAATACCATTTGAGAAATGAGAAGTACAGAAATCAATAGCCGATGATTAATTCCTGACTCAGTCAAATGACCAGAAGCTGTACTCTTGGCAAGGGACAGTAGGGAAGTAAAACTTAAACATAATATTTTGTTTGTAATTTTGATAACTAGAAATGACAAGTAAGACAGGGGAAAAGAAACTTCAATTCACCACTCCTCGAAATAGAAACCCAGGTAAGTTATTTATTTTCCCATGACATTATAGATTCTTGACCTCAGTATGCTTGTCTTTCCCCTTTTTTTCTCTCCCCGGTGGCTAGTGCAGTGCTTAACAAACAATAGGCCCTTTTGTAGTGAACAGAAGATATTCCCTGTTTCAATTTGATTTTAAATTTATGACTGGTGGAACCAAAGTAAAGGATCAATTAATAAAATTTTCTTCTAATAATTCCAAGAGCATTGTGCCACTGGGAGAGGGGTGCTCTGTGAAGATTAGATTCTTCACGGGAAGGGAAGAATTATATTGTTATTATCTAGGGATAATTTTGTCATAAAAATATAATAATAGTAAACATTTATTGACATTATATGCCCAGAGCTCTGCTAAATATTCACATGAAATTTGTCATTTAGGATTCACAATGACATAACAGGTAAGATTCTATTACTAGTCCCATTTTACAGAAGAGGCCAGCTCTGTCACTGTTTTGTAGACTAAATCAAGGGAGTATTCCCATATCCCTATTTTATTCCTATTGCAAACCCTGAAAATCTGAAATGTAAGTCTAAGAAAAATATAGGAAAAAAGATACAAAGATTAAATGGAGTAAGGGAGTATACTAGATAGAAGCCCATCCAAAAATTCAGAACTAAGACAGAGTTAGTTGCAGTAAGATGAGAAATTTGGCTTGGATTTTGTGTTTACTAAATATTCTCTTAGTTTCAACTGTGGCAGAATATAAACATTCAGATATCTTAAAATAGGGAATTGATTTGCATTTGTGACTTTCTTTGCTATTCTACAAGAATTGCAATTTTTCCTTACCTTCTGGAAGAGTTTGGAGATAAAATCCTTTTCCCTCCAGGATAAGGAGGGATAATTTAGGTCCTGGTTTGATAAGCCACTAATGTCAATGAGAAAAGTGGAAAGGAAGACTCAGGTTTGATGGGAGAGGCTGAGTGTATATGAGCAACAGAAGGCAGAGACAGTTTTCCCTTAGGAAAAGACTGAGGCAAACAGAGAAGTGCGCTTAGGTCCTGGGACCACAGGGATCCAAGCTTAGACTTCTGAAAATGACCCCCCAAATCAGCAAAACCTCTGAGAAAAAGGGTCATGTGATAGGTCTAGGGAGGAAAACTTTTTATCAACTTTGTCTTCTATTAATCATGCAAGTGAAGACTGTAACATTTCTACTGATGTCTCCACTGTGTTAAAGTGAGCCAGGGATAACATTTTTCTTCTTAAGTCAAATGTTCAACAGGAAGTGGTGGGAGAGGAAGGGCTAGATCCCTGTGAAGTCTCCTAAGACACACTCCTCTTACCCCACCTCAACAGCAAAGGAAGGCTCAGGACCTTGTGAGGATAGATATTATTGGGTCTAAGATTTTTCTATTTCTGATATGTTTTACATATATAGACATATATAGTATACACACACACAACACACCACACACACACACACACATATATATTACTCACACATATATATGTCTTGAAGTTAAACTAAATATATTGCTAGTGTAAGAACCCAGGAACCGACACAGGAACTCACATAAGAGAGTTTATTAAGCAAACAGGCAGTCCCTGCAGGGTAAGAGAGAAAATGAGAGGAAAAGAGAGAAAGAGAGAGAGAAAGAGAGAGAGGAGAGAGGAGAGAGAGAGAGAGAGGGAGAGAGAGAGAGAGAGAGAGAGAACAAGAGAGAGTGAAAAGCCAGGAGGAGAGGGCATGAAAGTGAGAAGGAGAGGGAGAGAGAAATGGCAGGAGCACCATTCTTAAGCATTTGAATTCCGCAGGCTAACAGAGGACCAGTAACGGAGAAGGACACTTGCAAGTTGATTGATGATCCAGTAGCTAGCTAAGATGTTCACAGACTGACAAACTAGGTTGTAAGTTGGGAGGAGGAGAAATGGCTGCAGCGTAAAGGGCGGGGGATCCGCTTTATATTATATATAGCTAGTTCACTAAGATTCTTTTACCATCTCTTGAACACTTTGCTAGGTGGCAGGACCAAGGACTTTGCTACATGATCTTATTTTGTTGCAAACTCTGTGAAGTAGTTATTTTTAGTAATAGGGAAACTGAGACTCCTAAAGTGTTAGTGATTTGCCCAGATGACACAGCTAAGTGTCTTTGTAAAGAATTTAACAGCTATTATCTGAGTAATGGGTGACAAGAGTATGGCCATCACATGTCACTTTACTCTCCTGGAAATGCTTTGTATAGTTAGTGTTGAAATTGAATAATGAACTATATTCAAACAGTTGTTAAGATGAGGAAAAAATATCTCAAAAGGGTAATAATTGGAAAAGGTTTGTATGAAAGCAGAGAGGAACAGACTTCTTGATGTTGAAGTGGGGGCAATGCCCAACAACTAATTGCAAAGGTACATATAAACTGGGTTTTTTTCCCAATCCATTTCTAAATCTGTATCATTGTGTCTTGGTTAAAATACTAACTCCTGTCCCAGGAGTGGACAGCAGCCAATTCAGCAATTTGTCCTATGATATGGAAAGGCTTTGATTATTGGTCATTCCAATATTAAGAGAAATAGAGTAAATTATAAATGCTGTAAAGAGATGAAGTTAATTTTTGACTTGAGAGCTACGGAGGCAGAATTTCTGCCTACATTATGTATCTCCCTTCCACTGTCTTCTATTTCACCAACAGTTAGTGGGGTTAGTTATTTGGTCTTCACCCATTTCACTTAAAAGACGAAATTAATGGATGGGTTGTGTGTGTGTGTGTGGTGTGTGGTGTGTGTGTGTGTGTGTGTGTGTGTGTTGCGGGTGGGCGGGGGCCTGTTGGTTAACTCTACCACCGAAGCCTATAGTGTATACCTTAAGTTTATATTCCCAAAATGGACCCGGGGAACACTAGTCCCACAAATTGCACTCTAAATTAAAGACTCTGTAGTCAAATTCTCTGGGGAATGTAGCAGCCTTTGCTGATGTCAGTGAGGGTTATACATTTACAGCCAGCAATTCCTTTGATGTGTAGAGTTGTCCCAAGTATTGTGAGACATTTGACCTCCACTTCACCTGGCCTTCAGATGCAAATGGAGGACTTCAGCTATCATGAAGATCAAATTGCCCTAATACATTTATAAATGACCTTAGGGGATAACAACAAACCTCACTGAAAATGTGCAGCTATCACCTTATACCAATCCACAGCACATAGCACATTGGCATATTTCTCAGGGAAGAATTTCTTTTATTATAGTTTTAATCAATTCAATATCTCCTAAATAACTATAGGATTCCTTCCTCCAGCCCCTTTGTTTCTCTTTAAAACACCAAAGGACATCCCTTGAAATGTCCTTTGGAAAATACTGCTTTATGAAGAAGAACAAGGAAAGTAATATTAGCGTGAATAGTGCAAACAATTATCTAATATTTTATAGTACACCCTTACCCCATGAGATGGATATGGTCCCACTTGACCCGGGGGCTTTCAGAAGTTTTTTTTTAAGCATGATCACTGCTTAGGATCTTTCAAGTGAGTGAAAGCTAACCATGTGTTTCTTTTAAGATCAACTGCCCAGTCCCTGTCTTGCTGGCTTGGATCAGTCAGTTATTTTATTTGATGCAGTTAGTTAATTCATTATACAGTTTGAGCAGGTTCAGGTTTCATTTTACTAATATTTCATCAGAAAACAACAGGGGCTCCTTACTCAAGATCCTTGCCAGAAGAAAACACAGACGTGCATAAGGCCTCTGTGTGCACTTCACTCTTGTTCAGGTCACGTTACAATTCTCATGCACTCACTCTGAACCTTTGACTTGTCTTCATTTTCAATTAAAAAGATTAAACTAGCTAAGCACCTGCATTGTCGATATGTAATTATGCAGTAATAATTCAAGTCAAAACAGCACATTTTCCTGTATTTCAAACTCACATTTTGCCAGATATTGAAGTGTGGTCCAGAACAAGTCAGTGGCAGAGATAGAATTTGGACCAAGGAATTCTGACTCTCAGGCAGGAATCTTTATACTGCCTCCACTGTGTAGTCTCATAAAGGAAGAAGGACCACTGAGATATGGGAAGTAAGTTATTTGGAGTGAGAGGTGGTTGAGAGAAAAGAAACTGAACTTGGTTGAGAGACCTCTAAAACAGAAATTCTCAGAAAACCATTTATTTTACCATTCAAGCACTTAAAAAGGGTCCACCTCCACCCTGCCAAATACACCTCATTTCATGCCAATTATATAAGTAGAGTAAACTTAACAACTGCTTTGGTAAGCCACCAGTGTATGGAATCTCTATTATCAAGGAGCCCCAGATGGCAGGTTCAAGTTTCTCATTTCTCAGGGGCATAGAATAACAGACCAAATAAATGTTTCCTTTTATCCAAATGCAGTGTAAAACAAGGGTTGGGTCCCCTAAATTCCAGCCTGTCATGGGCAGGTCTTGAAAAAATTATATGGTCTTTTCTCATAAGACCTAAAATATTCCTTTCATCCCATTCTGAGTTATAGTGCATTTCTTTTCTTCCACTATTTAACTAAAAAAAGGTTTTTGAATACTAGTCTTTCTCTGTTCTCTTGCTGAAACTATTGAAATGGATTCAGAAAAAACAAACAGTACTGAAAGTATATTCTTTTAATAGTCTTCTTTATTGAGAGAAATCTCTATATGTACTTTTCTCATGTTTAAATTCCAAGTGATAAGAACTTTCTCATTATAAGCAACCAAATTTTGGATTAAAGTTTTCATAGAAAATCCCCCCTAGGTTTGTTTCCTCTTTTTATGTTAAAATAACAAAAACCTTTGCTTGGAAGATTTTGAAATATAAGGATAGGGAGGAATCAATTGTTGGTTTTGGAAAAAGTGATACTAGCCCTATGGTTCAAAGAGGAAGTCCAACGCTCAAACACGTGGTCTGATTTGGACACAGTTCAGTAGAAAGGGGCAAAGCATATGAAAAATACATGTTCATGCCATGATGATGGAAACCAACATTCAATCAGTGTGAATTAGATCACAAGGTATGTGGGTAACTGTGCAAATTCTAGATGGCATGATCCATCTAGGAAGGGCAAACAGCACTGTGGCATATTGGTCCTCTGTTGGCAGCTCTCAAAGGAGAGTAGAAATCCAGGTTTTAAACTGGCAACAATTCATAAAACATTAAGTGAGGGTATGTGTCAAATATGATGTTCTGCATCTGATTGGCTCTTAGTTTAAATAGAGTATTGCTATCTCCAATATCTCTCTGTCCTCCCAACCAGAATCTTCCAGGATCAGGCTCATTCTGGTGCCTTTTCTCTCTCTGGAGTTGGTTGTCAGTGTGTAGGTATTAAGTGCTTTTGGCTTTGAATTCTAATAGTTAAAGACCAGCAGGGGGAACCCACAGACTGTGTGACTCAAACTGAAGGACTGATTTTAAAAAATTTATTCCACAGGAAAAAAAAATTTAAACATTTTTGAGGACCGTCAGTCAACTTCTGGTGGTCCTGGTCAGTAATTTCATTTGTAACTGACCATGCCCAAATCCTTTTTTCAGTCTGATAAATACTGATATCTTAACCACCAACTGATACAGTTGGAAACATTGAAATGCAAGCTTCTCTCTTGGTGTTAGTCACCAGGATTGTACGTGCACAAATGCTGAAAGGAGAAATCATTTCCTTGCTCAGTTGGGTAAGTAGCTGATCCATGTGCCGTATTCATTTTGACACAAATGAGCTTACCATCTATCATCATTTATTATCAAGGTACCACTGTATGTACATCAATGTAAAAAGTACAAACTTCTACAATATCGATTCACTACCATTGAAAATGTGAGTGCTAATTGTAGAAGCTAACCTACACACACACCACACACACACACACACACCACACACACCCATCACCCACACGTGTATATAAACACATTAAATTTCTAGATAATATAGCCTATTCTGTGGAGAAAGCTTGAGCAATATTTCCTTCTAACCTTCATCTTATCATAGTACATAGATAATAGGCGCATAGATTGTAGGCATAATAGTGAAATTTAATGGTTATGGAAAAGATGATTATCTCTAGGTGCTCTAGCCATGTCTGATCATATGCTGAGCTGTAGGGATCACTACCCTGGAAAGACTTTTAGCCTGCTTGTCACATGTCAGGGTATTATGGAGCACTTGTTGGGAGTTTCTGCTATAGGTGGGTGAGACAAGTGTCTCCAGTGGTCCCTTTGGAAATGACTTTTTCCCCCTTTATCCAAGAGTTGATTTAGTTATTTTTCATTGACTTGTATCAAAATATAAATTAAATTCTTTGTAAGTTTTCCTTCAATTTTAAAATTATAGAATGAAATGAAAGATTTTAGCTTTCAAGAAAACCTTTTCCCAAGTAAGGGCTCATCTTACCACAAGGGTTCTCTCAGCCTTGTTTGGCTCATGCGTGTTTGGATACACATTTGTTTTGTGAGGTCAGAAAGCAGGACCAAAAGGGAGAGAGAATGGCCTTTGCTGCTATTATTGTACCTGAGTGAAAGTCTAATCGATACTGTTGCTCTGACATCAGCATCCATATTTAAAACTAGTTCTTACAAAGACTGGACTACTACTACTTTGGAAGAGACTAACGATGAGTTCTCATCAACATATTAAAGTCTGATGGAGTCATTGGTGAACTGGAGAGGACTGACATCTTTCATCTGGGTGCAGAATGACATTAAATGTCCACATTTGTTGCACAGTGACTTTTCTTTAGTCCTTTCCTTCATGGCTAATCAAATTAGATTATGCCTATTAAACAAACATGCTTACCTTCTTTGGACCTGGGCACACCCTCTATACTCTAAATTAGTAGACAGGTGAAAATTTTAGCTTTCTCTTAATTTGGGAAACCTATGTGTAGAATTACAAATTTTTTAGATTTGCAAGCTGCCAAGAATCCTGGCCATAGCTTAGTTTTTATTTTACTTCGTTGCTGGGGATTGAACTCAAGACCTCATACATACTAATCATATGCTTTACCCCTGAGCTAAATGCCTATCCTTGGTTGAGAGACAACAACTTTTTAGGAAAAGGACAAAGTAGAGTAACTTGCTTTTCTTTGCAATCTCTTCTTTACAGCTACTTCTACTTTACAACTACTTCTAGGCCTGTACTCTGTTATTAAGAAGTCGAGAATATCAGTGGGAAGGGACTTGGAATTTTGTCGTGACTTTAAAGTTTGTAAAATCTTTAGTAATGCTTTTATCCTGAAGCAGGCCAGGTAGGACCTAAGAAGATGACACTTCACTTCCAAGTGTGGGGAATTCTAGAAGATCTAAGTAATTTTCCAATATTCTTCCAAGCAAATAGTGGCTGCTGGTCTTTACAATACTGTTAGGACTCCAGAGGTCATTGCTGTCAAGATAATAGGTATTCACCGTTGCAACAGAGAAACCCTTCAACATTCTATTTCAAATTTTATTGGAACAAAATTTCTCCCAGTGGTCCCCTAAACCAACTTTCCTATTTGAGGTCAGGATATTTGCTTTCTAAAATGGAGATCTACTTCATTTAATTCTCTGTTACACTATTTATGACAGCTGCCCCCAGACTTTTCACCAGGAGCATTATCACTCATGTCCCTTGGGCCGTCTCTTAGAACAGATCTACAATAAGATTTTATAGCTGTGGAATCCAAGGAGAGAACGGTCATTGTAGGACCAACTGAAAAATCCAATGCGATATTAATATAGATGAACCACAAAGCACTCAGTAAAACCTTTGCTAGGTGAGTTGACCACTTGGGATCTTTGAGTCTACAGGGAGGGTACGTGGGAGGTAAGAGCACTCAACTTAGCCTTTATCAAACCAGCATGATCATTCCCAGTCTGAAATCCCTTAGGCAGTAATGTGAGTAATGTCTGCTTTTCTCCAACTATATTTTTAAGAACCTAGTAGAAATCTCCCTTTTTCTTTGTATTGATATCCCACAGTTTAGAAACAAACCAAAAAGAAAGAAAGAAAGATACAATAAAAAATAAATAATTAAATACATAAATAAAGCAAACAAACTGAAGTTTCTTGTTTTGGTCTAGGATTCTACTTTCTTAGTTGTGCACAGTGTCTGTTATCTGTGGCAAGTAAAGAGCCTTGATCAGCAATTGTTTGTAAGGAATGACATGATTTAGGAAGAATTTTTAAAATTAAAGACTTGGATGACAGAAGGATTGAGAAATCTTTCAAGATATAATGGTGATATACTAAACAACAATATATAGCATATTTAATGTTGTACACATTATCTTATTTATATATCCCAATAGTGCTGATGAAATGGATAGCATTTAATGAAAACTAAACATCAGAGAAATCAAGTAATTTAGCAAATGTTAAATTGTGCAGTAGCTATCACCTCCACTTAGAATTAACCCTCTCTGATAGGTACTATATAGTTCCCACAGCACTGTGCTTGTGAGCATGGACTCTGGACAAAGACTTCAGATGAATGGATAAAGAAATTGTGACATATATACACAACGGAGTATTACTCAGCCATAAAGAAGAATGACATTATGGCATTTGCTGGTAAATCATGGAACTAGAGATTAGAGACTATCATGTTAAGTGAAATAATCCAATCACTAAAATTCAAAGGTTGGATGTTTTCTCTGATATGTGAAAGCTAAATAAATAAATAAATAAGAGGGGAGGGTAAAAATAGAAGAAAGATCAGTGTTGTAGAAGAAAGTAATTGAAGAAAGTAGGTACGGTATAAAGAAAGAACAATGGAATTAATCTGACCTAAATTTTCTATGTATGTACATGAATATACCACAGTGAATCTCACCATTATGTATATCTACAAGACACTAATTATAAGAAAAAAAAAACTTTATGTAAATTGCAGAAAGATCAGTAGAGGGAAGAGAATGGGGGAGGAAGGAGGAGAAGTAAATGAGGAAGTACTAGGACTGAATTAGAACAAATTATATTTCATGCTTTTATAATTATGTCAAAGTGAATCCTAATGTTGTGTATAACTAAAAAGAACCAAGAAAAGGAAAAAAAATTAAAAAGAAAAGATTGCCTGTGTTCAGATCCTGACTCTTTCTCATACTAGATGTGATTTGGGGAAAGTTACTTAATTTTCTTAGCTCTTAAATGGGGATAAAAATATTACCTAGTTTGGGGGTTACTGTGATGATTATTGAATTATAGATAAAATAATTCATAACAGTTCCTGAAATAATAAGTATTAATTAAATATTATTTATTGTGTATTATATATATTATATATTGTATTATATATATTATGTATTATATATTATAGTTATTATATATTGTAGTTATTTGTCTAACAACAAAATTCCTGTTCAAACTCAAACTTTTCCCACCCAGGTGTTCATGGTCTTTCATCATATCACCTTTTCTAAAATTTACTACCTAAGTACTGAACATGCTGGACACAATAAAATACCTAAAATAAGTGGAAGATAGAATTTTGTTTTTCTTAAGGGGATTATGACCTAACTCTGTACTCAAGACCAAAATGTGTATCATTAGAGATCAATCTAATGCTGTTAAATTATTAGCTCATGAATGTAGAAATTTAGAAAAATAGAAATTCAGAAAAAGTGATGTCTATTGAGTATTGGCTGGGGCAATTGAGAGGCTTCATGAGAAGAGTAGAAATCTGATAGGTTTGGAGAGGTGAGTGTATTCCAGGTTGGGGGCCAGGCATGAGCAAAAGTAGAGGGAAAATAAACATGTCAGCTCTAAAGACAGTGGGGACTAGCTTGAGTGACTGTGTTTTTAAAAAAGTGAAAGAAAAAATATTAAATAAGATGTGATCCAGTTAAAGGACACCCATGAGTCAGGCAGAAGAGAATAGAATTAACGTGAAAGGTACAGGGAGCCATTATAGATTACTGAACACAGGATTAAATTGATTAAAGTGGTGTTTCAGAAAGGTTAATCTTTTGGTGGAATGAGACAGACATCATTACCCTATGTATATGAATGAGTATACGAATGATATGAATCTACATCATGTACAACCATAGAAACAAAATGATGTGCCCCATTTGTGTACAATGAATCAAAATGCAGTCTGTAAAAAATTAAAAGATAAATAAAAAAAAAAAACTCTAGCACTCAAAAAAAAAAAAAAAAAGAAAGATTAATCTGGAAAGAAATGGTAAAAGCAATTAGAATTAGGAATTCTTAGCCTCACTGATGGTTGTACTATCCAGAGAAAAGGATAAAGGTAAAGTATAGGACATGGTTACCTATTAAGGAAAGGGACAGAAAAAAGACTTAAAAAAAAAAAAACAAAACAAAAAAAAAAAAACTCAGGTGAGAGAATGTAGACATCAGGGCAGATATGATTTGCAATTTGTTAAATGTTTGGTTTGCATGGCATTTTAAAAGCATTGGAAATTTCATAAGTGATGAATTTCTAACCATGCTTTAAAAGTTGAAAAGCCTAGTAATGTTAGTCTTGAATTTCTGCAGAGCCAACTTTATGGAGCCCAATGAAAGCGAGTTATGCACTCTGAAATTACCCATATCCTCCACCAATCCCACTTCTTACACCAGCTTAGACCGTGTGACTTTTGACCTTGTGACCCCTGCTTTAGGACTTTTAGCCTGGATATTTCCAATGATACTGGGAGATAAATGGCTTATGAGACTAGCCTAAGTTTCTTAAATTTCATCTCTAGATTCTTCTTTCTCTCTTTCTATAATGTCTAGAATTTATAAGGTCAATTCATATTTTCTTACATCTTCATTATGAGAATAGGGAATAATGATTCATATCCATATAAATTTCATGTGAATCAAAACAATATTTGCATTGTAAAATATCACTTGATCCTAACAAACATTTCATGAATGTTCCTGCTTTCCTAGATGAGGAAACGAGAGCCAGGAAAAGACGGGATTCAAGGCAAAATGTTTTTAAGAATACTACAACAGGACATACAGTTATTATTTAATATAATCAATATTGGGAATATTTAAATTAAAATTTAAATAACTTTAAACTTAAAATGAAATTTAAAATGTGCCAAACACTGTATTAATGTTTATAAAACATTTTCAATGTTTCTTGGTATATAGTGAAAACTCAATAATTATTTATTTTTTTGTCCCTGTATTCAAGATAATGGTGATGGGTGGGGATAATTTGACAGAGGCAAGCAAAATGAGTGATTACAGGATTGAATAAGGAAACCCATGAAACAAATGTGGTATATTATCAAGTGCTTAGAAGACATTCAGTTATTTCTTTTCTTCTCTGGGCCACCTTCAATCTATAGCTTGAAAATTTTAATGCAAATATTATGTGAGGGAAATACAGAATACCTTAGATATTCTGACCAAAGGACAGTTGGTAAGAGTATGTAGGAAAGTGTTGACACATTTTCTGACTTCTTAACTACTTCTTCAATTAAGTCCTTTCAAAATCATAGGAAGGTAGAAATAAAAATGGCACTAGGGAACATTAGGTCTATTTTATCCCTAGTCAGTTGATGGTATCCTTGGAATGTAATTAACATTCACCCAAAGGTCACACTGCAAATTTGTCACAGAACTGGGAACAGAGTCCAAATCTTCTGATTCACAAGCCAAAGCTCACACAGTCAGTTCATACTTTTTTACCAATTTATACACCAAATCCTGCATTTCTTGTTTTGCTTTAAAGTGGTTTCTTAAAAATGGAAAAAGTAAATAAACAAAGGGAACCAAATTCTTTTTTGTGCTTCATCAAGAAAATTCAGCTTTGATAACATTGTTCCTCTAAGGACCTTGACATTTTTTACCATCTGAAATGCTAGTGCAGCCTGGAATGCTGATCTGGGTACTGACTTTGGTGTCAATGGTGAGGATAACTCATCAAGGCCATTGTTTGCCGATCATATTTTGGGAAAATAAAACTGTGAAGGACTACAATCTTCTGTGCTTTGTCTTTACAACTGAAATTAACAATGGTGGAAAATTCCAAACAGTATTTCCATGACAGGAACATTCCAAAGACTTATCCCTCATCTCAGGAATAAGAATAGGCTACCTGACATTGTCAGTAGTGCCTGCCAAGGAAAGAAGAAAAGGTATTAAGAATATTGCACATATCAAAAAGATTAGAACTATTCTGCGTGTTTTTAGAGGATAGAATTAGACTTGGTATATGAAAATTACAAAGAGGCAGGTTTTTAAGTACAAATTGTCTTGTGAGTTTCCTGGTTCCAAGCATAGTGCATAAGATTTGTCCAGCAAATATTTACTGATTTCTGCTTCCAGTGTTTGAGTTCATCTCTGTCTTGGCACATTCATTCTGTATTGCTTTTTTACTTCACTGCCTCAACAAAGACTGTACACTACTTAAAATCAAGCACTGTGTATGTGCGTTTTAGTCTACTCAGGCTTCTATGATATAATATCATAAACTGGATATTACATTATTAATTAATAATAAATTTATTGTTTCTCATAGTTCTCCAGGCTGGGAAGTAGAAGATCAAGGAGCTGTCAGACTCAGTACCTGGGTAAGGGTCTGCTTTCTGATTTATAGATGGCACCTTCCCATTGTGTTCTCACATGATAGAAAGTGTGAATGAGTTCCCTTGGTCCTATTTTATAAGGGTACCCATCCTATTTATGAGGGCTCTTCCCTCATGATTTAATCACCTCTCCAAATCTCCATCTCCTAAAAACATCAACATGGGGGATTTCAAAATATGAATTTTGGAGAGATACATTCAAAACATAGCATGATTTATTACATGTCCATAGACCTAACACAGAACTTGTCATGTATTAGCAGCTAATCAGTATTGTAGATTAAAAGAAGAAAAAACAAAAGGAAGGAAGGGGGGGAGAGAGAAAGATGGAAGAGGAGGAAGGGAAAGAGAAAGAAATTGCCTTAAAGTTGTCCAGAAAAAGAATGAAGCACTTTGCAACAAAGTATTGAAACTCCAGCTGGTGGGAAGATGATCTGGAATTTCTTTAGGTGATAACATTGGTCATTTGGTAAATCATAAACAGTATTGGAAAAGCTATATTTTTTGAGATTTTAATTATTTAGAAATTCCAATCATATGTGATATTTTCTTGCCTCTTAAATTGTAAATCTCTTAATTGTCATAACAACTAATGAAAGCCTGGCATTGGATTTAGATGTGTCTTTGACAAACGTGGCACTTCTAAAGCAGAAATACTCCATTAGTCTTGTAGTTTTCCAACTATAGGAAGAAGGCATTAAGTTATTCTTGCTAATATTTTAAAAAAAAAGGACTCTAAATTTAGTAGCGCTATCTTTAATTATGTTAAATTGAAGCAAAACTCGATCCTGACAATCTGTAATTATACCTACATTATATTTGCCATAGAAGAATTATAGGGAAGAAGAATATTCTTTAACATGTAATACAGTCATTTTAGTGTGCTTCTTAAATTCAGCTCAAGCAAATTCATTTTAAGGAAATGCTAAATTCCATCACAATTTGATATCAGAAGTCCTTTTCCCAGGAACATAGAAAAGTAAAGGTTGTGAAAGGGTTAGGACACTATGATGTTGGGGGAAGTGGGGAAGAGCAGACCTTTCCCACATGATGCCCAAGGCATGTCCTCTGTATGTAATGTCTTCTCTGACATACCGCATTCACCCTAGTTTTGCCTGGAGTGTCTCAAGTCAGTTCGTGAGTGGAATATTTTGTTATAACTCATCAGGAGATTCAAAATCAGCATAAATGATTCATGCTTGACAATACCTGTGAGAAAGAGGAGCAGATGCAGTAATTCATTTGTTGCCATTCAATTCCACAATCAGTTGATAAGTGGCCTTGTCATTCCAACTTCTTTGATTTAATGCATGAATCATAATCACCTCAACTTTCCCCAAACTAGCTCAAATAGCTATTTTATCCAGACTTGGGATTTTCTGATTCAAATGAAAGAACAAAAGAAAATAGGAAGGAAGGAATGGAGGGAGGTGGAAGGAAGAGGGGAAAAAAAAAATAAAGGAAGGAAGAGAAATGAAGAAACAGGAATTGAAGAGAAGAAACAAAGAAATGGCAAAGATGATGGGAGAGCAAGAAGACCGAAAAAGGTGACAAAGAAAAAAGGAAAGAATATATATATATATATATATATATATATATATATATATTTTTTTTTTTTTCAATTGCAATCAGATACCAGAATAAAAACAAGAGGTTGAATGGGTAAAAAAGTGTGGTTAATGACAGGAGGTTCTGGATGGAAATACTTCTGGTTGCATATCCAAATAAAATGCCTTAAATTGTAAGGATGACATATTATCTTGTACAAAAATGAGCTTAAATAATGGTTCTCAGCCAGAGATAGTTTTGAGAAGAGTTTCTGCAGTCAAGAAATATTTAGCAATCTTTCGAGATGATTTTCTTGTTACCACTGGAGAGAGAATGATACTAACATCTAGTGGCTGGAGGCCAAGGATGCTTAACCATTTTATATTCCTGTAATGCACAGTCAGACTCTCAGAACAAAAATTATTTAGTTCTTTCTTTCCATTTTTGTGTTCTCCTGGCTTGTCTTCTGAGGCTGGCTGGAGTCATGGTCTCAAGATAACTGCCTAATTCCAGGTGTCACTTCCACATGACTATCTCAACTTATGAATAAGTGAGCACTTTTCTTGAATTCTACTTTCCAAAACTGCCCCATGAAACCAGTGTAAGTTCATTATGATTCATCTTGTGGATTTGGAATGAGTTCTATTTAATACTTGAATAAAATTATTTTATTTTAACAAGGAAGTCAGGAAGTCATGGTGTTTGAATAGGTATCCCAAGGACAGATGCTGCCTGAGAGACGGGAGGACATTTCCATCATCTTCATAGTGTGCTTTTCCTTGTGGGTGCAAAGCATCCTTCCTGATTTCTATTTTTCTGGTTTTATTGCTATTTAATGCCCTTGCACTTGATATTATTTCTTTGGCTATGCTAATATCTTAAATTGAGTTACACTTTTATACTGCTGTCATGGAAGATGTTCTTTTTTAACAGCTTTGTTGAGATATGATTGATACACAATACAAACTGCTTATATTTAATGTATACCATTTGATGTGTTTGACTTATGCTTATACTTGTGACATTACCATCACAATAAAGATAGTAAATATACTCATTGCCCACAAAAGATTTCTTGTCTCTTTCTCTCTCTCTCTCTCTTTCTCTTTCATTCCACCTCTTTTGTGGTGAGGACTTTTGACATGAGATATAACTTCTTAACAAATTTCTAAGTACACTATAACATATTATTAATTATAGCCACAAAGTTATACAACAGATATCCAGAAGTCATTCACTCTATGAACTGAAACTTTATACCCATTGAACAACAAGTATCCATTTCCCTTTCCCTCCGTCTACTGGTCACCACCATTCTATTCTCTGCTTCTATGAATTTGAATATATTAGTTACCTTATTTAATGAAGAATTTCTTCTTCTCTGACTGGCCTTTTTCACTTAGCATAATGTCCTCCAAATTCATCCATGTTGTCACAATTGGTAGCATTTCACTCCTGTTCTCCAAGAAATGCCTCATTTGATGTACAGTACCATAGATTAATTTCCTTTTGAGGAATTTTACTTAAATGAAACCAAATATTATGTATTATATTCAACTTAGTATTTTCTCCATAGAATATCTTGCTGTCTACAAAAAGAGATGTTTTAGCTTCTCCCTTTCCAATTTAGAATTATTCTATTTCTCTCTATTGGTTTATAGCAATGGCTGGAGTCTCTAATGCAACGTAGAATAGAATATACAAGAAGAGTTATTGGTCCCTTGTTCCTTATCTCAGAGGTATTCTTACACTATTTTTCAGAGTATTGGCGGTTGAACCCAGAGGTGCATTACCACTGAGCTACATGCCCAGTCCTTTTTATTTTTCAGTTTAGGACAGGGCCTCACTAAGTTGGCAGAAGAATCACAAGATCAAGGCCAGCCTCAGCTTAATGAGGCCCTAAGTAACTTAGACCCTATTTTTCACTCTTAAGAATGTTAGCTGTATATTCTTCATAGGTCATCTTTATCAGGTGGAGGAAGATTTCTTCTATTCTTATTTTGCATAGACTTTTTAAAAAATCAGAAATGTATCATCATCCACTTATTAGCGATATCGTTTGTCCTTTGGCTTTTTGAGATTGGCTTATCTCACTTAGCATGATATTCTCCAATTTCATCCATTTGCCTGCAAATGCCATAATTTTATCATTCTTTATGGCTGAGTAATATTCCATTATATATATATACCACAGTTTCTTTATCCACTCATCAATTGAAGGGCATCTAGGTTGGTTCCACAGTCTGGCTATTGTGAATTGAGCAGCTATGAACATTGATGTGGCTGTATAATGGGGGGAGGGAAGGGTTAGTGTTAGGGTTAGAGTTAGGGTTAGGGAGGGGGGCAAGTATGGAGGAAGGAAGCACTGTATAGAGGGAAAAGAGGGGTGGGAGGGGTGGGGGGAAGGGAAAAAATAACAGAATGAATCAAACAACATTACTCTATGTAAATTTATGATTACACAAATGGTATGCCTTTACGCCATATACAAACAGAGAAACAACATGTATCCCATTTGTTTACAATAAAATAAAAAAAATCATAAAAAATAAAAAAATAAAAACAAACAAAAAAAAGAAATGTATTTTGAATTTCAACAAATACTTTCTGCATCTATTGAGATAGTTGTCCTATGTTTGCTAATATGGTGAATTACATTGATTCGTTTTTTATTATGATACCAAGTTTACATTCCTGGAATAAATATCAATTGGTCATGAAGAATTATTCCATTACACACTGTTGGACTAAACTTGCTAAAAACTTAAGAATGTTTCCACCTATGCTCAGGAGGGGTATTGGTCTATATGTATTTTGTATATTTTTTCTGGTTTGCTGTCAGAATAATTCTGATATCAGTAGGCTTCACAAACTGAATTGAGATTATACTCTTTCTTTAAATTTTCTGAAGTAATAAGGACAATTTATGTACAACTGGCATTATTTTTTTCACTTCTGAATATTTGATAGACCAGTAAATCCATTAACTGTAAGACTGGAGTTTTCTTTGTGAGATGGTTTTTAACTGCAAATTCAAATCAGTTATTAGATATAACTTTATCTTGGTTATTCATTTCTTCTTGAATGAGCATTGATAGTTTGTTTCAAAGAATTTGTCCATTTAATTTAAGCTAAATGTAAAATTGTTCATTAAAATTACTATAAAACATTAAATTTAAATGTAATTTAAAATTTAGTTTTTCAATCAGACTAGCAGTTATTGAGAACAAACTATTAATAAGTACATATGACTATTTGCTACTGTACTGGACAGCACAAAGAACACTTTTCTCAGTATAGAAATGCTCTACTGGAAGTCCTACAGATGGTTATTAAAAACAAATATGTTGTACTTATAATAAAACCCATTCCTATGTGTTCTTTATTAATTTGGGCTCAATAATTGGAATAGGTAAGATCTTGTTAAGAAATGAGATTTGTTTTTATTTTTAATTTTTTAAAATACTTTTTTGTGGTGCTGGAGATGAGACCAGAGCCTTGCTCATGCTGAGAAAGGGCTCTACCACTGAATTATATCTCCGGTCCCTTTCTTTTCTTATTTTTATTTTTGAGGCAGGGTTTCATAAGTTGGCTGAATGTCCTGAAACTTTTGATCCCTTCTGGCTCAGCCTCCTGCGTTGCTAGGATTGCAGGCATGCACCACCATGTCCAGTGAGAATTGTTTTAAAAAGCCAGTTCAATTCCATCCATTTACCTGCAAATGCCATAATTTTATTCTTCTTTATGGCTGAAGCAGTCTGTAAAAATAAAAATTAAAAAAAAATCTAGTTCAGTGCTAAGAAGGTTATCATTTTTAGTTATGTTTTTATCATGCAGGACAGACACTAGATTCACACACCTCCTTTGTAAATATTCAAATCACTTTTAGTGTAGGGTTTATCAATATAGTCTTCCAATATTAAGAAGAGTAATGTCTGTATTATAGCTGGCCTTTCCTACATAAGTTGATCGTCTAGGAAAGAGACGAGTACTATTTATTAAAAATAAAACCAAAACTGTGGAACTTCTAATCCATAAAATCTATCCTTTGGTGAAACCTCTGACCATCTTTGTTTTACATATCTGTAAAGTCTTCTTATAGAGAATTTTCCTGACACATTGTTAAAAGAGATTGTTGAGCATATATTTATCCTGAAATATTGATATGCTTTAGTGGTCCTGAAACCTGCAAATCAGAGTTTCCATGGTAAAACCATCACTTGTTATGGGGATTGATATTTCAAGGGGTTAGGGAAACTCAGAGGGCTGCTCTGAGCAGATTTTCTCCTTTGTTTCATTGGTATTTCTAAATGATTTGTTTCAAGTGGCTTGCCCTGTTGATGAGTGTGTGTTCTAATTATTTACACTAAAGCAGAGATAATCAATTAACTCTAACATCCTGACCTAGAGAGTAGGTGTTTTTTCAGGGCTGGTCTTTTCAAAATGGAAAACAAAAATCTGTGTTATTTAGGATTGAGGAGGACCTTTGCTTTTCTTAACTGAAAGAGTAACCAGAGGCTCTTTTTCTATTCATTTAGTGAACTTTGCCTGATAGCTATTTCTTTTTTTTAGCTATCCATATTTTTATACCCAGGAGATCTTTTTCTTAACAAATAAATGTTTATTTATTTCCCTTTGTGTTGTATAATTTAGAGCTTTGAAGCAAAACAGAGCTAAGTTAATGTCCTTGACTATGTTACTTAATGAATTTGACCCTCAATTTCTGAACTCTAAAAGTGGTGATTAAATGTACCTCACAAGGAGATAGTTAAGCATAGTAATTAAGTGCATGTAATTTGGCATCAGACAGATTTATATCCCTAGTCTTATGAATACCAATTTCTTAGCAATTTGATAATTGGAAATTTAAAAATATTCTAAATTTTCCCAGTTGTCAATGGGCACCAATATATAATATGTACACACACACATAATTGCTATGTGAATGAAATATGATAACATGTGTAAAGTATATAACACAGTGCCTGGCTTAAAATAGAAACTATCCTCATTCTCATCACTAGCTTATCATCAAATAGCTATCATGCAGTAACTGACACTTAGTAAATGCTTGGCAAATTGAACTTTTATTCCCTTTCATTTTCCCTATGATGTGATTTTTTTCCCCTAGAGAAGCATTCTACTATTGATCTACACCCCAGCCAAAACCTATTACCTTTACTTCAGTTTTTACTTTATAGAAAATAAGATAGATACCAATCTTTATATATTTTTCTTTTTAATCTTTTGCTTTCTACCTTTTCTCCTTTCTCTGGGTACCTTAGGATAACTGATTATGGGAAATTCACATATATCATTTTAGGGCTATCTAACTATGAAATCTTAGGCCTTGTCTGTGGGTCCTGTCCCCTGGAAGGAGGCCTACATGGCGTTCTGTCACAAGACAGAGGATTCTCTGGGACTAGTGCCCCATCCCCCTGTCCTGTGTTCTGTGAATAGGGTATTTGTCATTTGTCTGTGGTCTGTGAAATGGCCCTTCTTTGTGTTAAGTGAACAGATGTTCCTCTGTGGTTAGAAGAACTAGGGCAATAGAAATCTACTGTGTAGTCTGCCAAATAGGCTAGTAACTGCTTATGCAAGGATTGACCTTTGAAATGTATGGCTAGCTTAACTGCAAGTATATAAAGGAAGTATATACACAGTAGAGACAGAAGCAGCTTCCTATGTGACAAGTATTCCATCTCTCCTGAAAAAAGCTCTTCTCAGATTTTGGTGTGCAGTCTGAGTCCCTACGTTCCTAAAGGTTGCTGTTCAAGTTAAGCCCCTGGTGTTGCAGCCCTGTGCAACACTTGTCTATATGAAACATTTTTCAACAATCGTCATCTGTACATGATTCTACACGGCTTAAATAATTTAACAAACAGTGCCTGGGTAGTCAGTCACATACAGAGCACAGAAGAATGAAAGTGAAATACCTCTGAAATATTCCTTGTAGGGCATGATAACAAAGTGTCATGATGGCAGATAATACTCAAGGTCAAAGATACGTTCTCACCTGGGATCCTGGTTCAGTCAATGAGCAACATTGAGAGGCTTAACACTGCCCTCCCATCACCATGTACTTCAGTGCGTTTTCAGGAGTGGGGAATACGAGTCCAAAAGCCTGGTCTGTTCAGAGAGGGATGTGCAGTTCCATGAAACTATTCCTGGTCCATCAGCAAAGTCACAGAACCACAGTAGGAAGGATAACATACTATAGTGACACATTTTCAACAGCATAAGGAGTAGAAAAATTAAGCAAATGCATAATTAAATAATGAGCACATCAGATGATTGTTTACCACAGGTGTGGAACAAGGAAGGGATGAATGGTATATGTAGGGACCAGGCTTCATATTGGATATAACATTTTAATTCCTCAAATATGCTGAGTTCTTCATTTCATGGAAGGTTATAGCCAAATATGTTTTTCATAGAAATCAGACTTTATTCCAGGTAGTGCTCCTTCATTGCAGTATAAATAATAAGTATGTAATTCATATGTTTGGATTAATTTGTTAATAATTTTGATTTTCATAAAGTTCCAAATAAAAAAGGTTTATACATATTGGTAGAAAAATTAGTTGACTTGATAGACCTTACAAATCCAGTAACTATCAAAGATTCTGCTCTTTATCTAATAAGCATATTTTTAAATGATCAATTTCATGAGCAATTCAATAAATTAATTTTGAAATTAATAATACTTTGTTAATTTATCAAATTTGGAAAAAAAGAAAGTAATTTTTCGAAGATGTCATTCATTGCTTGCCTTGGAATAATGTCATGGGCCCTCTCATTTGTTGCTACTGGAAAGATATTCTCAAACATGCCTAGAATGCCATTCAGTGATATGTATCTGTAGGATTAAAATGACAAAGTTTCTGATACAACAATTAATTATAGGAATCCAAAGTGATAAATAAGCTGATATATAAACAAGGACTTATCTACAAAGATATTTATTACATTATTTTCAATGTCAAAAATTTTATTTTCAATGTCAAAAATTGAAAAATTGGAAACAATACAAAAATATTTAGAGATGTTAGACAATAAATCATTTGTAATGTAATAATGGTGTGGTTTGGATGTGAGGTGTCCCCCATAAGCTCACATGCGAGATAATATAAGAAGGTTTAGAGGAGAAATGATCGGGTTATAGCCTTAATCAATGGATTAATCCTTGATGGGATTAACTGAGTGTTAACTGGAGGCAGGTGGGGTGTGGTTGGAGGAAGTTCTTCATTGGGGGTGTGGCTATGGGCTATATATATTTTGTATTTGCAGAGTGGAGTCTCTCTCTCTCTCTCTCTCTCTCTCTCTCTCTCTCTCTCTCTCTCTCTGCGTTCTGATCATCATGTGAGCTAATTCCCTCTGCCACACTCTTCTACCAAGAAGTTCTGCCTCACCTCAAGCCCCAAGGAATGGAGCCTACCTTCTATGGACTAAGACCTCTGAAACTATGAGCTCTCAAATAAACTTTTCCTCCTTTACAATCATTCTGGTCAGGTCCTTTTAGTCACAGCAGTAAAAAACTGACTAATACAAATATCATATAAACATTTTCAAAATCATCTTTTGTATTTAAAGTGGAGAAATTAGTCAAAAAAGCCAGATGCTTTCCTAATTTTATTATATATTTAATATAAATAATAAAAATAAATAGATATCATTAATAAATTTGATATATTTGATATAAAATAGAATGTATAATGTATTTCCTATATTTTACAAACTATATCATACTTTCCTATTTATAACAAATTCTTAATACTGGGAAAATATACCAAAATACTAAGAGTAGTTCTCCTGGTTTTGAACACATTATAGGAAACATTTTTTTTTCTTTTTAAATTTTTATCTCTTTTATATGGAGTATGTGCTCATTTAAAATATTAATAAGCAAACTCTTTGAAAGAGAGAGGGAATGAAAGAGAGTAGGCCTAGCAGGTAGTAGATAGGTATTTGAGAATATAGTTTTATTTAGGTTGTTTTCCAACATGAGTCTTTTATACTTTGCACATATTTATATTTCATTGAGAATCAGCAGAAATTTGAATCTTCTTGAAGAAATGGTTCTGTCTAATCTTCTAGAATATGAGAGTAAAGAGAGCGGGCCAGGCCCAAGCAACTTGGAGAGCAGCCTGATAATATCCTGGGTAACTGCACGACTCTTGTCGTTCGCTGCCTATCTTAGAACCCAAGGTGCTAGGGTGCTGATATTTGAGCCTTTTACCATTGCAATTTACCTTTATAGACTTCCTAAAATTGTAATGTAGAGTGGAAAATTCTGTTTTGAACAACCATCCATTACTACACTTGACATATTATGGCTACTGCTTGTAATGATTCCTGAGCTATGCTGTTAGAGGCATGGTATTACTCTGCTAAGTTTATGATGGTAGTCTTGCTGAAACAAGCAAATACCTTCTATTACTTCTATTACATTAACATTCTATTCAAATAACAAATAGCTGGCCTCTGGCTGTTTCCGTATGTGTCTGGGCAGTTGGTTGTTCATGCTGGTGAATATTTTTAGGCTTCTTCAAGCAGCCAGAACACCAGTTAAAGCAAGAGCACACTGACAGCCTGTTTTAGATCTGACACCTGATGCTTGCTGAGTGCTATGTAAAAGTAGCATTTATAAAAGTAAAATTATAATTTCCATCTCTAATACAATCATGAAAACCTGATGCATCCTTTCAGAAAAGAACGCTACTTTAAAAAGAGAAAATTGTAGTAAATTAAATCAGGGAGCTTTTTGAGCCATCAAGTAGGATGGTGGATAGCATCATGACATTTCAACTTAAAACCTGGTGCTGAAGTTTATCAATGGAGCTGGTGAGTTGTATCTGCACATAAGTAAGAGCACTAAGCTAAGTCAATACATTTAAAAGTGGCTTTCCTGAACACAGTTTGTTTCTGTAGGCATTTCATCAAGGGCATTTATTTCCCTTGGTTGCAGTAAAAATGGAAATATCAATTGAGAGCAATTGATAAGAACTTCCTCAAATGTTGAGCAGGGCAATTGTCTTGAGCTTCACCTATGTATTCATAAAAGCTCCATCCTTTACCAAATGAAGGAGTCCCCCAAGCCATGTGGTTAGCATTGAAGGAAGATGTTTGACTATGGAACAGGCACACCTGTGTCCTCTCAGAAGCAGGAGGCACACCTCGCTGTGAGTCAAACTCCTTTCAGGCACACTGACTGGAGGCACACTGACTGGAGGCACATTCTCTTCCCTTATAAGGAGTGAGCAAGAGCTCAGCAGAGAGATACCGTGCTAACACCCATACGCTAAAAGGCACTTCCCTTGTCGCTGATTGGCTGCTTGAGAATATAAAAACTGTATGCTTCAAACTTGAGTCTGGGTCCCCCGAACCTGGCTCCCAGGGTGGTGTGTTCGCCATCGCACTCACCTTCCCAAATCCTGCCAGACCGCTCCGCATCCGAATCCCAACAACCAAACGCCTTCATAATTGGAGCTTTTCCTACTCTTTCTCTAGCACTTTGGGATTAAATTATCAAAATAGAATTTAGATTTCTTAATTTATAAAAAGCTCATTCTTAAGATTCTGTTGTTCTGTGACTCTGGATATCAAAATCATCTTAGTCAGAGTGAGACAGAAAATGATAGGCAATCAAGTAGAGAAGGGACAGTAAAGATCCACAAGAAGACAAGCACAAGAATAGCCATTTTACCATGCCCGACATGTTATAAAACATGTCCTGTTCCTCTAAAGGCATGGTTCCAGCTCATGAAGAGTGACTGTGCTATCTGGCCCACTCTCACACAATGGAAATATCAAGAACCAATCCAGAGGAATTTATTAACTTCTTATGTGCTTTTAAGAAGGAACACTGAAAGATTTAAAAGGCACCCTTGCCCCTCCCAGGCACACTGTGCAGGGAGTTCTTTCTCTGAGCTTCCTGTTTAATAAAATTTCTGCTTCCTTGCTTACCTCGTCCTTTGTGATGTTCATTCTTCAAATCCATGGAACACAAACCTGATCTCCACGACTCCTGGTAACAAGAGTCCTCTGACTAATTTGTTCTAGAGAAATAGGTTCTAGAACAAATAGGAAGGAGAAGAAGGAGAGGAGAAAGAGGAAGAGAAGAAAAAGAAGAAGGAGGAGAAAAGGGGGGATAGAGGGAGGGAGAGAGATGGAGAGATATTGTAAAGAATTAACTTGTGTTTATAGAGGGTAGCAAATTCTGGCAAATCTGAACTCTATAGGACAGAGCAACAAGTCAGTAGCTCAAGGATTCAATTAGGAGTTGATTTTTTGATCTTGACTTTGCTGTTTGAAAACTTAAGCAAAATTTCCATGTTGGAGTCTGAAAGTAGAATTCCTTCTTTGAGGAACCTCAGCTTTCATACTAAGGCCCTCAATTGATTGGATATCAGCCACTAGTATTATAAGGGATCATCTGCTTTGCTGAAAGCCTACTGATCTAAATATTGATCACATCTTTAAAATACCTCAGAACAATGTTTATACCAGACTTTCAACAAACCACTGGGCACCAGAACCTGGATAAGTTGACAAATAAAATCAATTACCATATAGGTAAACTATAAGGATTACATTTGATTCTGAAGTGGTGCCATGGAAGCTGCTTTCAGTAGACTTGAAGCCAAGTAGGTACCATTATCTTTCCTTTCCTTTGTGAGTTGGGAACTCAGAATATAACAGATTTTTTCAAATTTTTTTCTTCACAAATCATTTGTATTTCGTAAATGATTTCCATTAATCAGCTTTAATGAGTTATAGCTTACATATAAATTTTGACAATAATATACAATCATGAAACCATTACTTCTGTGATCTTAAGTTGTTTGAATTTCCTTTTTGCAAAAATATTTTCATCTTCAAAGGGACAAAATAAAAATCTGAATTTCTCATGGAGTTTGTTGTGAAAATTTGGTGACATCTGGGTATAAATCACCCACTCTGAGACCTGATAGGTATTTAGAACTTGATAAATGTTGGTCCCATGCCTGTCCTCCTGCACATGGTGAAGGCTAGGTTGCATAGAATTTTATATACCTCAGCAGCTAATATGGGGCAGGACACAGAGAAGTTGATCAGTAAATGTTTGTAGTGTAAACAAATAAGTCAAGTGCTATAAACACACAGAAGGGAAAGCAACTAATTATAAGTTCATTAGAAGACTTGTATTTCCTTTCCTTCATCTCTGTAATTACCACACAGCTTTCCTTTATTAATTCAGTTCCCAAGAAAACTTGCCTATTAAAAAGAGTGTACATTATCCACTCAACATGAGAACATTGGTCCAGGAGATAACTATGCTTTTCATTATAAATCAAGAAATTAAATTTAAACTTACTAATCAATCTGTCATGAATTTGATTAGCATCAACTAGTCCCTTAGAATAGGAATAAGAAAGACTTTTGACATAGAGAAGATGGGTATCAGATTCTTAGACCCAAGGAAACTTTGCAATGAACCACAAAAGCCTCCTTTCTAGGAGATTGGCACTGTGTGTACAGAGGTATCAAGGTATCAAGGATTGGCCTATCAAGGATTGGCCTACCCTTACTTTCTCCCTTTACTTAAATACTGCTTATATGTTTGAAGAGAAGATGCTACAGAATTGAGTATAAGTTTCTTAAAATTATAAGGGTTTCACTGCAATTGCTGACTACATTATCTTCCACGGGGTCTCTGTTCTGTTTTGTTTCTGGTGGTTGTTTTTCTTATCCCCCCACATTACTGGGAATGGAAACCATGTCCTTCTACATGCAAAGCAAAGGACTCCTCTGTTGGCACAGTCATCACAGACTTCTCATTGATCCTTCTTTACCTTTTCTTGGCCCTGAATTGCCGTCCTTTCATCTTTGCTTAAACAAATAAGTGAAATAATTCTCAGAGACTAGGTCACATATATTTAATTTCTGGAGCCCCCTTTGATGGAACTAGTTGTTCATAATCTATTATTTTTAACTCTATAGGTCTTTGGACTTTTCATCAGAACTTATATGATATTCTACATCATTTCACAAGAATTCATACAGGAAACTTTATAATGTAACGACAGAAAGCTGGTTGTGGTTGTCAGCCTCCTAGGTAGTGCCTAGTGAGCTTTGCACTCACTAGATGGTGTTCATCTTCTTGCATGATTCCTTTCCACACAGAGTGGGGGCTGTTCTCATGTGATCAGTAGAATAGGGGATAAGTGATGGTGTATCACTTCCAGTTTTATTTTATTTTATTTGTTAGGTTTTAAAAGGTGTTGCAGCCTTGAATTGGGGCTCTTATAAATACCACTCTATGGAGAGTCTGCTACCATACCACAAAAGTGGTCCAGTGGAAAGGTCCATGTGGAAAGGAACTGAGACACTTTGACAACAATCATCACCAAATGCCAATTCTATGAGTAAGTCACCTGGCAGGGAGTCTCTGTTTTGGTTAAACCATGGAAGACCATAGGCCCATCCAATAAACAAGGGCAGCATCATGAGAGACATTGAGACAGAAGATCCAATTGAAACCACCCTTGTATTCCTGATTGTTAGAAAGAATGAGGAATTTCCAGGTTCCTCTAAATATATAATCATGTCATCAGTGAAGAGGGATAGTTTGAGTTCTTCTTTTCCAATTCGTATCCCTTTAGTTTCTTTGGTTTCTCTAATTGTTCTGGCTAGAGTCTCAAGGACAATGTTGAATAGAAGTGGGGAAAGAGTGCATCCCTGCCTTGTTCCAGTTTTTAGGGGGAATGCTTTCAGTTTTTCACCATTTAGAATGATATTGGCCATGGGCTTAGCATAGATGGCCTTTACAATGTTAAGAAATGTTCCCACTATCCCAATTTTTTCTAGTGTTTTGAGCATGAAGGGATGCTGTATTTTATCGAATGCTTTTTCTGCACCTATTGAAGTAATCATGTGATTCTTAACTTTTAGTCTGTTGATATGGTGAATGACATTTATTGATTTGCATATGTTGAACCAACCTTACATCCCTGGGATAAAACCCACTTGATCGTGGTGCACTATCTTTTTAATATATTTTTGTATGCGATTTGCTAAAATTTTGTTGAGAATTTTTGTGTCGATGTTCATTAAGGATATTGGTCTGAAAATTTCTTTCCTCAATGTCTCTGTCTGGTTTAGGTATCAGAGTGATATTGGCTTCATAGAATGAGTTTGGGAGGGTTCCCTTCTCTTCTATTTCATGGAATACTTTGAGGAGTATTGGAATGAGCTCTTCTTTAAAGGTTTTGTAGAACTCTGCTGAGAACCCATCTGGTCCCGGATTTTTCTTTGTTGGTAGACTTTTGATGACCTCTTCTATTTCATTGCTTGAAATTGATTTATTTAAGTTGTTTATGTCCTCCTCGTTCAGTTTACGTAATTCATATGTCTCTAGAAACTTGTTGATGTCTTCGAGGTTTTCTGTTTTGTTGGAGTATAGATTTTCAAAATACCTTCTAATTATGTTTTGTATTTCACTCGTGTCTGTTGTGATATTTCCTTGTTCATTCCGAATTTTAGTAATTTGAGTTTTCTCCCTCTTTCTCTTTGTTAGTGTGGCTAAGGGTTTATCAATTTTGTTTATTTTTTCAAAGAAGCAACTATTTATTTTGTTAATTTTCCCGAATGGTTTCAATTTCGTTGATTTCAGCTCTGATTTTAACTATTTCCTGTCTTCTACTACTTTTGGTGTTGGTCTGCTCTCCTTTTTCTAGGGCTTTGAGCTGTAGTGTTAAGTCATTTATTTGTTGATTTCTACTTCTTTTGTTGAATGCGCCCCATGAAATAAATCTTCCTCTAAGTACTGCTTTCATACTGTCCCAGAGATTTTGATATGATGTGTCTTTATTCTCGTTTACTTCTAAGAATTTTTTAATTTCCCTCCTGATGTCTTCTGTTATCCATTCATCATATAATAGTGTATTATTTAATCTCCAGGTATTGGAGAAGTTTCTGTTTTTTATTCTGTCATTTATGTCTAATTTCAATCCATTATGATCTGATAGAGTACAAGGTAGTATCTCTATCTTCTTGTATTTGCTAATAGTAGCTTTGTGGCATAAAACATGGTCTATTTTAGACTAGGATCCATGTGCTGCTTGAGAAGAAAGTATATTCGTTCTTTTTTGGATGATATATTCTATATAAGTCGGTGAAGTCTAAATTGTTGATTGTGTTATTGAGATCTATGATTTCTCACCAGAAAACTCTTAGAACTCATAAGTGAATTCAGTAAGTAGCAGGTTACAAGATCAATGCTCATAAATCCAATGCATTTTTATACATAAGTGATGAATCTTCAGAAAGAGAAATTAGGAAAACTACCCCATTCACAATAGCATTGAAAAAAATAAAATACTTGGGAATCAATCTCACAAAAGAGGTGAAAGATCTCTACAATGAGAATTACAGAATACTAAAGAAAGAAATTAAAGAAAACCTTAGAAGATGGAAAGATCTCCCATGTTCTTGGATAGGCAGAATTAATATTGTCAAAATGGCCATACTACCTAAAGTGCTATACAGATTCAATGCAATTCCAATTAAAATCCAATTGATGTACATTACAGAAATAGAGCAAGCAATTATGAAATTCATCTGGAAGAATAAGAAACCCAGAATAGCTAAAGCAATCCTCAGTAGAAAGAGTGAAGCAGGGGTATTGCAATACCAGATCTTCAACTCTATTACAAAGCAATAGTAACAAAAACGGCATGGTATTGGTACCAAAATAGACAGGCAGATAAATGGTACAGAATAGAGGACATGGACACAAACCCAAATAAATACAATTTTCCCATACTAGACAAAGGGGCCAAAAATATGCAATGAAGAAAAGATAGCCTCTTCAACAAATGATGCTGGGAAAACTGGAAAACCATATGCAACAGAATGAAATTAAACCCCTATCTCTCACCCTGCACAAAACTGAACTCAAAATGGATCAAGGACCTCGGAATCAGACCAGAGACCCTGCATCTTATAGAAGAAAAAGGTCCAAACCTTCAACTTGTTGGCTTAGGATCAGAATTCCTTAGCAGGACTTCCATAGCACAAGAAATAAAAGCAAGAATCAACAACTAGGATAGATTCAAACTAAAAAGCTTTCTCTCAGCAAAGGAAACTATCAGTAATGAAAAGAGAGAGCCTAAAGAGTGGGAGAAAATCTTTGCCACTCATACTACAGATAGAGCGCTAATTTCCAGAATCTATAAAGAACTCAAAAAACTCTACACCAAGAATACAAATAATCCAATCAACAAATGGGCTAAGGAAATGAACAGACACTTCACAGAAGAAGATGTACAAGCAATCAACAGATATATGAAAAAATGTTCAACATCTCTAGTAATAAGAGAAATGCAAATCAAAACTACCCTAAGATTTCATCTCACCCCAATTAGAATGGCGATTATCAAGAACACAAGCAACAATAGGTGTTGGCAAGGATGTGGGGAAAAAGGTACACTCATACATTGCTGGTGGGGTTGCAACTCAGTGCAGCCACTCTGGAAAGCAGTGTGGAGATTCCTCAGAAAGCTTGGAATGGACCCACCATTTGACCCAGCTATCCCACTCCTTGGTCTATACCCAAAGGACTTAAAATCAGCATACTACAGAGATACAGCCACATCAATGTTAATAGCTGCTCAATTCACCATAGCCAGATTGTGGAACCAACCTAGATGCCCTTCAGTTGATGAATGGATAAAGAATCTGTGGCACATATATACAATGGAATATTACTCCACCATGAAGAATGATAAAATTAAGGCATTTGCAGGCAAATGGATGAAATTGGAGAATATCATGCTACGTGAGATAAGCCAATCTCAAAAAACTAAAGGACGAATGATCTCGCTGATAAGCGGATGAGGACATATAATGGGGGGTGGGAGGTGTTAGCGTTAGGGTTAGGGTTAAGTTTAGGGTTAGGGATAAGTAGGGTGGTAAGAATAGAGGAAGGAAGGACTGTATAGAGGGAAAAGAGGGGTGGGAGGGGTGGGGGGAAAGGGAAAAAAATAGCAGAATGAATCAAACAACATTGCCCTATTTAAATTTATGATTACACAAATGGTATGCCTTTACTCCATGTACAAATAGAGAAACAACGTGTATCCCATTTGTTTAAGTAATAAAAAAAAGAAAGAATGAGGGAAAATAAATGACTTTTGCTGTTTTAAGTTATTAAATCTTGAGTCCATACACTATGAGCAATAGGGTGCTAATATGCTAGTACAAAATTTTTTAAGGAAAAAAATGTATCTAGTTATCGTGTAACATAAAAGCACATGGGTATGGCCTTATGGATGGATGGACTCAGATGCAAAAAATGTCAGGAGTCTCTTCCTTCCCTTATCTTGACTTTTTCTCTTCTTCATATGATTCTTTCTTCAGACAGATTCCTCTTTTGAGGAAACAAGGATGAACTCAAGTAGCTTTAGATGTATATCCTAACTTTTTTGAAATGCAAATAAACAATGTATTTATTTTTTATTAATGTCCATGATTGAATCCTTTTGATCTCTCTTGAGTTGTGTGCACTTCTTTAAAGCCAGTGAAAAGTAGAATGGTAAGAGTAAGTTATTTAATCATTCTTGGATCCAGAAGGTAGGATAGACTCTTCCAAAGAAACTCTTATATATATATGTATTTTTTGAAAGATAGGGAAAATATGTGCTCATTGCAGCAAGTGAAATTTTACCCCAAATTATGATGATTAAGAATTAATAGTGACACATTTATTAATTCAGAAGACATGGACTGAGTGTCTCCTATGCACTTTGATACTACATTAGGTGTTGCAGATTCAGTGGTGATTGAGAGAAGCTTTGATAGATTCCAGCCTCCAACAGTGTTCAGTCCAGTATGACAAAAAATGCTGAAGAAATGATTGAATAATACCTTAAGTGTCATGTTAAGTGCTAAAATGGAAAAATTGAACTTGTGAGAGTGTAGAATTATTTTGTGCTCAGTAAATAGACATAAGGTTTGGACAACTGCCTTGGTGTCTAAGCCCTAGGTTCAAATCCCAGTGCAACTGCCAGTACTAGTCCTTGTTGAGTGACCTTGTATAAGATACTTAACTACTCTAATTCCTTCATAAAATTTTTGTGAAGATTATGCAAGTATTGACAGTAATACAGTAAATACACAATAATTGTTTGCTATTTTTACTACTTTTGCATATAGAAATTGGCATAATGCCATGGACTTAATAGATGTGTGTCAGATGATTTTACTACCAGAAGCCTTCTTGAAACACCTCTCCCTCACCTTCTTTACCTTTTTGACATGATGTCACTCTCTCAGTGAGACCTTTGCTGACCATCCTACTTACATTTTAACCCCACTCTGACCTGCTGGTCCCAATTGCTTTTTTCTGTTTCTTTTCCATTCTCCATGAAGTTTATCAACATCTGATGTACTTATTAGTTTTTGGCGTGTTTTCCAATTAAAAACTTCAGATGATAGATTTTTGTTTATTATGTTCACTGCTATTTTTACAGAACCTCAAACAATAGTTGACATAGAGTAGGCATTGAACACATAATAAATACAGCAATTCAATCTATTGATTACTTTTTTATGACAGGTACTGCTTCATGATTCTTATATATTCCTATATTAAAAATAGTTATCAAGGCATTAAAAGATGTCTTAGCACAGAAACAGTTTCAGCACAAACTGTTGTTGGGCAGAGGTAATACACATGCCAGGGAGACACACCAAACTCCCAATAGCCTGAAGGATCTTTGTCATTGGGGTTCTGCAAGTTTTTTTGTTCTACTTCTTGAACTTGCTATCTACTCCATGTAAGTAACGTGTACCTATGTAACATGGAACTTTGCGTTTACTGGGCTGTTTTTAAACATATTTGGGAGAAAAAGGCATGCCAGCAAGAATAAGTTTCTGTGACTGTATAAAACTTACCATGCAGTTGTCAACGCAGCACAGCTTCCTTAATACTTCACAACCCTGTGGTGAAAATTATTCACAGCGCTCTCTCGCGCGCTCTCTCTCTCTCTCTCTCTCTCTCTCTCTCTCATTTTGTGCTTGCTAGTATTCACAGTATGCTGTGAATTCCATTATCTTTTTACTTCCTTCATTCCTTCAACCTCCTCATGGGAACATGTGTCTTTGGTGTAAAACTATTATCAAACCCCCTCAACCTGCATCTATTATTACTCCTTCTTCCCACACATTTTACTGAATCTGAAATAAGTGTTTATAGAATTGAGTTTCTAAAAAAAAGTTTTCTGTCAGTATCATCCAAATTCGAGTGGACTTCAAATACCTGTGACTTACTAACTAGAATTTTAAAAATTGGTTATAGTTACATTTTTCACAATAAAAAACAATCAAAATATTATATAAATAAAACAGAATTTTACCCCTCACCGGTAAAGATGTAACAGTGCTCTATGTAGATTGTCAATATTCCTGAACATAAACAAGCATAGGTGTGTGTGTGTGTGTGTGTGTGTGTGTGTGTGTGTGTGTGTGTGTGTGTGTGGCGTGTGTGTGTGTGTGTGTTTGTATTTACATAAATTGGATAAAACTACTGGGAAGCTAATTTTTGTATTTCATAACTCAGAGATCTTTCATACATCTATCTTACAATATTTTAGGTACTTAAAAAAATCTCAGGTGCACTGAGTTGACTTAATTACTTTTCTCTCTTTGTCACAATTATCTTCTCTCTTTTCTTGTTTTATCTTTTATTTTGCCCTTCATACTTGATCTGTGCTTCCATGCTTTATACTGTCCACCATCTATGTCTACATCTGTTCTGGTGTTTTATACATCTGGGACATATATGTCTCACTGAAAGCACAAACAATATTGTATACTTATGCAATATGTTTATGTATGTAGTGCTTTTAATTTACATAAATACTATGCTTTTTAGTTTTAAAAATCAATTATATGCCTTATAGACCTCTCCATGTTGCTGTATATAGCTCTAATTCATTGCTTCTGACCACTTAGTATTCTATAGACATTTTATTAGAGAAAAGAAAATGCTGCCTAATATTACTTTAATTCCCACTTAATGACATTTATTTTATGCTTTTAGGTTTAATACTATTAAGGAAAGGAGAACAACACAATAGAGAGGTGCAGTTAGTTCAGAGGAGACAGATATAGCTTGGGTTGGTAGAATCTTTGGAGTTGCCATACTGTACATAGTATGTAATAAGTTTTTCCTTAAGTCCAATTAAAAAATAAATTTAATAGATGAAAAATTCTTCATCCCTTTGCACTGTGAGTTTTCTGCTCCTCCCCTTAAGAAGAGGTGGACTTGTATATAAACTGACCTCATGACATTTCTTAACCATAGAATGTGGTGAAACTAATGTGCAACTTCTGAACTAAGGCTTCAGGAGAAACTGCAGATTCTTCTCTTTTCCTTTTGGAACCCAAGCATTGGCATAAGAAGCAGGGCAGGCTAGCCCCTTTGAAGATGAGAAAACATGTGGAGAGGAAGGGCCATGTGTTTACCAGCAGCCCAGCTTATGAACAAAGTCATCTTACACCATCTATCCTAATTGGTATAAGATTTGCCTGGTGACTGCAAACACATTAGTGACCCCAGGCAAGATCAAAAGAAGAACTGCTCAGCTCAGCTGAGCTCAGATTGCCAATCCTGAAAATTGTAAAAGATAAAATTGTTGTTGATCTAAGATGCTAATTTTGTATTGGTTTATAATGCAGTGATAATAACTGGTACATGCCTAGTATTATGCAGAACCTGCGACATTCACTGAATGAAGAATGTTGAAAAGAAATTTCAGAATTTTATCTCATGTGTATAGGGTTCCTTAAGTGTACCTTTAAGTTTTATTTTAGACACAATATTTCCCTTGAATTTCCTAAATTTGCATATGCAGAATGTGTGCATAATGGCAAATGTGCTAAGAAGAGGAATTTATGTATGTAGACTATCACAGATATAATTCAATTGAGGCATTAATTAGAAAACAACTAGGACAAAAACGGTGAACAAAAGGAACACTGTTATGGAAGCACAGTCTTTTATCTTTGGGTTCAGAATGTCAGAATTCACAGGATTGAGATTTCTACCTATGTTCACAATAATTCAGATGAAATATTGGGTTATTAGATTACTATATAGATACATTTCAATCTCCTTAGTATCAACTATCTGTAATTACATTATTATAATTCACAAATTCTTACAGGTCACATTTTACATGTGTGAAAGTGGAAAAATGGTGCAAAATTGATCTGGGTTCAGATTCCACCTCTGCAACTTACTAACTATTCCTTTCAGTTAACAGTATTTTCCAAACCTCAACTTCATGTGTAAAATGAGGATGATAGCACATACTTGTGGGATTTTCTGCTCAATAAGTGGAAGCTATCCTTACTCTATTCTGAAATGCTGACTGTTAAAGATAATAGGACCTGAATGATTTATCTTTTTTTTCCTCTGTCTTCTGTTAACTGTTGTGTCATCTTTAAGGAATAAGAACTGGCTTGGCTTTCTCTAAATATAATTCAAGTACCTTATATTTTTAAATATATTCCCCAAGTTCTATTGAGGCTGGACTAGAGTTTACTGCAATTACGGTTCCTTGATATTCATTTATGTGACTTATGATTTACGTTGTTTATTTCAACTTTAATTCAGAGCTCTTCTTATGGAATCATTTTAGAAGTTTACTTTCCTACCCACTATTTGATTATTCCTGGTAAGGCTGTTAGAACTTTAAATTTGATTATTCCTGGTAATGCTGTTAGAACTTTAAATTTATGGAGTCTTCCATTCTACCTTTACTTCTTTACAGTCCATCTGTGGTTATGGTTTCCTAATTGTAGCATTCTAGTCATCAAGAGAATGGGCAGCAGAGCCGCCACTTCATTTCAAATCCTTACTTACTTCATCTGTGATGAATTTCAATTTCCCTTGGTGTGAAATGGAGATGAAATTAATAGGACCAATGTAAAAAGGGCATTTTGAAAATTAAATGGGATACTTCTAAAGGTTTTTATAACTTTAGCTTTTATGTTGAAGTATTTGATGCATTTTGAGTTGATTTTTATAAATCATATGAGTAGAGGTCCAAATTCATTCCTCTGCATGGGAACAATAGTTATTTCAGCACCATTTGTTAAAATGACTCTTTTTTTTTTCTCCATCTAGTGGTTCTGCCTACTTTGTCAAAAACCAATTGACCACATAGGTAACAGTTTCTGACCTCTTAACTCTAGCCCACTGATCTCTCTCTTTCCTTATACTATAAACTGCATTTTATGTATTAGTACAGCTTTGTAATAAGTTCTAAAATGGGGAAGTTTGAACCTTCCAACTGTGTTCTGCTTTTTAAATATTGTTTTGGTTATCATGGCTCCCTTGCATTTCC
Source organism: Sciurus vulgaris (assembly GCF_902686455.1). Taxonomy (NCBI): domain Eukaryota; kingdom Metazoa; phylum Chordata; class Mammalia; order Rodentia; family Sciuridae; genus Sciurus; species Sciurus vulgaris. Next base: position 50,158,750 of record NC_136472.1, read on the forward strand.
ATATGCATTTGGGAATGAGCTTGTCCATTTCTGAAAAAGAAATAGTTGAACTTTTGATTGGATTGCATTGATCTTTAGGTACAGAGGGGGGGGAATTGTCATTTAAAGAACTTTTAGTCTTTCAGTCAATGAACATGGGACATCTTTTCATTTATTTAGGCCTTCTTTCCTTTAACAATGTTTTGTACTTTATAGTAGATAGGTATTTTACCTGTTTGGTTAAGCTTATTTCTCCCTATTTTATTCTTTTTGATGTTATTATAAATTTGATATTATTATAAACACAATTTTTATTATTCTCTTTTGATTGTTCATTGCTAGTGCATGGAAATGCAACTAATTTTAGTATATTTATCTTGTTTTTGAACCTTGTAATTCAAGAAGAAAAGAATTATAAACAAAAATATATGTACCTGCATTAACTTTACTCAGTAAGTGTAAGCTATCCTTACTCTATTCTGAGAAATTGGCTGTTAAAGATACCTTTACTGGTACTTTTATTTCTTTGTGCTGATTTCAGTTATATGCAAATGCCATTTCTTTACTTTCTGAAGGACATTCTTCAGTAGCATGTCTTATGTAGCATGGCAGCGAACATGCTCCGTTTTTGTTTATCTGAGAATATATTATCTTCATTTTTAAAGGATAGTTTGTCCAAATATAAAATTTTTGACAGATTTTTACTTTAGCATTGAGAATATCATCCCACCCCATTGCTCTCTATGATTTCTGATAAGATCAGCTTTTAGTCTTGTTGAGGATGACCTGTTCTGATGAGGCACTTCTGTTCTGCTGGTTTCAATATTCTGTCTTTGAATGATTTTCAGCCAATTGATTCCAGGGGGTTCTACATATGTATCTGTTTGATTTTATTCTACATTGAGTACATGGACTTCCTTTTATGTGTAGATCAATGACTTCCATCAAGTTTTGGGGGTTCGAGTTATTATTTCTTCCAGTATCCTTCCTGTTTCTTCCTCTCATCCTCTTTCTTGACTCCCATGACACATATGTTAGGATGATGTACCTTGTCCATAAGTCTTGAGGCTCTTTTCATTTTTCCTTATGCTTTTTTCTCCCTCTGTTACACATATGGGATAATCTTTATTGATCTAATTTCAAGATCTCTGAATCTTCTTCTGTTTATTTAAATACACTATTGAGCCCATGTAGTAAATGTTTAGTTCAGTTACTGTACTTTTCAACTTCCTTTTTTCCATTTTATTCATTTTTTTAAAATTTATATTATTATTTTATTCATATTCAATATTTATGGATACATCATATTATAATTTCCTTTAGTCGTTCAGATATGGTTTCCATTAGCTCATTACATGTAACTTAGAAGACTTAATGTCTTAAGTCCAATGTCTAGGCTTCCTCAGGGAGAAGTTCCATTGATTATTAAATTTTTTATTATTTTTCTAATATTTTCATTTATTCTTTTTAGGTATACATGACAGTAGAATGTATTTTGACATATTATATATATGTGGAATATAACTTATTCTAATTAGAATCCCACTGTTGTTTGATATCTTTCCCCTTGTGTATGGGCCTTATTTTCTTGTTTCTATGCATATTTTTTGATAAATTTTCTGTTAAAACCCAGACATTTAAATAACAATATGGCAATTCTGAAAATCAGATCACTACCTCCCCACCCCGGCTTTCAGGTTATTTTGCTATTGCCGCTTGTTTTATTAATAGTAGTAAGTTTCTCTAGTAGGTTTCTGAACTAATTCTGTGAAGTCTGTATTCTCTGTCATGTGTGGCCATGTAGTCTCTATCAAGCTAGCTTAGTGGTTATCTAATGGTTGAATAGATTTTCCTACATGCCCCTGAATACTATTCCAGGTCTTTTGAGGGAACTTGTGATGTGAACTGAGGCTTTTGATATTCAGCCAGGAAGTTTAAAATGCTGTGTTTGATTTGAGTTCCTGTTTTCACAGAGCTTAAGTTCAGCCAGAGGGACAGGCCTAGGGTTTTCCATGTCTTTCTTGAGCACTTGCACAACTCTGAGAATGTGTATGCCCTTTAGGTTCCCAGTAGCCTTGGAAGTTAGCAAAGCCCTTATGAGTTTCTCATGCCTCACTCTTCCTTTTCAGTCTGCTCATTAGTCTATTATTCACCCTAACTTTTATCTACCATCTAAAGAAGCTAGAGTGGCAAATGCTTCCATACAAATGTTTTTGATAAAAGCCCCTTCATGAGGCTTTTAGCTCTGAATGACTTCTGAATTAGGTCAAATAAAGATACACCTTTCATGTGAGATCTTTCAGAGAACCATCCAACATGTAAAATGGCAATAATTCTTTGAAAATGGGGTTAAGGCATTCTAGTTTCATCCTGTTCCATGTGCTACCAGCAATGGGCACTGTTATCTTTTCAAGGTTATTTTTTAGACTGAAGGATAGATCTAGAGAAAGTGAAAATACCACAGAGCTCGCGGAAATGGAAATAAGCTTGACATTCATAATTTCCTTTCAAACAATTTAAATCAATGCAGATGTAAATCTATATAATAGTAAGTCCAAATTCTCAGTATTTTTATGGTTTTGATATGAGGTATCTCCCCAAAGTTCCCATGTTTCTGCAGAAATATTCAGAGAAGAAATAATTGACTTATGAGAACTGTAACCTAATCAATTCATCTAGTTTGAATGAACTGGCTGGTAACTGTAGGCAGGTGGGTCATGACTGGAGTAGGTGGGTCACTGGGGCATGTCCTAAAAGGGTACATCTTCTCTATGTCCCCCTTACCCATATCCTCTGTATTTCCTGAGCCTGCTATGAGCTGAACACCTTTCTTCCACTCAGCCCTTCCCCCATGATGTACTGCCTCACCTTGGGCCCAGAACAATGGACAGAGACATCTGAAATTCTAAGCCCTAAATAAAATTTCCTTTCTCTAAGTTGTTCTTATCAGGCATTTTGGTCACAACAATAAAAAAGCTAACTGAAACAAGTATTGTGAAAATTAAATTATATACCTGAATTTTAGATTAACACAATCATCTGAGGAGAATTAAATAGTCATTTTTTTCCCAGGGGATGAAGTATTATATACTAAGTTCACCTTGTTTACATGCCAGCTTTGAGATAGATTGTAGTGTGATTTAGGAGACTTCTTTTCCTTTTGTAATACATGTGTTATTCTTTATTTTTGATGCTGTTTATAAGAAAATCAGGTATTACATGGGAATTTGTATGAGTTTAGTTCAGATGTTCAACTCAAGCTTGGGCTAAAGGGAAAATTCTATTGGCTCTAGAATTCTATTGGCTCTAGAATTCTATTGGCTCTAGAATTCTATTGGCTCAAGAAGTAACGCACAACTGGGATGAGGGCAAGAATGAAAGTGGGTCTCAGTTCTCTTTTCTCCTCATCACTAGCACAAGTAGTTGTACTATTATAGTTCAAAAACAAAGGAGTTGTTTTTCCCTGAAATGTGTGGGCAGTGTGTAGGCTGGGAGATGCTGTGTAAAAATACTTGATATTCAATCTACAAAGCTATTTAAAAATAACCATTGGAAAGCAAACAGAAATACTAAATATATCACCAATTTGACCCTATTTTTGTCAAAGAGCAAACAAAACAAAATAAAAACTGAAAGATCAACAGCAAAACATACAAAGCCCCATTCAACATAGCAAAAAGGATAAGTAACCTCTTCTCATTGTTCACCTTTAGTCACCAGATTAAATCCCCTAGGGGAAATAAAGTTAAAATGAACAAAAGGAAAAGTCTTAACTCTTTTAAGTTACCCAACTTGAATCATTGATATGGAAAGCAAAAGTTTCATTGTTGAAAGACAAAAGAATTAGAGAGCCTATCTATATCCAATCAAGTGTGACTGTTCTGAATGTCTTTGTGGGTCACTTTATCAGAATAATCCCATGTATTCTGTTTGCCTGTGAAAGGGAGAGTAAGTTTATTACCCTGGATATTTTGATGTCCACTCCTGATTATTTTAGACTAAAGTATGTGTATTTTTTTTTTCAAATCTAAATTGTCTGGACAATTGTTTCAATTTCATACTTTACCCTACTTTATGGTTGCTATTTAAGAATTATGCAGCTGGTTTGAATATTATTAGATCAATGCTGTAATTCAATTACCAGACTAGAATTCTTCAGTTTGCCACTCTATACTTTCTATGCCAACAGTCTAATCCATTGCTGTGCTTTGCATGTGTACAGTGTGCTCTTATTTGAGGTGTTGGTACTGTGTCTATACACTCAGTTTAAATTAAATCCTACTCTAGAGATGATGTGCATTGTAACTCTGACCTTCAAACCTTAAAACATTTTTTTTTAGCTGATCATCTAAAGATGTTTATGCTTATTAGGACAATCTAGCTTTTTAGAACTGTATTGTTTATTTTTGGATTTGTTCAACTCTTTTCATATTATAATGAAGTGGCAGCAATGAACAATAAGAAAATTATGCAACAGACAATTTCCTACTAAGTAATAATTACGCTCCAATTACCCTTTGAGGGAGCAATCTCATTCTCTTCTTGCCTGCCCTTAGCTCTCTAATTATGTCATTTTGGAAGCAGATAAACTTTATGAAGATTTAAGGTGTTACAAAAGACCATTTCATTTTTTTTCCTATTAATATCCACAACTAGAACTAGGAAATTGGAATAATAAATAATGCTCATTCTATAGAAACTGTTAACCAAAAATGTGCCTCTCTGAGATTATATATGTAAATAACTGCAGGGTTGGTTCATGCTTATTTTAACAGACCCTTAAAAGGACCTTTCCTTGCACACTCACTTCTTACACTACCAATCATTTTTATTTTTGCAACAGGATTTCTTCAATAATAATGGAGATATGTCAGATCTAGATGCTTCTGTGTTCATTTTAACCCAGATTTTGTTTGAGGAAGCTGAGTCCCTAGAGCTCTCTCAGGTGGTTTTGCTACTTGTACATCACCTATCCCTTTAGGTGGGTTTTAGAATAATTTGTAAAAATATAGCTTAATGGGGAGGAGGGGGTAAGGGAAGAATGGAGGAATATTGGATTGTATAGAGGGAAATGAGGGGAAGGGAGGGGACAGGGGGAAGGAAAGATGGTGGAATGAGACAAACATTATTACCCTATGTACATGTATGATTACAGGAATGGTGTGACTCCACATCAGGTACAACCAGAGAAATGAAAAGTTGTACTCCGTCTGTGAACAATGAATCAAAATGCATTGTGCTGTCATGTATAACTAAATAGAACAGACAATAAAAAAATAAATCTATATAGATTTAATTTTTATATTTATATATATAATATTTATATATATATAGCATGGTATGGAAATGTAGGAATTATTTGTTGTAGTTCTACTGTCTCAGAGCTATTATTCAAAATAGATTAAAGGAAGACATTGGTCCAGTAGGGGAGCCTATTGAGAATTGATCTAATTTAAAGCAGTAGAGGGGACCCTTGGAAGTTAGAGGCAGCAGGCATGATAGGTTTCCTTGCTCTCAACTTTGCTGCTAGTGGAATAAGAAAGTAAGTCCTCTGCAAACTCTTCTACCATTTGTGTACCACTCAGCAGGCACAAGACCTGTCACTCTTGTAATGTGACGTCCTACTGTATGCCCTCAGGCACTCCACATGTTTTGTTTGAATGATTCTTTCTGAGATATACTCCAGATCAGCTACCTTCTGGCTGTGTAAGGTAATGGAAGCATTTGTTTAGCTAAGAGAACTCAGGTCCCACGTAGGTTCTATTGAAAAAGATACTGTGAAGGTGTGTAATTGTACTTGGCAGATTTTTATATCTAGTTCATAAAAAGGCATTAGCTTATAAATTATTTCTATCCAACACATCTTAAGCATTGCTTGTTTTTATCAATGAGGGCTATTCAACATTTCTTCTGCAAATCACCACTTTACAGAATTAGAATAGATTTAGAGTAAATATTTGCAATTCTGCCATAGTCACTTAGGAATGTGAATTCTTTTTTTATTTAATTGACAAATAAAAATTGTATATAGTCAAAATGTCCAAGGTAAGGGAATATGGATTCTTAACTTCAGTACTTCAAGTACTAACTGTGCTCTGGGTACAAAGGAAAGTTGATTCATATACATAAATATGCACATTGCATGTACCCATAAATCATACATATTCAGCTATCTTTTTATTTGTATGAAAGTATTTTAAGGCAAATATACCATGTAGAAAGAATGTTAAAGCAATAAAATATTTTATTTTATACATAAAAATGACTGAAAGAAAGGAAGGAAGGAAGATCATCTCAGGAACCTCCATAGTCCAGAATTTTTTGATTTTTGTCTTCTTTACCCCAGTAGAACCAAACATTTCCTCTTGTGTGAATCTATAGCCTACTGTACCCAGGAACAAATTGGATTCCTGAATGCATTCTACTTCCAGTCCTGCTACATTGACATTAAATGCAATTTTGTGGTAACAGAATATATTAATTGAATGAAAATTATGTACCAATGTTTCCTGCAATCCATTCGTCATTGTTTCTTCCACCATCTCTCAATTCTTCACATGCAGGAGGAAATTTTGGAGTGGTTGAAAAAGTGTGTGACAGGAATAAGAAGGAAGAATTGTTTATCTGCATAGCATCACAAATAAATTAATACCTAATTTATGTTTGGCCCTCTCCTACTCTTTCCCCTTGATTTCATTAAAGATAGGGATTATGCAACAGGTTGGGCAACCCTTAAAAACTGAAACAGAGAAAGGATGAAATATACTAATATCTCTGTTACTGAGACAGAAATATAAAAATAAGCATGATGTTTGTTGTTGAATACTAAATTTCATCAATATAGAGCATGTCTTTTGTTATACTGGGCCTCTAAAGGCAAGATGTAATAACATTCTTTTACATTTGTAATTCTGAGAATGAGTGTCTGAGTTCATCAGACAGGTTCCTATGGAACCAGCAGGGTGCTACATATCACAGTGACCCTCTTACTAGTTTGCAGGAATGTCTCTGACTAGGGTTTATGAAGTCTTTGAGGACAGAAACTGGATATTTTTCATTTTTGTATTTCTACCACTGAATACTTAGTAGGTGTTCAAAAGTGCACATTGAATAAAAAAGTAAGTGATTAAATCACAAACCAATAAAAGGAAGAAAGAAAACCAATAAAAGGAAGCTAATAGAAATGAAAGAATAGAAGGATAAAAAAAAAAAAAAAAAAATCAAACGTGATCATTTAAACCTTTGACCAGCAGAGGGTGGATTAAATCTACTTTTTGCTTTCTAGTAATAGCAAGATGAGTGAATGTTTAGTTTTTTATTTGAAAACTTGTTTGCTTAAAGGTTCATAAAAGCAAATTATTAATCTTGTGGAAATGCTTGTAAAGTGAAGGTGGCCTAATATAAATGTGAATTTTCATTATGTTGCCTCTTTGTTATTTTAAACAGGTAGGCAGAGTGAGCAGAGACTTTAGAAGAGTGAGAATGAGGGATGAGGATAAATCCCTTTCCAGGTAGAGGAACTTCCAGGACACAGAAGCAGAATCTTGGGCAAGGTGAGTCCAGGAGGGCAGAAGGAGTCTGTCAGAGAGCACAACAGGGGAGGACTTGATAGTTTACTCTGAGTGAGGTAAGAAGACTTTGAGGAGTTTGAGTAGAGGAATGTGATAATCTGGCTGCTGAGGTGTCTTGGTACACAGGGACATGAGAATAGAGTGAAAAACTTGCCCTTTAAATCGCTGGGAATTTGTAGTTGGAGGACATAAAAATGACTGAAAGAAAGGAAGGAAGGAAGATCATCTCAGGAAACCATAAACAATGAACAACACTGACATGATAGACACTTTTCTACTTTAGATAAGTTCAGTAGAGTCAGTCTTTTTCGGCTATATCTGAAGACAAGAAAGCATAATTAAATGACGACAGATTCTTGACAAAAAGAATGGCAAGGGTGAGCCTTGATAGCATTTAATGAATTTTCATTTGATGCTAAACCACTAAGGGCATTCAGAGTCATTCATATTTGGGAGGTGTGTGGTATAGTTGAAAGTGCATGATCTTTAGATCCAGGCTATTTTGCTTTAATTCTCTCTCCCTCCCTCTTTTTTTCCCCCCTGATCAGCAGTATCACTTTAGATCAATCACTAAACCCCTCTGAGCTTCACTCTCTGCACTTGAAAATGGGGATAGTAAAACCTAACACCCAGAACTATTATGAGAATAAAATGAGATAACATACATGAAAGAGTTAACATGTCTCCTGATGAATATTTTGTGTTCAAGAACTATCACTCCCTTTTATAAATGGAGATGAAAAAAATGTGTCATCCTAGTTGCCTGAGACAAAGAAGTTTTCTTTGTAGCAGACAGTACTAACCTGGAACATGGGAGATAGCTTTCCCTGACCTCTCAGTGTCTTACTTCACATACAGAGGGGATTCTTTAACTCTGTCAAAGAATATGGTTTGGAGTTGAGTGTCTTAGGGCAGGAATGCTGGGTTAGCCACCTTCTTTAGGCACTAACAAAAGAAAGGTAGGAGGGTATAGAGGCCACAGCTAACTTGGAGCAAATGCCTGTAACACAACTGACTTTTGTAACAGAAAACCTTAACCTTAGTGATACACAATTCCAAAGGCCAATTTGTGGAGAGTGGTGACAGAGAATGGAAGAGCAGTGACTGAGATTGGGGGGTCTCTGATGATCTCATGGCTGTGGCATGCCCAGTGCTTGGGAATGTTTCTGTTTAACGGCACAGGATGCTTAGCTGCTGTAGCAATGCCCTTCATGAACAGGTTCTGCCCAAGAGTCCTATCAGCTCTGACCTTGATCTCAGGCACACAGCTCCTGGGAAGGAAGGAACCCTAATGCTAGACTACCACAGTGTTTCATTGGCTCCGTTTCTCCAGTTCCTGCCTGCCTTATGGTAACTTTAGACAATGGACTTTCTTGAGAGCTACACAAATCTCCTAACATTACACTTTACAACTGTGGAGTGCAACTGTGGAAAAACTACATAGGATGTCCTAGTTTCTGTAACTTTCCTGAATACAAAGAACAATGGTTGCATAGTCTTTAACCTGATAATGAGATGTATATAAATAAAGATTGCTGACACAACTCTTTAGATATGCATCTCCATCAGAGAGCAGAGCTCCACCTGATTCCAGCTTAATCTTCAAGATCTATGTCTGTGAATCTTTATTTTCCAGTTCCCCTTCTCCCCTTGCAGGGCCTAAGAGTTTGGTTGCAATACCAATACATGATTTTAAGAGTATTTTTGTTATTTTAGTCTGAAAGATATTTTAAAAAATTTAATGGATATTATAAATCTGTCCACTGACAACTTAGGTGCTCAAGAAATGTGAACTTTGTTTTCCATTACTCACTATAACTGTGATCCATAATCTCATTCCTCTGATGACAGGAATTAAAATGTCAATCAATTCAGGGTCCTGCCCTTTTGTCTCATGATGGCAGATAAACTTCTTAGCTCACGGCTGTAATGCCAGATGTTTGATTGTCATCTACTTTGTAGACACCTTCTATGGTATTATTCGTGAGATCTCGTCCTGGGTCATTGATTCCCCATGGATTACAGCTGTGCTGTCCTTTGCTCCTGTTTTGGCTCTTTCCATTGTCTCAGAGTTCCTCCTGGAAACTTGAAAAACAATTTGCTACTCTCTCTGCCTACTTTAAAGCAGGAAGAGAGAAACATAGTGAAGCAAGTGTCTGTATCAAGCCTGTACCATTTAGCCACTTCCATTTCAATGTTGCTAAGAACTCGGTAATCTCAGTACCTTGTCAGCTCTTTTCAATCCCCCCTGACTCTCTTCTACTTAGACTTTTATAACTCAAAACCTACAAATGTCATAGGGCATTATACTGGGTCATCCCATCCCTGGGAAAAGACAAGATGCCTAGTTTTGCTAATTAGAAGATGTTAAGATATAGGAAATATCCTGGAAAAAACATTGATTATCAATTCAAATTATTGCTCAGTCTAACTTCTGTAGCAAAGTTATTTTGACTTGGCCATCACTTACATAGTAAAAAAATGCAATTGGTGAAATAACATTTCATGAGCTTTAATCCACAGTGGTCAAAAGTTTGGAGAGAGAAAGTTAATCACTACTTATACAATGAGAGGGACAATATTTCATTCCATATCTCTGGTGTGTTTCCTGAGTTTTTTCTTCTCTATTCCTTTAAAGTCAATTAAATTTTTTTTCCAGTGACTAAAATCACAATCACCAAAGCTTAAAGATGACCTCTGTCCATCCATAGCTGGTTTTGTTTAAATCATGTCAATTAGTAAGAAGGAGTATCAGAAGCAAGTGAGTTTATATTTGTTTTGCACTAGTAAAACATCATCCCAGATATTATAAGACTCCAGTATTGACTAGTTAGATCTATTTTAGCCAAAAGGCACAGAAACCCAATCTAAACTCTTGAAGATGAAAGCAGAACTCATTGGCTTATGTATCTGGAAGTTGAGATGCAGCTTGATTGTGCATAGTAAGATTCAGTGACTCAAATTATATTGTTATTTTATTTATATTTTATTTCATTATTTGTCCTTATATCTCCATCTTTCAACTCTTCTGTGTATAGTCTCCTTTCTTAGACCAATTTCCTGCAATTGGAGAGAAGACTAAGCTCATATTGCTATTACTTCTGGTTTTTCTTCTTCTCAGCAAATATCAACTATCAGGAGAGGCATGGAGTTCTTTGGGTCATGTATTAATTCTTTTTATTTTCTTACCTGGCACATAAAAATCATATATAATTATAGATTACTGTGTAATGTTTTAATATGTACACATTTTGTAATGTTCAATTCAAAGTAAACACTTCTGCATTCTGAACCATTTATCATTTCTTTGTGGTTTTAAAACATTAAAAATTCTTTATTCTAGTTTTTAAAAAATATACAGTACATTAGTACATTGTTGTTATAGTCACTCTGCTGTGCAATAGAATACAAGAACTTCCTGTTCCCATCTATCTGTAACTTAGCACTCATTGGCCAATCTTTCCTCATTCCTATCCCCTATTTCCTATCCTCTGCTCTCTCCATCTTCAGGAAATGACTATCCTCTTCAAAACTTCTACGTGATAGATTTTTTTGAGATTCTACCATATGAGTGAGATCATAAAATATTTTTTCTTCTGTGACTGGATTATTTCACTTAAAGACCTTTGTTTCTATCTTTCCATGTTGTCACAACTGGCAGGATTTCATTTGTTTTCATGACTGAATATTGTTCTCCTGTATAGATGCAGCACATTTTCTTTACTTATCACATTGACAGATGTTGTACCATCCTTGGAAAAAAGGACAACAGTTAAGCACCATGTCCTGTAAGTCCCCTGCCAGTGTCCAAGAACCTATTCAAGCTAAGGGAACCATGAAAATAAGTCTGGGCCAGAATGTCCAGGTACATATTATCTTGAGAGACACTGGCTTTCTCTCGTGTTTTCTGGGAATTAAAACAAGTTAGTGTTATCAGTAGAAAACTGCTTTACTGTATTTATGAGATACCATGGGATGCTGGTCACACAGTGGGACAAAGCAAGCTAAACTAGAGATGTCACTGCTTCTGTAGTCTACCTTATAAAAGCCCTCTGTCTCCCCATGGGTAACTGGCATAGATCAGAGCACTGTGTAGGGGGAAGTACTGATCCAGGTTTCTGCCACTTGATAAAGCCTGGTGAGGGAATGGAAGTGATATTTTCTGATGAGATGTTGGAGGTACTGTGTGTAATGGAGGAGCACCTGTCCAGTCCATCCCCATGAACATTTCCCAATAAACCCTATGTCTCACATCCTATGTCTCACATTCCTACTGTAGTGCAAATAGGTAGATGGTGCAGAAGCTTAATTTGTTTCTTTTTCTTGGCTATAGTGTTGTAACAGACTGGAATTCATTGAGAAGTTTTGTAACTATGTTCAACACAAATACTGGCATATTAATTTTCATTTTTGTTGTTGTATCTTTGCCTGGTTTTGATATCAGAATAATGCTGGGCCCACAGAATCAATATGGATGAATTCCCTCCTCTGCAATGTATTTGAAAATATTTGAAAAGAATTAGTGTCATTGTTAATGCTTTAAATGTTTGTAGAATTCAACAGTGAAACTATTTATTCCTGGGCTACATTTTTCTATTTTTTTCTTTTTTCCTTCTCATTTTTAAAGATGTTTTCTTTTTCTTTTTTATTTTACTTTCTTTTCTTCTTTTCCTCTACATCAATCTCATTGCATGTTATTAGTTTGTTTAGGTTTTCAATCCATCTTCATGATTAAATCGTGGTAGGTGTAAGCATCCAGGAATTTGTTGATTTCTCTGGTTACCAAATTTGTTGATATGTAGTTGTTCATAATAACCTTGATGATTCTTTATATTTCTCTTGGGTAGACTGTGATATGTCCTTTTGCAACTTTGATTGCTTATTAGTCTTTTCTTCTTAGGTTAGTTGGGAATTTGTCAATTTTGTTTTCCCTTTCATGAAATACGTTCTTTGTTTTGGTGACCTTTTGTGTCGTGTTTTTAATCTTTATTTTGCTTTTGTTTTTTCCTACTCTGATCATTATTTCTTTCCTTCTGCTTTTGAGCTTGGTTATTCCTTGCTTTTTTAATTTCTTAACATGAACATGAAATGATAGGTTGTTTATTTGAGATGGTTCTGCTTATTTTATGTAAATGTTTATTGCTACAAATTTCCCTCTTAGCACTGCTTTTACCGTGCACCATGGTTGTTGTTGTGTCTCCATTTTCATCTGTTTCATTTAATTTTGAAACTCAATTCTTAATGTTCTTCCTTGATCCAGTCATTGTTTAGGGTAAGTTGTTTAATTTTATGTAGTTTCTGAAGTTTTTCCTATTATTGATTTCTAGTTTATTGCATTGTAGTTGGAAAAGTTTATTGATATAGTTTCAATTTTTAAAGAAGTTTGTCGAGACTTGTATTGTGGCCTACTAGATGATCTATTCTGGAAGATGTTCCATGTGGTGTTGAGAAGATGTGTATTCCATGGCTGTTGGATGAAATGTCCATTTGGTATATAGTACAAATGGACATTTGTGGATTCTTTGCTGATTTTCTGTCCAGGCGAACTGTCCATGGTGAAAGTAAGGTGTGAAGGTTCTCTGTGATTGCTGCATTGGAGTCTTTCACTTCCTTTAAGTCTATTAGTATTTGCTTTATAGATTTGGATGCTCTGATACTAAGTGCATATATATCTGCAATTATTTTCACACCCTGAATTGATTACTTTGTCACTATTTAATGGCCTTCCATGTGTCTTTTCATTGCTTTGATGTAAAATCTATTGTATCTAATGTTAAGTCTAGCTACTTCTTCTGCCTTTTTTTTTTTTTTTTTTTTTTTTTTTGGTACTGGGGACCCTATTTTGTATTTTATTTAGAGACAGGGTCTCACTGAGTTGCTTTGCACCTTGCTTTTGCTGAGGCTGGCTTTGAACTCATGATTCTCCTGCCTCAGGTTTCTGAGCCACTGGGATTATAGGCATGCACCACTGCACTTGGTTTACTTCTGCTTTTTAAAAAATTCATTTCACTAGAATATCTCATTCCATAGTTTAATGAATAAGGTTGTATCTATCCTTAGAGGTAAAGTGACTTTCTCAAAAGTAAGATACATTTGGGTCTTGCTTAGTATCCATTAAGTCACTCTGTGTCTTACAATTGGAGCATTTACCCTATTTATTTTCAATATTATTATAAACAGGTAAATATATTAGTACACTGCCCATTGGCATAACAAATACATGAGATAATCTAATTATAAAGGTAAAAATTTTGGCTTACAGTTTTAGGGTTCTTGGTCCATTATTGTAGGCCCTGTTGCTTTGGGCATCTGGTGGCACATCGTGGTGGGATTGTGTGTCAGAGCAAAACTGCTCACTGTATGGCCAGACAGTGAAAGCAAGAAGAAAAGAAAGAAGCTGGGATCCCTCTGTCCTCATCAAGGTCATAAACTAATGACCAGCAGACCTCCATTAGGCTCCATCACTTAATGTTTTCGAATTCTTTCAATATTGGCACAGGGTGAGCAATAAGTCTTTAACCCATGAGGTTTTCAAGCAGATTCTAGATTTGTACTATAGCAGTAAGTTCTCACTACTGCCATTTTATTACTTATTTCCTCTTTGTTAAAACTTCCTTCTTTTCTTTCTCTTTTCACAGTCCTTCTTTGTGTTAAGTGATTTTCTTTAGTAACTTACTTTGATCCCTTCCTTATTATTTTTGTTATGCCTTTTTTATGTTACATTTTGGTTACTGTGAGTTTTATTAGAAACATCTTTTGATTATAACAAGATATATTGAAAACATATCAACTTAAACTGGTGGCAAAGATAGGAAAATAAATTGGGGGGTGACTATAAAAATCTGTATTTGCATTCTATTTTTTTTTTTTTTTTTTTTTTCTTTTTTTTTTTTTTTTTTTTTTTGTGGTGCTGGGGATGGAACCCAGGGCGTTCTGCTTGCAAGGCAAGCACTCTACCAACTGATCTATCTCCCCAGCCCACTCTATTCTTTCTTATACATGGTTGGTTGTTGGCACCTTATTTTGTCTACTATGTGAGGACATGGTTTCCTGAAAATTTATGATGCTTGTTGGTCTATAGTGATATCCATGCATTGAAGGATTAGGTGTATATTTGAGATTCATAAATTTGTTTTGTTTTGTTCGTTCCTGTCCTTTCTGATTTTTTTAAGCATTCTACTTATTTTTCTGAGCCTTGGTCACTGCCACTATTTCACCACCAGGAGGTTCTCTAAATCCAGGTTACAGCAAGTTGAATGTTGGTGTGTTGTCATTGTTTCAGAACTGGAGGGAACCCCAGGTCCAAGTTTATTCATATCTGCCTTTGGTGTGTTGTTCAGCATGAACTGAGGACATGCTCCAAAAGAGCAGCCCTTCCCTGCCAACCTGCACTTGGGGCCAAGGCAAAACTAAATGTCTCTTCCATACACACTAGCCTGTGGTAAGGTACTCTAGACTTTTGCTTAGCTCTGGGTCTTACTGTGGGAAGAATTCACCTAATATCCTATGCAATAACTTCCTTCACTTTTCCCTAACTATCATGATGTACACATAGTCCTAGCTTGCCTAAAGCAAACACAGGTGATGCATTTCAGAATAAAAGTCCTTCTGCCTGGGAACACATGTGTCCTCCTGCCATTAGAGTGGGACCAGAGGCTCTGTCTCAATACAATGGCTTGGGAACAGAGGCCATTGAGTTCTTAGTGTGGGATTTAATTGCCTAGAACTGAGTTCTAAAGCAAAGTCCTGTGCTTTTTCAATATCATAGCACCCAGTAGATGGAGTTTTGCTTTGTGCTGTGTTGCCTGAGATTGGAGAAATGAATGTGGAGGCAGTCCATTTACCAATATTTTAGTCAATTTTATATCCCTGTGACCAAAAGATCCAACAAGGGCAACATAGAGAAGGGAAAACTTATTTGGGGCTCACAGTTTCAGAGGTCTCAGTGCATAGATTACTGACTTCATAGCTCTGGGTACAGTGTGAAGCAGAACATCAAGGTAGATGGGCATGAAGTGGGAAACAGCTCAGGATTTGGCAACAAGGAAGCACAGAGGGAGAAAGCTCTGCTTACTAGGGACAAAATATATGCTCCAAAGACACACACCCCTCAACATACCTCCTTCAACCGTAACCTTCATGCCAACAAGTACCATCCAGTTAATCCATTCAAGTGAGTCAATGCACTGATTAGGTTAAGGCTCGCATAACCCAATAATTTTACCTCTAAACTTTCTTGCATTGCCTCACACATGAGGTTTTGGGGGACACCTCATCTCTAAACCATAACAGCCACTGAAGCTGATATTAAGCTGGGTTGCACCTGAGTCTCATGGCCTTAGGGCTCGGTACTTACTTGAGGGTATGCCTTGGGCCCTTGTCATGATGGGAGGTGATGCAGGCCAAAACATGAGTCTGTCCCACCAGGGCACAGATCTCTTGCCTGCTGCTGAGACCACTCTAGAGACTACATTTGCAAGCACAGATGTGGTGAGAGGGGACTTTGTGTTTTACCTAGTGATGTCTTTTACTGTAGTGATCTTGGCATTGAGTTCCAAGGCAAAGTCCTGAGCTTACTTTCCTGTCCTACTCCCAAATAGATGGCAACTTGTTCTATGCTGTGCTGCTTAAGATTAGAAAGGGGGTGGTAGAGGCAGCCCCTGTCAACCTGGTGAAGTAGGTCCAGAGACTTGGTCCATAGACCATGGACTGGGGCAGAGATCAGGAGACTGTATTCAGTACTGGGGTTCAAATTGTGGGCCTTCTACCTCTTTCCATGTCTAAGGTCTGATCTTAATTTTCTTTCCTTTCACAAGGAGAAATTGTCCCACTCCAATTCTTTGCTTTCTGCCTTCTTCGATGTATTTCTTATTATTATGCTAAGACCAGGTACTGTGTACTCTCACCTGGTTTGGTTAGCTTTGGAAAAGGTAGTTTAGCCTGTGAGTAGTTATTCAAATTGAAGTTTATTTGAGGTGAGGATTGCTGGAGGGTCTTCTATTCCAGTGAGTCTAACACCATAGGTGTTCATTCTTGACTCAGATATATCCTGGGAAAACGTATGTTCTCATTGGCTATCCTGTGGCACAGGTTAACATGCTATAATGTTGCTGTACTTGACAGATCTACTAGGACTGCCTGGATTGTGGAAACACTGATTCCTGGTAGAAAGATCACTGTGCTATTATTAGAAGCATAGACAAGGGCTACAATAACTAGACAGACTTATACAAATGAGGAAGATGAAGGTAGACTGGGACACTCAGAGTGTTTCTGGATTTGGGACTATGTCCACAGATGTGATGGGTCTATTTTAAGACTAGAGAATTATGATACCCAAAGCACCTCATGAGAAAAGACAATGGTTATTTCCATGTATTCCAAATAGATTCCTATCTTTAAAGAAATCTATGTATTTTCTCCTGAAGACATATTTTGTTATTTTTCTCCTTCCACCTCTTCCAGTTCATGTCACCACAAAGTAGATTTTGAGATGAAGAATGCACAATTGTTTCAAAAGGTTGCTTAGTAAGCCAAGTAAAGTAGTGATAGTTATCTTCTTGGGTGGGATTCAATCCAGTTAGTTAAGAAATTCTTTTCTCCTTTTCTGTGGATCTTTCACTTCTAGGTGAAACACATTGGAATTGAACAGCACAACCCTTTATCATATATTACATTTGAATCTCAGAATTCAGGTTTCCTTCCTCACTCTGTTTTTCTGGCATGATGGATGCTTCTGCCAAAGCCAGAATTATCAGTGATGTGTAGAATAAGAGTAAGTCAGATTTATCATGGTCTGTGGATAAAGTATCTCCAAATCAGACAGAAAATGTCAATATCATTGACCTCAAGGGAGATATGTGGTTTTTTTACTGTATAGTTTTGGGCTCCTCAGCTAGCAACAAAGGAGCAAAGCAGAAAAAAAGAGGGGTTTTCTTGTGACCAGAATGTAAAGTACCATCATTGATCCATATTTAGAAAGGACTATAAGAGTTCTGAGACTGTACAGGAAGAGACAATTGGACATGAGGCCAAAAATCTGAAATTCTAAACTTGGTTTTTCTACTGCATCCCTAGAGGTTCTTGCCTTAACATTGGACCACTTTCTGCATCATTTTCTTATTTATTTGGTGTAAATATGATGCTAGTGGTTTTCATGTAGTCTGGACTAGACATTGCTAGCATTTTTTACAATGTATTTAACTTTTTTTAGACTTTTCACATCTTCTATGTCATTTGATTCATTCAACAGCTCAGGCAGGAGAATAGTTTTATTCCAACTTTTAGCAGAAGAAATTAAGATGTACAAAATTGAGGCGACTTCTTTACAAGCTCTAAATTTATATGGAAAGATTGAAGACTAAAATTCTGCCTCTATATTCCTGACACAATTAATTATTTCCTCTTAAGTTTTGTGGTTTCTCTGTATACACCTGTCATTGCTAGAGAAAATTTGTTTTGTTTTGTTTACCCTAAAGTCATGGTTTTCCTCCTCCTCCTCCTCCTCCTTCTTCTTCTTTCTTACAAAAAATAAATCAAGAGCTAAGAGTTAAGAAAATTTACTGTTTGATGAAATTCATGCAAAGTGCTTTAAACATACTATCTCATATTTTTTGAATGCAGCTCTGTATCTTAGAAATTATTCTTATTCACATTTTATAGATAGGTAATTGAACCTTAAGGAGTTTAAGAGACTTGCTTAAAGTCACTTGCTGAGAGTCTGAGCTTTTAAACACTTTGAGGTACTGCCTTCCTCATCCATAGCAACTGCTTTCTGGTATCTTTTTTTAACTTCTTCAAAAAGATAGATGTGGTAAGGATGCCCTCAGGACACAGGTATTCTCTTTTCTATGCTGGATTTTTTTTCTGTGCTTCCAGATTGTGGTCTCTACCTTCTTTTAGTTGAGTATGCCAATTGAACATATCTACCTCATACCATTCTCTTCCAATTCACTAGAAACTAAAATGTAGGAAAGCATTTGCAAATCTATCTTACCACCTTACTCCTCAGTTTCCCTGGAGAATAGTGTCCATATCCATGGTTTACTTTTTAACCAGAATGCTGAAGACTCCCAAACTGCTCTGGAATGTTAGGGGAAGTGCTAATTTTAAAACAAACAACCAAAAAAGCCATCATGTTGAAACAAGTTTAGAAGACATTGGATTTTAAAAAATAATAATAACAAAAACCAAAACTTCTTATGACCTTTGGAGAATGATGGCTCTTGTGACTAAGAAAAAGATATAATATGAAGCCTTAATCAAACATATTTGATTATGGAATACTTCCTGGGAGAAGAGTTTGTTGGATTTCACTAAAAGCAAGTTAAGATAGTATTGGATAAATTTTTGCAGAATAGTGACATGATCCAATTTATATTTTAAAAGAATCACTTTGTTTTTTTTCAATTTCTAGGCATGATGAAACAGCAGGAATAAAATTTATGCCCTTTTCTAAAAAAAAAATGCATAAGTAGGTTCAATATTTGAGTAAATAATAGCTAAAAATTTCCATGAATGATGATGAAAAGTTTCAACTCACATGTCCACAAAGCACCATGATTTCCAAGCTGACTAACCCTCAGAAAATGACACTCAGGCACCATAGTCAAGTGGCTGAAAGCCAGTGACAAAAAAAAAAAAAAAAAAAAAATCTTAAAAGGAACCAAAGAAAAATTGAACATTACATACAAAGTACCAAAGAGTCACAATAAAAAGACAATGTAGAAAGATATTTTTACTGTACCGAAAGAAAAGAACTGTTAGCTAAGAATCTGTACCCTAAAAAATAATCTCTAAAAAATAACATGGAATAAATCAATTTTTAGAAAAATAGAAGCTAAGATAATTTCTTACCAGCAAATATGTACTCAAGAAATTTTAAATGAAGATTTTCAGATAAGGGAAAGTAATACCAGATGAATATTTGTATCTATAGAAAAGAATGAAGAACACAGGTAATGGTCACTATGTAGGAAAAAGTAAAATTATTTTTCTCATTTTTATCTTTTCAAAGGAGTTGACTATTGAAAACAAACATAATAATGCATGAGGCTTATGACTACGAAAATATTAAATGTATGATAACACCACAAAGGAGAGAAAACAGAGGTGTACCTTATACCATTCTTAACTATACCTGAAGTGCTATAAGTGCAGGGAATATGTAGTATAAAACCTGGAGCAATGAATGAGGTGAAAATATCTAGAGGGTATGGATAAAAACCCATGAGGGAGTTAAAATACAATCACTAAAATCATGAACTAATTTTTAGAAGACAAGAAAAGAGTGAAAGGCTAATCTAATATCTAGGAGAGAAAAGGCAGTTTCTAGGATTCTAGTGGTTATAGTAGATATTGTGAGATGTGGTGTATGATTTAAAATATATTCCAAAGCAGAGTTGATGGGTTTGTTAAGGGGGTGGATGTAGGATGTGGGATTGGAAGTAGTAAAGATATCTCCCAGCTTTTTGGACAAAGTCACAGGTAAACAGAGTTTATTTACATGAGGAAAAGAGAGAAGACAGGTTAATCTGGTAAAATTATGGACTAAAATTTGACAATCTTAGTTCAAGATAAATATTCAAGCAGAGATGTGGAACAGGCAAGTTGAATATTCATGTCTCCCATTTAGAGAAGATGGTACTATGGATAAACACTTGGAATTCTTCATTTATAGATACTAAGCTGAAATCTTTTCTGTGGCAGATGCTTGCATATTTTTCCTCTTTTACAAGAGACACTGAAGAGAGTTTTAACCTGGTTAATGACATGGTCAGATTTGGGTTTTAGAAAAAAAAAAATGTTGTGGTGATCTTGAGAATGATATTTTTGGAATAAATCTGAACGTGGAAATACCATTTAACAAAGTTATTCCTATAGAAAAAGAATGAGAGATTACACAAAGGCTGTGGGAGTGGGGCTAGAGAGGATGGGGTACATTTAAAGTAGAGTTAGAGGGTATCTGGTGAGGTTAAGTGGCAGATTAGATTTGTGAGATGAAGGTTGAGAAGAAAGTCTAGGAATTTTGGCTTGAGCAACTGTGTGGCTAGTTCACAGAAATGGGAGATGTACAGAGCAATCATATAATTTGTTGCAAAAATAGGTACACTGTTAATAGTATAGGAGCAACCTAGGCATACAGATGGTTGGATACAAGAGAAGAAACTGCATCAGTTTTGCTGGGAAATTGGAAGTGGGTATAAAAATCATTACTACTATGTGCACAACATTTGGAGAAATTATGCAAAACCCAAGGATAAATGGTTAATACACCATTAGATAAATAGGTCTTGCTCTGAGAGTTGATTTGGGCTTCAGATTTTTCTATAGGAAGTAACAGAAGCCATGGAGATGGATGTATTAGACACCAAAAAGCTTATATAATGAGACAAGCAATGGGTTGAGGACTAATGACTAAATGATCTGTTTCTTTCAAATTTCTTTTGATTTTGCAGGGACTGAGAGTATTTGGATGGTTTGTGATATCTGACAGCTACCACAAGATAATAGCAATCCTATTGGGGTACTTAGTAGTGTAACATATAAGAGACTCGGGCAAAAACAAAACAAAACAAAAATACAAAGGAAGAAAAGAAAAATTGTACCAGCTTGGTACAAAGGACATAATTTTATACAGTTCTAATGATTCAACTTCAGCTTGCCTGACAGCCTAGACTTTGCAGGTGATACAGAGAATTAATATTTGGGTGGTGTTTACAGCATGACACACATTGTTCTCAATGCTTTGTGCACCTTAACTCATTTAGTCCTCACAACTGCATATAAAGAACAGTACTGTTACCTCAGTATTTTGGATGAGAAAAATAAGACTTGCAGAATTTGGTAAGTTTTTAGTTAGGAAGCTAGTAATGGAATGCTGGGATTGGAATTAGTAGATCTGACTTCCAAGTTCAACCCCTAAGATGGCCCTCTAATCCTGCAGAGTTTTTGATTCGTTGATTCAGAGTTCAGTTCTCTCGTTTGTTTTTCTACTCTTTCTAGTTACTTTTTCCCTTACAAACCATCTTTCTATTACAAGAAGGGTTTCCTTTCTAGCCATGTGTAGCTCACCTGATTTTCTTGTCCACTCAGAATGAAAGCAGGAGAAAGAGCACAGGCACCTGATGACCCATCTTCATTCCTTACCTTTCAGTTTACAACCAGACTGCATTTGCTGTCTTAACTCCAGGAGAAGCAATTCTCATCCAAATGCAGATTTCATTGCTGGCTTGTTGGCTGCTTTGAAGACTCAGCTGGCTGCCTGCTGCTCAATTCTTGTCCATGGCAGTTATACATCTTGGTTCGTATGATGGGAATGTCCAGAGCTCAAGTCATAATTAGAAAGGACGTTGTTCCTGAACCCAGGGTTTCTAAGCAACAGATAAAGAGCGAGTTGAGTATTATTGGCTGCACATCCTGTCCTCCAGCCTCATCCATGGTGCTTGTTACAGAGGATCTTGGCAACTTCTCTGCACGTCCATCTGCTAAAATGGCAAAATGCCCTCTTGTTCTATATTTGGATTCTTGCCCATGACCAAGGTTGCCAGGCCATGACAGATGCCTGCAGATCAACACAAGTGTTAGGTCTTTTCAAGCTGTGTCACCTCTGGCAGCTGCAGACCTTGTAAGAGACATGATATAAACCTGTTGAATGTCATCTGCCAAACAACATGACGGTTTGGGAATGGATTAGGGGAAGGCAACTGACATGAAGACAGGTTACGCCACATGTTTAAAAGAACTGTCAAAATCACCCACACCTTTGATGAGAGAACAGGTCTGTGCTAGAGGGCATGGAAGAGTTCAGGACCACAGGAGATGCCAAGCGATTATGACACCTCAGACAAACAGGCCACAGAGCATAAGGTGTCACTGCGAACCTTCCCCAATATTATGGGCAACTGGCTGGAAATGCAATCTGATAAGGTCCACAGAGGTCTGTGTAATGAATTCACTGACGTTTATAATGGAAAAGGAAATAGAGGATCGAAAATCTCACTCATGTCTCAAACCTATGAGAAATGCCTTGGATTTTTTAAAAAATATGTTTGTAGTTGTCAATGGGCCTTTATTTTATTTATTTATACATGGTGCTGAGAATCAAACCCAGTGCCTCACACATGCTAGGCAAGTGCTTTACCATTGAGCCACAACCCCAGCCCCAATGCCTTGGATTTAGTCTTTTGAAGCTCAGTGCACATATGCAGGTTACTCCTTGACTTTCTTCTTTTATAGCTGTAGGGATGATCTAGGTATATCATCCTCAGACACCCATCACTTTTATGGATCAAGAATAGGACCAGGAGAAGAAAATGATTTGATATTTTATCAAAATGTTAATATTTCTGCAATAATTTTGACAATTTCAAAATTATTGTATTTTTATCAAAGACACTATAGGCTAGTCACATTTAAAGAGTGTATTTTAGTGAAACACTGTAGCCTAACATTGATTTAAGACATTTAATACTTTTTTTATGAGTCTTTCATAACAGAGGAAAATGTGTCAACATTTCTTGTGCAACATTTTGTTATCACATGTGTGGAACCATGCACACATATCCACATCTACTTCACATACCAACAACTTTATGAGATATTTTTATCCCCATCATTACCATTTTATTTATGCATATAGTTTTATTATTATTAATTACAATAAGCTAAGGTCATTTGAGGAGGTGATTTAATGATTTTGACCCCTAGGTACTCATATTCTTGAACTGAAAAATAATCAAGGGACTTTATGTAAACATAGTTATCAAGAAGATTAAGTTTAATTTACAGTTTTAGTAAAGGGACACCTATTTGGTAGGGTTTGAGTGAAAGCATAGTTTTAGATTTTATATATGTAAGTGTAGATTGGACAGTAGACTTTATATTGACAGGGATTTCTTCTGTCTTGTTCTCCATTATAGTCTTAGTGCCTACCTGAGGAATTAGACACTGAATTTGCTGAATGAATTACTCAGTGAGTTTTGAGATCATAGCAATATTTGACACTTTCCATGCACATCAATTTATTTGTGGTTAAAATAATATTCTTTATACAGAGACATGTTTTCCCTCCTAAGAGAAGGTGTAATGTTCTCTCTTTCTCTCCCTCCTGCTTCCCACACCCCCTCTTATACAAACACACACACACACACACACACACACACACACACACACACTTTTACCCCAGAGTTGGACAGACCCATTAGAAGGCTGAGATAATAACAGTCTGAGGAATAAAGACATGATCAAGATTATGACTGTGGGGACAAAAGGCAAGAAGTGATGGAGCGGCATCTTCTGAACAAAGCTTGAAATAATTTGTTTTCTAGCAAGAGTGTGCTGGGATAGCAGGTATGAGAAGGAGAAGTTTAGGGTGATGCCAAGGTAACCAGCTGGTTTCCTGGGAGACAGGATATACCTTGACAACAGCAGAACATGAAATGCCTTGTGTTGAAAGAGGAATACTGAGGTCAGAACACAGCCTCAGGTCTCGGGGAGCTAAGACAACCCTCAAGGATGTGGAGGACTGATAGAACTACTTGGCTTTGTCACTTATTGAGAACAGTGTCTTCCTAAATTGATTAACAGTTTGTGACTGGCAGATTTTCATTTTGTTTTTAAGCTAGGATTGAAGCAAAACCAAATTAAATAATAGACGCCGAAAGAGATTTTGTTTCTGCAGACTCTTGACATTTACTTCATGGACTCCTTGGTATTACATTGATGTTCTTACTACTTTTTGTTTCCATTGCTGAATTTTAAATGATAACATTCCAGATGACATTTTCTATGAGAAAGGTTTCAGTTATCTGAAAGTGTAAGTAATCACTCAGCATCTCCCAAGTTATCTGGACAGCATTTTTCCAGCTATACATATTTTCTCAATAATGAATGAAGATGTTTTAATGAAATAGCTTTATTTCCCATTAAATAAGACCTTTAACTGTGCTGTGATAAATGCATTATTCTAGTTTTTCTTTTCCTTTTTCACATTGCTTTGTAACCTCCAAATAGTTAACAGTCACCAAGAGCCCAGTAGACCTGTGTCCTTCACTAGAATTATGGAAGTGGGAAAATAAAAGAAAAAACTTTAAGTTGTTCTTCCTTATCAGAAAACAATATACCACTGAGACTAAATTGACCAGAGAAGACAGATTCTAAGACCATTTCGCTTTCTTCCTGGACTAATCTGTTTCACTAGTGAACCAATTTCATTCCAGCATCTGTGTCTTATTCTTCTCTACATCTGGATTATACAATTCTTTAGCACTGAGTTCATTTTGTAGTGCCATTGCAAAACTTTCCATGCACAACACAACTCACCAGACATCATTTGTTCACTCATCATTAATCAATTACTATGAGCAAGTCATTGCATTATACTTAAAATCCAGCATGCTAGTGTTAGAATTGAGTGTTGGCAACAGAGCTATAGAAAGAGCAGAGGGTCACCTTCTATACTCCTACTTACCATTTATGTTACTTATCTCTTTCTCATCACATCTCTCCAGTGGAATTTAATATTTATAAAATTAATCCTTTGTTTTCATGAAAGAAAATCTTAAGCAGGAATGGTGACAGTAGGAGGGGTGGTTGTATGTTTAATGATTATTAATGAAAGCAGCAAATCTAGGAATCTGACTGGGACAGAGGGATAAGACATTGGATGGCTTCTGGCTATCATTTTTATTTTCATTAAGGAAAAAGATTAAATCTAATTCTTGGGGGTGTTGTTTGTTTGTTTGTTTTGAGGTTCTGGGGCTCAAACCCAGGGTCTCATGCATGCTGAGCAAGTGATCTATCACGGATGTACATCTGCAGCCCCTAATTCTCTATAAGAATAACTGAACCCTATGTACGAGTATATTCCATTCTAAAATCACACACACTGAATGGCAACAGTTTGGACCATATGAGATGAAGATATATAAACTCCACATGGATCTCCAGACATGCATCTCCAGACATCACTTTCCAATGTATCATATTAGCTGAATCTTGATACTTAGCATTATTCAGTTCACCTAAAGGAAAAAAAAAAAAAAGGTCCTGGTCTGGGGCTATAACTCACGGTAGAGCACTAGCCAAACATGTGTAAGGCCCTGGGCTTGAACCTAAGCACTGTAGGAATATAGAAATAAATAAATAATAAAAAGAAGGCCAAGGCAGTTCATCTCAACCTATAAAAAAGACACACAAGAAAGAATCAGAATGACCACTGTGATGGCAAGACTTACAGACAGCCACTTGGTTTTCTGTGCTCCTTTTTATTAATAAGATTATCTCCATTCCCCCCACCAAAAAAGAAAAAAGAAAAAAGAAATTTGACTGTTAATAAAAGAATGCCAGCATAAGTGTAACATTTATAATAACAATGTTGCCATGGAACAATTTTGAGGAAATAGAGAAACACAGATCCTTTATTCTGAATGCCTGAGGTTACCTTGCTAAAATTTTTTTAAGTGATGTGTAAAATTTGCTTTATAAGCTAATGAGGAGTTAGATTCCCTCTTTTTTTCCTTTTCTCTCTCTCTTCCTGGTGTCACATATGAGAAAAAATTTTCAACCCTTGACTTTCTGAGTCTGACTTATTTCACTTAGCTTCTAGTTCCATTCACTTACCAGCAAATGACTTAATTTCATTCTTCTTTATGGCTAAGCAAAACTCCATTGTGCATACATACCACATTTTCTTTATTCAGTAATCTGTTTATAGATACCTAGACTAGTTCTGTAATTCAGTTATTGTGAATTGTGGGTGTGCATATATCACTATATAATATCCTGATTTTAGTTCTTTTGGATAAGTACCAAGAAGTAAGATAGCTGGGTCATATGCTGGTTCCATTTCTAGTCTTTTTGAGGAATCTCAATGCTGCTTTCCATAGTGGTTGCACTATTCTTCAATCTCACTAACAATAATAAAAATGAGAGATATCTCTTGAAAGTAGAAGGGAGACCATTAGAGTGGAGAAAGGGGGTAAAGAGGGAAAGAGGAGGGCAGGACATTGGGGGGTCTTGGGGAATGAAATCTACCAAATTATGCTATGTCCATGTACAAGGTATGAATATATAGTTATATTACAATAATAATAATAATAATAGAAGATCAGTAAAGAATGTGAACTGGGAAGCAAGGAAAGGAGGGAAAAGGAAGGTGCTGGAGAAGGAGTTTAATCAAATCATGATATGTGCATGTATGAATGTAGCATAATTAATCCCACTATTATTTATAATTGTGATGCACCAATGAAAAAGTAATAAGGACTTATTACTTTGACATGTAGCAGATGAAATGCTGAGCTGAACGCTTTTTATATAATTTTGCACATGTGAGTTCTTCTTGCTGTGAGTAAAACAAAGAGGGTTGTGTAACATGGAAATGACCTATCTACAAGAGGATGAAAGGTCTCTGTTAGGGGAAGGTGTTAATATAGACAAATGTTCTCCTCTGCAGTGACAGAGCACTGAAAGCAAATGGGGAAATAGTGGGATATCCTGAATAAAATGTAGTCTTCAAGTAAAGGAAATAAATTCTAGAATTTAGTGTTCCCAAGAATAGAAAAGATTGACACTCTACTAGTATTCATGAGAAGTTTCTGTGGAGTAGAAACACTAACTTAAGGCAGGAGAATGCAGACATGCAGAGCTAAGGGGATGGGGTGTCTTTTTGGAGGGGCTTTCCTTGTTGCTTGTTTCCAGAGTCATCTGAGCTCTTTTCAAAGAGTAATGCTGGTCATTACAAAGCCAGGCTGGACCCACTATGACCTGACCTCACCTGTGGTTGCTGAGAATATGCTGTGGCTTTTCCATGGTATGAAACCTGGGCACGTGTAGTGACTAGGAGTAGTGAGAGTCTGGTGTGGAACAGGTCCTGTGAATTATTTCTCTACACTTGTATTTGGTAGAATATATGATGAGTCCTGAAACCTGTGTTTCTTTTCATAATACAGGAAGAGGAAATGATTTGAACCTTGACTTTTGAAGAGTTTGTATGTGTTTCAACAGATAGTAAGGAGTTTGGCAGGCAGTTTGGGGTAGTTACTCAAGAATGCTGGGCTATGCTCCAGATGTGGCAGATGTTTGGAATGAGGGAGACTACTGGAAAAGTCTGCTTGATAGAAAGTAAAAAGTCAGAGTGGGATAATGACTGAGATGATGTAGGAGGAAAAGGATATAGTAGGTGGAGGCATGGAAAATGCTGGTTATATAAAAGTTTGTCCAATTTAATTATATCTCTCAGAAAAATTGAGACAGGCTGGTTCTTTCTTCTAACATTACTATCTAGGGCCTCTCTTTCATCACCCCACTTCTCTCTTTTTCTTTCAAAGTTCTGCTCTGCAAAAACAAGAAAAATGTGCACTACTAAGTAAAGGACTAATAAGGCACAATTTATTAATATAATCATATTTTTCTACATGAGCACTAAAATGTTTAGTACAATGCATGGCTCAGGGTAAACCTTCAGTAATGATACTCATAAAACAAAAGCAACAAAAATACCTTACAGCTTAATTAGTATTTGCCATTAAGTAAGAGTGGTGTTAGCCTGACAAAAGAAGACAGAGCTTCCAGAGACAGTTCATTCCATTGGGCTCTGAAGGGCCTCCAATTATGGCATATCTAAGCCTTCACTTGCTAGTTACTACAGCCCAAGTGCCACTATGTATAGGAATTAGAATATAATTTTTACAATGAATATTCTAGAAACATTAGTTAAACCAAAAATTCATAGAAAGAAAATGTAGACAGAAAAATGTAATTATTTTCAGAGTAGTTGTTTTATGTCAGCGGATTCTTTTTCTTTTTTCAGTGCGTACATTTTTCTATGCTGTTGTCTGTTATTGAATTACAATTCTAATTCTGACACTTGCTAATTCTGATACCTTAGTAAGTTAGCTATCCCTTCTTAACCTGACTCCAATAATTAAACAATGAAAATAATAATAGTAATTCTGTCATATAATTGTTCTGAGAAGTAGAAGGAGGAATTCACATTAAAACTCTTATCATAATAATTGGCACATAGTAACTGCTTAAGGATAAATCCTCATTAATGGAAGACAAGTGTTTCCAAGGAAAACAACAGTATAATTAAATACACATATTTATCCATTCATTTTAAAATGTATACATTATTAATTAATTCAGCAAGAATTTAAATATGCATTGTTTTCAAGTATTATTTTAGATACTAAGCATATGGAAGTTAAGCAGGGAGATAATCTTCATTCTCATGAAATTTATATTCTGATTAAATTGATTTTGATGGGTAGAAGTACAATAAAAAAAATACATAAACATATTATTTAGAACATGTGCAGCTGTGGGAAATGTACTCGGTGTAATGGGTTTCCCTGCATGCTCAGAACATCTGATTTAGGCGATTGCTTCAGTAGGTTCAGGCTGGGTGGTTGTGAAACACTACAGTGTTCCAAACACTTGTATGGGATGCTGACATATTTCAGCTGGGCTCAAGCCCTTTACCAAGACTTAATATTCCCATGAATGGAAGAGTTTCCTGATGATTTAAAATATTTGTGACTTTCTTTCTAAATTCTGTTTAAGCAAGGTATAATCACTGTCAGGAGAAAAGGGGAAAAAGTCTTAATCAATAAATGGGAGTAAAGAATAATGAATCAGAGGTGGCACAAATGGGTGATAGGAGCTCAAATTAAAAGTCGCATGACAGCTGCCAAGCCTGACAAAGGGAGTGCAAAGATTTACATTTATGAGGTTTTTAAAAAAGCCATCAGATGAACTAATTAAAACTACAAATTTTAATTGGAGTTAATTGGATTGAGAAGCTGAATAAAAGGAGTGCAGGACAAAAAGCCTGTCATTCTTTTCCCTCCTATCAAACACTGTAATGAATGATGAAGCACAGGCAGTTAATCAACACAAGACTTCCAGTTTCCTCATTGAATCCTAGAATGTCAGGGCAGAAGGGTTTTTTAGATCAACCATCTAACACCATCATTTGATGGATGAGGACACTAAGAACAAGGACTGATAAGTTACATGCCCAAGGTCACCTGCAGTACCAATCCAGTATAAGGAACTGTCTCAACTTAGCACATTAGAACATTTCTAAGCACACATCTTTGTAAGGAAGAGTCATGCCATCCCAGGAACAAGCAAAAGAGAGTCTTAGGTCATGGTCATTTAGAAGCAGGTAATCAGATCTATCTGGACATAACTTCTGGTCAGGAGTGCCATATAATTAAAATAGCAGTTGAGTGTTCCTTGTAGCTGATGTGAAGAAGAAATGGTTACAAAGAAATGGTCAACGAGTCTGGCTTTTAATTGCAAAAGTTAATGTGAGGTCGAGCTTACTTATATCCTTATGGTCTCCATAAAGGACATTTTGTGCTGAATTGCATACTGACAATTTAACAAAGTAATTTATACTTTCTGTTTTGGTGTGAAAGAGAAATAATTATTTTGATAAAGACATTAAAGAGATTCAACAGGACAAAGGAAGGTCATTTTTAATAAATGTCATTGGAACTACTAGATTTCCAATAGAAAAAGAAATAAACTTTGACACCTATCCCATAATATACACTAAAATTAATTTAATATGTCATAGATACAAACATCAGGGCTGGAGGAAAACATTGTCACCTTAGCATGGGTGAAGATATTTAAGCATTGTTAAAAGACAAAATTACAACAAATCTAGATTAAATATCTAACTGGCTTTTATTTTCAATTCTAGATTTGGAGAACACATCGTTTTATAAAATTAAATGAATGTTCTAATGAACTGAACAGAGGAGTTCGGCAGACAAGAGAGAAAACTAAATTCTAAAAAAGGCAGAAACAGAACAAAACGAATTGGCCATTTTGAAGTTACTTTTTTTGTAAAAGTTAAAGAGCGGATGTTTGCTACCAGGGTGGTAAATGTGGTGTGTTTGGGGACTTGGCTATTGTTGCCTTTTCTCCTGATTTTTCAAAAGGTCAGATAAACAACTTAGTTTTGCTGACTGCCTTACTTTAGCATGAGCAACTTCATTTTGTTTGGTCCTGTACCTAGTGCAGGACCTCAGTCCAAGACAATGACCTCCTAGAAATTTTATTTGATAATATTAAACAAAAAGAAGAAAGAAAGGAAAGAAAAATGATACATCATATGCCATGGAATTAAAAACTACTGCTCATCAAAAAGCACCATTAAGAAAGAAAGAGAAACTATACACCAACTAGGGAGGAACATCCATAAAATATCTCACATCTATCTGGAAGATGATAAACTGAAAGTGTATGGGACTCCTACAGAACATTAAGAAAAAGATACTACTGCCTACCTACAGAGCAGACCTGAATAGATACTTCAAAATGAAGATACCCAAGTGCACAGTAAGCATATGAAAATTTGATAGTATATTCATGAGAAAAATACAAATTGAAACGATTGTGATCACTGTAACTCCTTCACAATGGCTAAAATTTAAAAAAATAAATAAAAACAAAACTAATTATACCAAATGTTGATGATGGAGTAGAACAACTGAAACGTATTGCTCTCAAACCAAAGAGCTGTAACAATGTGGAAAACTTTCTTGCAGATTTTTTTAATAAAGTTAAATATAGAACTACTCTATGGCAGTTATTCTACTCCTGGACATATATCTAAGAGGAAAAAAAAGTTTATGTTCATAAAAAGACTTGTACAAAATGTTCACATCAGTTTTAATTGTAATAGCCCTAAAATGAAAACAACCCAAAAGTTTATGAACAATAAAATTGATGAATAGTGGTATTTTCATGTACTGAGATATTTTACTGTAACAGAAGGACAAAATACAATGTGGATAAATATAAAACATTTTTTTCTTTTTTATTTTTACAGACTGCATTTTGATTCACTGTACACAAATGGTATACAACTTTTCATTTCTATGGTTGTACACGATGTAGACTCATATCCTTCGTGTAATCATGCATGTACATAGGGTAATGATGTCTGTCTCATTCCACCATCTTTCTTACCCGCCCCTCCTCCCCCCTCTCATTTCCCTCTACATAATCTAAAATTCCTCCATTCCTCTCTTACCCCCCACCCCCATTATGTATCATCATCCACTTATCAGGGAAACATTTGACCTTTGGTTTTTGGGAATTGGCTTATTTCACTTAGCATGATATTCTCCAATTCCATCCATTTACCTTCAAATACCATATTTTTATTCTTCTTTATGGCTGAATAATATTCTATTATGTATATATATGACAGTTTCTTTACCCATTCATCTGCTGAAGGGCATGTAGGTTGGTTCCACAGTCTAGTTACTATGAATTGAGCTGCTATAAACATTGATGTGGCTGCGTCTCTGTAGTATGCTGATTTTAAGTTCTTTGGGTATAAACCATGGAGTGGGATAACTGAAGATATACAGGAGATTACCAAATGTATGAAAAGGTGTTCAACATCTCTAGTAACTAAATAAATGCAAACTAAAACAACTCTAAGATTTCATCTCACTCCAATTAGAATGGCTATTACTAAGAACAAAAGCAATGATATGTGTTGGCATGGATGTGGGAATAAAGGGACATTTGTACATTGATGGTAAAGTTGCAGATTGGTGCAACCACTCTGGAAAGCAATATGGAGATTACTTAAAACATCATTTTAATGTTTTAATATAGATATAAGAGTACATAGCTGTATGGTTACATTTATATCAATTTCAAGGACAGGCAAAATTAATCTATGGTGATAAAAATTAGACAGTGTATCCTTCTGGCAGACTGGGTGTGGGTCATATTGACTGGAACAGGCAGGAGGGAACTTTATGAAAGATGGACATGAGATATATTCTAGGTCATGGTCAAATGGTACATGGATTCAAATTCTTAAGGTGGTACACACAGTTGTATACAAAGTAGTGCACATAAAATTTTAAAAATAACATTTATGCTGGAATGGTAAAACAAATACATAAATAGCACTCATTATTATGTTGATTTGAGAATTTAAAAATAACAAGCATAATAATTCTTAGTACATAATTATTCTTAGTACATTCTCAGATATTTTAATCAGTTTCTTTGTTGTAACTATCTTTGATACTATGCCCCTGATATTTTTCTGAAACACGTATTTTAGTATAGTCTCAAAGTTTTATGAAATTGCCTATGCCCTTCTGGTTAATACATTTGAAAATGTTGACACTTTGAGTTGACTTTTTCTGTCAATCATACTTTAAAATAGAAAAAAAAATCTTCACTATGTGCAAAGACACTTGGTAAGCTCAGAGCAAGTTATGTTAAATAAGATATATTTTTAATAATCATTTTTCTATTGTTTGAATTGTAGAACTATTTTAGCATAAATATTTTCAATCTTGTGCTTTCAATCATAGTACTTCTGTTACTCATTTACATTTGCAGGACAAACTCAGCAAAATGATTGTCTCCATTTCTGGTTTTTTTTTTTTTCTTTTTCAATCAGAATTGAACACTGTAACATGGTAGGGCTTCTCAGTTTCATTCCAATTTGGTATAGTATATAAATATTCAGTAGAAAATTACCAGCATCATTTGACTTTTTCTGATAGTCAAGATTTTTCAAAGCACAATTACAGAATTGTGAAATTATATTTTTGCAACATTTGAGTTCTTACTGTTATATTTGCTGAGTTCTTCCCTTTAGAGTCAGTACTGTTGATTTGTGGGTTTGTCCTCCCTTTGTTGAATATTTTTAGTAAAAATTTCAAATTAATTTTGAAAAAAGATATCAACTTTTGGAAGATTTTTATGTTAATTTACAAAATTGTTCTTAAAAGCTGCTATAGATAAAGGGCAACATAGAGAGTAAATCTGGTCTGCTATCCTAAAGAAATACTTATGTATTTAATAAAAATTATCTTAAAAGTGATCCAATTTAAGAACTTTGTCTTTCCCTCGGTACATGTGAATTTATATTAATACCCACACATACACATATGTATTTGTAAATCTTCATAATGTCAAGTTTTATGTGATATAGTGGGATAACTTAATACACATGTGCATTATATTATTAGCACAAGTTTCAACTGTATTTCTTACCCAAAAATCTCAAAGAACATTGTTTCTAATCATTGTAAACCACCAAAAATGTCTATTTATATAATTTTTCTTAAACGTTGAACTTTTTGAATCAATTTCAGATGTTTTATCTTTTTAAAATTCCTAATAACTCCACAAACTGGTGCTCTGTGGGTTTATATATTCTGCACCTGAAAGTGCAATAAAATTGTCTAACTGGTCCAGTAACTGACAGCTATAACAGAATAAAATGTTTGTTTGCTACTGCCTCACACTAGAAGAGTTAGCTCTGCCTGGGTGCTTGGGACTAAGGCTGCTTTGTTTCATAAATGAATATCCTATATCCCTTTCTTGAAATGGAAATCCTTGAAACATCTTAAGATTTCAGAAAATGTCCATCACTGGTGATAATTCAGATTTATTCTGTTATACTAAGGGTTCTTTTAACTACACATCCCTTATTTATATAGGAGAGACATCAGCAGAATGACCACAAAGCTGGTCTAGTGCACATTAAAACACTTTCTTGTAATGATACTTGATAAAATGCAAACCCTGGACAAGTGCTTAACTAAATAGGAGGCCAGACACATCAGTGGATACCATTCCAGCTACACTGGAATGCCTGGTTACTTAAGTTACTTTTGGTTTAGGTAAAGCTACAAGTGTTTTCACCTTTAAAATTTCTTGGGACTATATTGACCCAAGGGCAACAGATAACATATGGTCAAGAAGGAGATGAATTAATTACCTAGAGGAAGTTGGAGCAGGTAGAAAGAAGGCTGATAAAGTAGAGGAAGAGATGAAAGGTTGGATTTGATCAGTGCCTACAGTATGCATGTCTAGAAATTTCACAATTAATCCCTTTAATATGTATAATTTAGAAGTGTCAATAAACATAAAAATACATGAATAAAAGGAATTGTGAATCAGCTATGACTTAGGGAAAAGCTAAGGGAACATCCTGAGGAGCTGGTGTCAGGACACATAAAATTGGAAGTTAAGTCCATGAAGACTAAGACTGAGGTAGAATATGATAAGTTTTAACAATAACAAAACAATTCACTGAGATCCTACTTGGTCCAGACACTCTACTAGGTATTTAGGTATTGTTCCAAAATATACTAACTCTTTAATATGCCTCTCTAGCCCTCCCTGTTCCTTCCATGTGGAATTAGACTGCTAAAACTTGATGATTTAAAAACAACTCTGGGAGCTGCAGATGTAGCACTGGGATCAATACTCACCACTGCAACACAACAAACAGCAGAAAACAACTCTTAACTCCCCAGCGCAGTAATTTCAATCTCCTTCAAATTTGACCTATATATTGACCCATGCTTGGATGGTCAGAAATAAAGCATTTGAATCACTGGAATATAGAAGTCTTATCTGCTTACTTTTTTAGAATCTGTCTATTTCACACTAACTATATCCAGTGGTCACTCATTTAGTCTCTTATTAGCAAGTAGAATCTGATTTGCACTGCAGGCACTTGTTCTACTACTATGGTCAGCTTTCTGTTACTGTAACAAAATAACCAAATTAACAACTAAAAAAGATGGTAAGTTTATTGGCTCATGGTTTCAGAGATGTCAGTCCACAGTCAGTTGGTCCTGTTATTTTTGGGCCTGTGTCAGCAAAATGCTCTATGCAAGGAGTAAATGGCAAAGCAAATCTACTCACTTCATGGTAGTTAGGAAGCAGAGAGAGAGAGAGGGCAGAGAGATGGGGCAGGGGAGTTGAGGTCTCAATGTTCTCTTCAACAGCACAACCCCAATGACCTTACTTACTTCCACTAGGCTCCAACTCATAAGATCACAAAATCTCTTAATAGCATCACAGAATGGCAAACGAGCCTTTAATAGGCCCTACGGGAAACATAAGATCCAAACTGTAACAACTACTGATATTGCTTAATTTGTGTTCTAGGCTCCTTAAATTCCAGCATTTACATTTTTTTTTGTTAAGACTGAAATTGAGTCCTAATTATTAAACTCTGTATGGTTCCTTTAAGAAAAATTTTCCCCAGTGACATAGAAAAAGCACAATGAAAAGACAACAAAATAATTATTATTCTATTCATAGTTTAAACCTGATCTTAACTTTGTGAGGCTCTTGAAATTTCTGATATCTCACTTTATTGCTACCTCTTCTATTTCTTTACTTATGGATTTAAGGTATGAATTTCCTGGATAATACTGAGGCTTTCTGCTACTCATATTAGTTTATTTCCTCAATGGAATCACTAAATTGGCATCTCCCTCTGGGTTCCACATTCACAATTTGTTCCAGTTTCAAAGAGCCAATATTCCCTGAGTAAAAGCAACATGATTCAAAATTGAGAGATCTAATTGAAAGACTATGTATTATTCTTTGACTTTAACTCAAGAAAATTAAAATGCAAGTACTTCTCTGTGCCAAAATAGCTTCAACTCAGTTTTATCTGCCTATATCTAATGGTCTGAGGAAAATGTGCATATAAAGAACAAGTGGGGGTTGAGGCTTGGGTCTTGTCTACATCCACATAAAGAAAATTAATGAAACTATAAACTTTTAGGGCCGATGACCTGGCAGACTGCAGATAGAATTCAGTCTTCTCAAAGACTGAGTGATGATATTATTAAACAACATCTGGCAGAGACTTTAAAAATCTGCGCTCTTTTTTAAGTTGTCATTATCTGTGGAAGGAAAGCAATCTTCCCTTTCATAATCTTAAGCAGGGCAACCTCCCTGATGGACTACAGGGGCCTATGCAACAGGCTGATGGACAGATAAACAATGGAGAATACTTATAGCTACATAGTTTGATAGTTGTGTGTGCCTTTGCTCAGGGAAGATAAATGAATTGTTCTTGTGAATGAGTAATAGTGTCACCTGAGACATTTCTTGCCTCTAAGGTAAAACACAGCAAAATTTTTGTATAAGCACTTGCAGTTTTCTTTGTGACAGAAACTGTGTTATTATTGATTTTTTTAATTTTATTTTTTGCCACATAATAATTGTTCAACCTTGGATAAAAGTTTAAATTTCTTTAACCTTGCATTTTTAAATTTTTTGCTAAATCCTTTTTCTGTCACTATATCTATTTTTAAATTTTTAAAAATTTTTTATTCTTTCTAATTAGTCATACATGACAGTAGAATGCATTTATACATTTTGATAGATCATGCACAAATGGAGTGTAATCTGTCATTTTTGTGATTGCACATATTGTAGGATCACATGGGTCATGCAGTCATATATGTACATAAGGTAATAATGTCTGTTTCACTCTACTATCCTTCCTACTCCTATGCCCCTTTCCCTCCTTTTACTCCCTTCTACTCAATCTAAAGTAACTCTATTCTTCCCTACCACCCACCCTTACTGTGAATTAACATCCACATATCAGAGAAAACATTCGATCTTCGGTCTTTTGGGTTTGGTTTATTTCGTTTTTGCTAAGTCCTTTTTTTAACTGTGATAAAATACATGTGACAAAAAATGTATTAACTTAACCATATTTCAATGTGCAGTCAGTCCAGTATTCACATAACTGTATAAAGTCTGGATTAAATTTGATTAGGTTTTCTCAGTCTTGGCATCATTGCAACTTGGCACTGCATTGTTGCTTGCTGCAAGTGGCAGTGCCTTGTACTGAGGCACAGTTAGCATTACTCCTGCCCTCTAATCAGCTACATCTGGTATCATCTCTGTCCCCAGTTGTGACAACAAAACATGTCTCCAGGCATTACCAAATGTCCATGGGGGGAAATTTGCCTCTGCTTTTGAGTCACTGAATTAAAATGTCTTTAAATTCCCTTCTTCTTTGTGTATTCTGCCAACATCTGTTGTCTAGAGAGGTAGTTGTGCCTTTTCAATAGATAAAAGCAATTCGTAAACATATAGTTCAGGAAGATAAGATGAGGATTAAGGAAATTATGACCTGAATTTATAATCATAATTTAGGTTCTTCTGGGAAATGTAGATGTGGACATTTGATTCTTTTTCATATGTAGTTTATTTTTTACAAGGTAATACACTCATCAAAATAGTAAACTACAGGAAAGTATCAAGAAAAAAGTCACTTATTCAAATAACCAAGAAAAATCATACCAACATTTTTTATCATAGTATCATGAAACCTACTCTGACTGACATAAACTACAATATATGCCTATGATAGACTATTACATATACTTTGCTTGTAACAAATTGAAATTATACATGAAAAAATCAATTGACCTCAAACACACAATAATGAATAGAAGATAAGTGGGTGAAATTATTTGACTTGGATACAAGTATGAAACTATAGGAAATATGATACATTTAAGTTGAAAACTACACAAGAACAACCCAATATATTTTTCCCTAAAGTGCATCAATTAAATACAATACAGTCAGGGAAAAAGGTGGCTAGCAACTTATTTATGGTTTTTATCATAAGAAGAAATTAGTGATAAAAGAAAACATGAAAGAACTCAGCCTTTGAAATTAAAAACACAGTCTAAGGATTAAATAAGAGATCAGACACAGTTTTTATCAT
Organism: Sciurus vulgaris; assembly: GCF_902686455.1. Lineage (NCBI taxonomy): Eukaryota > Metazoa > Chordata > Mammalia > Rodentia > Sciuridae > Sciurus > Sciurus vulgaris. Next base: position 50,196,868 of record NC_136472.1, read on the forward strand.
CTATAAAATTAAGGAAATAATACATATAATCTTCTTAAGAGCATCAGGAATCTTAAATGAATTAATGTGTGAAAGTACTTGGTCATGTTTATTAGTAAGTTTAAGGGACATGGAAGACAATTAAAAAGGTTAACATATACCTACGGCAATTACAGAATCAGAAAATGTACAAGAGACCCTACTTGAAGAAATAATATTGGAGAGATTATAAAAAGATAAATATACATAATTTGAAAATCATACTAAATATTTAGGAAGGTGAAAGTATGCAATTTAGGTACATCATAGTAAAACTTCAGAAACCAAAGGCAATGAGAAAATAATAATAAAGCAAAAGATGGAGGACTGATTACCTACTGGTGAACAAAATTTTATTTTCTTCAATAAAAATTAATGCCAAAGATACAGAAACAATGCCTTTGGGAAATTACCCAACTAGAACATAATGCCCAGCTGAACACTTTGCTTAAGAGTAATAATGGTGAGCTAAGGGCATATGCAGATTCAGACAAACCTTCCCATTTACAGATCACAGCTACAAGGAACAAGGACTCCCAAAACGTTTTTTTTTTTTTTTTTTTTTCTTGACAACATGAGGTACTAGTTTTACTTTTCATTTCCCCCCCCCCCAATTCCCAAAGAATCATTTAGTATTATTACTTTATCATCTTGATTAAAAAAAAAAATCTGCTGACTTCATACATTTCTCTCCAGGCAAGTGATTTTGTCAGCTACCTTTTAAGATCAATAAAATATAAAAAGGGAAAGGGATGGACTTTTTCAGGAACATCTCTAGCTCTCACCGTCTCTCACTACTCGATGACTTGACCACTTACCTGCATCTTTAACTTGACCTCCTTTCATTTTCCCTCTTGCTCACTATGTTCAGTGACTGGGCCTTCCAGTTGTTTTCAGAACAGAGCAAACAAACTTGTCATAGGTCCTTTGTACCCAGAATGCTCTGCCTGCTGTTCTAGCATGGTCGATGTAAATTTATTTCTGATCTTGCTATTCAGCTTTCAGCTCACCTCCTGAAAGAGGCAGAATTTGTTCACCCTAATTGGAGTAGCTCCCCAATATTCTTTCAATTACATGACCCATCTTTTCATTTAATCTCCATGATGTACCTTGTCTATTTGCTTATCACTGTGTCTGTAAAACATGGAATAGTGACAATGAAGGGACAAGATTGCAGCCATCTTTCCCAGCCATTTTTTTTTTTAAATGCATTGGATTTAATCAAAATCTAGTATTTTATGTATCACAGTACACAATCAACAAAGTGAAAAGACAACACAACAGATGGAAAATTAAATCATATCAGGCACATATCTGATAAGAATCCAGTGTCTACTATATAAAGTCCTCTTATAATTCAACATCAAAAATGCAATCAATGTAAGTATAGCAGTGGCCCAGTAAATATTTTTATCTAAAGATACACATTTCCCAGCCATTTTGTTGCCACTCTTATTCTGACCCCCCACACCATTTTACAACTTAGATCGTTAGCCAGCGAACTTCCTCGTCAGTCATTGGTCTGATTGTTAGCCCATGAACTTCCTCATCAGCCATCTTTTCAATTGTTATTAGCCTGCAAATTTCCACTACTTAAGAATAGCTCCTCTGCCATTCTCTCTCTCTCTCACCCTTAAGGGTAGACACTCTGCTCATCTGCTAATAAATTCTCTTGCATGAGTTCCTGCGTCTGGAGTGGTTTTCTGGGTGCTTTCATTGGTGCTGTGTCTTGAATGGGCTCTTCGACCGCCACTTAGGTGAGTGGACTCCCATCTGACGCCCCAGATCCCTGGACACTGGTTTCACCTTCCATTTGCCCGGATGCCCCATTCCACATTCACTGCCAGCCTTCAGATTTGGTGAGTTTTCCCCTAGGCGGACTTAAACACTCCTCTACTGGCCTGAGTCGCAACCATTGATCATAGTTTTCCGGGTGCTTTCAACAGGCACATAGTGAAAGCTCAATAATTATTTGCTGAACATGCGAATTGATGGATAAGGAAATTGCTATACAAATCTGGGACAAATATACCTTGATTTCTAATATGTAAATAACTTCACAATCAGTATCTTATTTAGAGCTTTTAACAATCCATAGGAAAATAAACAATAAAAATAAAATGGACAAAATTCACCCTAGTTGGCAGAGTGATTAATTATCATCATGTTGCTAAAGAGGAAAACTAAAAGAAGAGTTAAATGATTTACTAAGATCACAAACGGGTAATGATGAGGCTTGTGGTACAAAAAGATATCCACATACATTTGCTGAACTCTATGAATATGTTCCCTTAGATGGAAACAGGGACTTGACAGTGTGATTAAGGTTAAGGGCCTTGAGATGCAGAGATACTCCAATAGGATTTATGTGGGACTATCTAATCAGATTAGTCCTTAAATCTATAGAATAGAGGAAAGGGTCCAGGGGGAGGGAGGAGAGAAGGGAAAAGGAAAACACTGGGGAATAATATGGGCCAAAGTATATTGCTGTGTTGTGTACATGTACAAATATGTAACAACAAATTCCACCATTATGTACAACTGTAATGCACCAAGAAAAAATATGGGGAAAGAAAAAGAACCCTTTCTAGCAGAGGTCAGGGTCAGGAGTTGTGTGAATGAAATCATGGCCATAATTACTGACTCTGAGGATGAAGAAAGGGGAATAGGGTAAGGAATAGGGCAGACTCTAGCAGCTGAAAAAGGACAGGAAGTGGATCCTTCCTAGAATCTCCAGAAGAGACACAACACTACTGACATTGATTCAAGCCCAGTAAGACCTGTGTCAGTCTTGCAATTTATGTTATCTTAAGTCCTTCAATTTTGTTGTTACAGAAGCAACAGGAAACAAATACAGGACCGAGACTAGAACCAAAATTATCTGACTCCACTAGATGCCACATCATCTAGCACACGATGCCACATCGCTTCAAATTTTCCTGAACTCAATATCAAACAGGGTTAGTACTCATCGAACATTGTGGTCACAGGAAAATCTCTCTTGATTTGGACAGATTGCAGTACGCATTAACATTAATGTGATGGAATCTTTAAACAATCATTATCTTTAATTTTATTTAAAAATGATAATGATATCATGAAAAAGGGCTACTTGGAGAATCTGAGAAAGATGTAAGAAATCTTAGCAGTGTGTTTTGAACAAGTTTTATTTCAACCCACTTGTCATTCTCATTATATTCATTTTAATGAGACAGAGCTCCATGCTGGTTATAATCTATGTCATTATAATATGCAACATTTTTCTAGAGAGCAATTGAATGCAACTGAATAAATGTGTCTCTCTGTGTTTCAGATTTTTCTTGCATTTTAATGTAGCATCTAGAAGATAAGCTAGGACAACAACAACAAAAAGAAAAACAATAAAATAAAGGGAAGGTAAAAGGGTTCGAATAGATGTTTTGGAGAAAATGAAGGACTAAACCCTGTTTGTGTCTTTACAATGGTCAACAAACAAAACTTTTAACATGATTTAACAGAATTTTTTTAAAAAGTGCGTATACTAATAAAGAACTCTGTAAGAGGTATGCAAAACAAATCAAGTTTACAATGACATTCATGCACTGAATAAAAGAACATTTAGAGAAGATCTAACTACTAATCAATACATGAAAATTTAAATCCTTGAAATCAAGTCTATTGCAGAAAATACTGTATGTATAATTACATTAAAATTATGAGTAACTTCTGCAGATTGAAAACAAGAGACACAAGTTTCCTTGCTATTATTTACATGTGTAGAATTTGTGCTTGAAATTATTTTAAAAATATTTCAGGACAACGTGTAGTATACAAGTTAACATCAATCTAAACCTGAGTGGTTCTTAGTTAAGATTTGAATAACCCACTGAACATGTGTTTAATTGGTATCTGCAGTGTCTTAATCCGGAGTCTACATTCTCATTTATGATGTTTTTAGTACACAATGATAGTATTATCAAGGTCCACATGAAAAGGTGTATTAATTAGCATAATGAAGGATAGAAATATCTTTTCATTGGAGAGGGAAATTATGCTGAAAATCACCAGCAATAAAAATAGCATGTTTGGGAAAGCTGGATGTACTTGTATATTCACACTAAAATTAGATTTAAATATTTTTCCACTTTTGATAAAGCAGGTGATAAACTGTACTTTACTTATTTATTCCAAAAGTGCCTATATTCTCTTATGAGTTACTAAGTCTGACACTGTGTTGGGCTTTGTCATTACAAAAATGAATAAATCATAGTCACTGTATTTATGGAATTCATTGTTCAACAAAGCAAATATTTTGAGAAAAAAAGAGTACCCTTCTTTGATAAGTGGGTTCCCTCCAAAATGAAATATTATAAAAATAAGGTACATTATTAAAGTTTACTGAATGTAAGTCTTCACAGCGCTAACCCTCTTTATATTCCAGGGTTCTGTCGTACTGGCAGTTTGATGTCAGTAAGTGATATTCATCTGGTCCTGATTGAATAAAGATGGAGAGAGTTATGATGTTATGGTTTACTGGGTACTTTCAGTGGCTCAGGATGCTAATAGTTAGCTTGGGTGAGGAGCACATTTTATTCACAGGTCAAGGGTGGGTAGACTCAAGAAGCTCAAGAGACTTGGTCATCCATAACTTATCCCTGCACTGCTTCACAAGACAGGGTTGCCTGCATGATTTCTTCCAAAAATCCTGCCCCTTCCCCATTGCCACAGTGAAAAGGTAACTTACCTCCTGCCCTCCTATAAGAATAGTAAGCAAGCGAGAGAGCTAACTACAAACCATGTGATATCCAGTTTCTTCTTCTGGGGTTTCACTGAAACTCAATGTAGTATATGTACTGCAACAGGAGTAGATAAATGGTTACACTAGAGCACAATTCCATAAAAGTGTGACTCTATTTGGAAGGTTAGAAACATACACAAGGGGACTGCAACTGATCTTGCATTTGATACGTGAGTAGGTGTATAGTAGTCAGAAGAAGGGAGAATGCAGAAGGAAAGTTTAAGCAAAAGGAACATTATATGAAGGCTTAAATGCAGTTGAAGAACAGACTGCCAGGAGAGGAAATGTGATTGTGTGTTTTGAAGGCATATTTAAAGTGGTAAAGGATAGCCTGAAGCTACATTGTTTGGAAGGATGCTATATATTGACATAGTCCGTTGTATGTGGAGGGCAATACGTTGTTCTGTGCAGTTTGGAGTGGGGATGCTCTGTAGGGAGAAAGGCTGAGAATATGTAATCTAAGACAAAGACTACAAGAACCTGGATTAAGCTGAGTGCACTGCATGTTAATTAGAGTTGCCAGTTTTAGAATAATTAAACAAAAATCAAACCTAAATGCACAGTCAAATATGAACTTCCAGTAAACAATGGAAAATATTTTAGTGCAAGTATGTTCCTTTGCAACATTTGGGACACACTTATACTAAAGATCTATTTCTTGATTGCCATACTCCCATTTCCCAATTCCCAACTCTGTGGTAGTCCTGAAACACATAGCCTTTAAATGGTTGTAAAAGTGAAAACCAGCAGCATAGCAGCCCCTGGTGGAAACAAGTGAGTTTGAATGGGTACTCTCAGTGACTCAGGAAGCTATCAGCATGGGTTAGGAGCTCATTTTATTCACAAATCAAGGGTAGATAGACTCAAGGAACACAAGAGACTTGGACATCCATCATTTACCCCTGCTGCATCCCAAGATGGGGTTCCTAAAATGAAAAGAATGGACTCCTAAAGACCTTCATCATCAGAGAATTATCATTATTTGATTTCTCTTGCAGCTCCCTGGAAAAGCTCATCCATAATGCTTGTCTTAATTTCACCTAATTCAGAGCCTACTCAGACATGAATGCCAGATCCTTAATGCTTTTGCTGAAAATAATCACTATTTAATACCACAGCTGCCTGAGATGATAAAATTAATTAAGGAAAATGAGAGACAGACCAAAAATGTTAAAAGAAAATTTGGAAAATAAAATTTTTGTGGATGATTTGAAAAATTACAAATTTTTCCTAGGGATTTACAAGCCCAGAACATGTTCAGGGCTGTGGGTATGTCCAGAAGAGACTTGAGCAGAACCTGGTCACTAATCTTGAGCTCACATTAAGTTTCTTTGCAAGCAGGAAATGAAGGTGAAAACAAAGTCATAAACTGTTGGAAAATTGAAGGTGCACCCCTACACACATACACACACACACACACACACACACACACAAACACTTTAATAAAAGTGACTCACGATACTTAAGAATATCTCTGTGTAACTATGAGCTGACTTCTAAGTTAGATGAGCAGGGACTTAAGTGGTTTCATGAAGCAAAGAATAAGAAAGGGCAAATTGTTCACAAAAGTTGCTAAACAGCAATGGTAAAAAATAGAAAAAACAAAAACCATGGGTAAAAGAGGATAAGCAAACTAGGTGTCCTTCAGCAAAAGAATGCATAAAGAAAACATGGTATATATACACAATGGAATATCACTCAGCTTTAAAGAAGAATGAAATGATGGTATTTGCTGGGAAATGGATGAAGTTAGATAATATGCTAAGCAAAATAAGCCAATCCCCAAAAAGTAAAGGCCAAATGTTTTCTCTGATATGCAAATCCTAATTCACTATAAGGTGGAGGGCTAGGGAAGAATAGAGGTACTTTGAAATTGGCAGAGGAGGGGAAGGGAGGAAAAGAGGTTTGCAGGTAGGAAGGATAGTAGAATGAATCAAGCATCATTACCCTAGGTGCACATATGAGTACACAACCGGTATATTCTATATCATGTACAACCAGAAGAATGAGAAGTCATACTCCATTTGTGTATAATGTGTCAAAATGCTTTCTGTCATGTATAACTAATTAGAACAAATTTTAAAAAAGAGGATAGCTATTTTTCAGGGTTTCTATATAATATTCTTCAAAATGTTGATAGAAAAATGTCTGTAATGACGAACAAATGTGGAACTTTCTAAAAACAATAACAAAAACTTTCAAATTGGCAATTATAAATATGTTCAAAAAACTAAAAGGAAAACAAAAACACTCAACATGTTTCCAGAACTAATGGAATGCCTGAGAATGATGTCATGCTAAATAGAGAATGATGACAAAGGTATAAAAATTATGGAAAAGAACCTAATGACAATTTTGTAGTTTATAATGAACAATAACTGAAGTGAAAAATTCACTAGAAATTATCAATAGAAGATTGAACTCACCAGAAGTATCAGTAAACTTAAAGACAGGTTACTTGAGATTATTCAGTTTGAATAACAGGTTGAAAAAAAAAAATGAGTGAAGATGAACTAACACTTAAGATTAGTGGGAAATAATAAGCACTCTAATATATATATATATATATATATATATATATATATATATATATATAATAGTTTACAGAAAGAAGAGAAAGAAACAATAAATGGCCAAAAAAAAAAAAAAAAAGGCTAAAACCTTCCAAACTTAAATGAGAACCCTTAGTTCAAGCAACTAAGGAGACCACCAAAATCCTATAAAGTCAAAGCGATTCCACCTAAGCTCATCAGAATCTAATTATTGAAAAACAAAGACAAAAGGGAATCTTGAACAAGATGAAAACAATGCATCAAATATTAAGGAATCTCAATAAGACTTGACTTTTTATTAACAGAGGGTAGTGGAATGACATATACAAGGTACTAAAAACAAAACACTATACACCAAGAATTGCATATCCAGCAAAACCATTTTCAAAAAGTTAGAGAAATCGAAACATTCCCACACAAATAAAAATTGAGAAGAATCAGTTTTGTCAGATCTTCCCAATAAAAGCTACTAAAGGGGATCATCAAACTGAAATAAATGATTCCAGACAATAACTTAAGTTCACATGAAGAAATAAAGAGAACCAGTCAGGGCAACTTATACAAAAGAACAGGAAGCAGAAGGCAAAGTAACAGGGCTTCTGTTATAAAAATTTTTCAAAAAGTTGACCATACTTTAAGAAATATGGAACAAAAAAAATGTGACCAAAAGCACAACTTTTTTAGATCTAGTCCTAAGAAACATGAAGATAAATGATTGTCATTAGATTGTGATTATATGGATGCAGAACAGTCTAATTTTTTCAGTGTTTTTATTGCTCTATCACAATTTCCATAATCCATATGACTTAGAGAAATAACTTTCTGTCAAGAAAAAATCCAAAATTATAAATAAGGAATACAGGCTTTCTAATAAACAATATAATAAGAGATAGATGATCTTCAGATTGATGATCACTTTATTATCACAAACATTTCTCTTTGGGATAAAGGTTTTAACCATTCAGTTGAAGAATGTGAGCCTTAGATAAACAGAAAACTTCCTAAGCATATTATAAACTCATATTTTTCAATTTAGAAATACTTCAACTCTAATAAAAACTTGACTTCTATTGTGTATGACAGTAGACTAAAACATTGGGACCTTATAGAAAATTACTCATATTGGGTCTATTCTTCCAATATGTAATTGTTGGTTTGATACAGTGTATAAGAACTCAAATGAATTCGAATTATCTTGAATTGGGATTATTATTTAAGACTTTGTCATATTTTTAATAATTTATAGTCAGATTATCAAATCCTAAAAAAGATTACCTTTTTAACTTTTTCATAAAATAAATTATGTTGGGCTGGGGAAATAGCTCAGTTGGTAAAGTGTTTGCTTTGCAAGCACAGGGACCTGGGTTTGATCCGCAGCACCGCAAAAAAAAAAAAAAAAAAAAATTATGTCATCCAACACATAAGTAGCCATTTAAAATCAATAAATAAAATATATTTTGATGTTTCATCATTTATAATTAGTATCAGTCAAGATGAAAAATGTTAAAATACTCATACTTTTCTTTCTATGATCTGGATGTCAAATTACCAGAGGGTCTTATGTAATAAAGAGGAATATGGCTGTCCATTTCATGTTAAAATCTTACTACCAATAAGTTGACTTGTCCAACCATCAAATCAGTCAGCTGTCACTTTGAAAATAGAAAGTAAATACAGTAGCAAATATCCAAGGCAGTTATAGGGCAAATGAATGACAAGTCTAAAAATGATACTATTCAAGAATGTTTTTACTATTTATTTAGATAATACTAGATTTGTTCAATAAAGAAAAACAAATGAGAACAAATTAGTATGATGAATAGGAATGGAATAACTTCAACTGTAACTCAATTTATACAAAAGTATCTCAAGTGAGAAATTAAATTATTCTAAAACACAAGATATCATTTTTCCCCACTTTTTTTGATTTATTGTACACATATGGGGTACAACTTTTCATTTCTCTGGTTGTCACACAAAGTAGAGTCACACCATTTGTGTAATCATACATGTACATAGAGTAATGATGTTTGTCTCATTCCATTGTCTTTCCTTCCCCCCTGCCCCAGGATATCAGAGTAACAATGGGTATAAAGACAGCAAGCAAAAAACACTTAATGTGCTAGAAGATTGAGTCATAAAGGGACCACACTGAACAGAAATTACTCATGATAGATCTACTCATTTATTTTAAGAAAAACAAATGCAGAGTGGGTAAATGGCTTGTGTCTTGTCACACAGAAAGCCCAGAGCATAGTTCAGACTAAAGTCCAGTCTCCCTTGGTACAGAGTCCAGGGCTGGTTCCACTAAGTTGTACTGTTTCTCTTCTCTCACATCCCAAAGATAATGACTGACTTCATTCTTTGCTATTTTGTCTTTGCCTCTTGTGTTGATTGTTTTCTTTAATGACATACAGTCTATGATTAATTTGCATGATATATTCTAATATAAAATGACTGGGTATCTCAGCAAAGGTAAATAAGATGTTTCTAGAGAAAATAAACTTCCAAAAATATTTATTTAATTTATTGTCCTTCTACTCTTTTTTTTTAAATCATGCAATACTTACATGCTATTAAAAAGTAGTCAAAATTTAATATGTTTTGACAAGTTTATTATTATGGTCACTTGCAAAGGCAGAGGACTCTCAACCAAAATTTGGTTTGGATATTGACATAGACCTCAAGAGGATATGAAATGGCCTATTACTTACCTACTTTACTTTAGTTCTCTGGGAAGATAAGGCAGATAGGAAACGTTTTGAGAGAAAAAAGAAAAAGGCTGAGATTTGTGTGTGTGGGTGGGGTGGGGTTTCCATGAGGGGCCGAGCAAGAGTTCTTGCATGGGAATAGAGTCTTGTGTGGTTAGAATTTGCTGCCTGTTGAACCAGAGGAATCATCAGGCATTTTAAAAAATCAGTTTTCCCAGATATGGGTCACAAGCTTCTGTTGGGTTGAGGTTTAAAATGACAATGGTTAAATATCAAACATGGAGCCAGGCTACTCATTACACTTACATATCATGTAGCAGCAACTCCAGTCAACTTGCAAAATACTTTATCACTCAGAGATTCCTTTCATGCCTCTTTCCTGTCAATCTCTACCTCCCACCCAAAGCCTACTTTCATATTTCAATTACCAAAGATTAGCTTTATTTGTTTAAGATTTTCTTATAAATAGTATCACACGACATGTGCTCTCATGTGTCTGGTTTCTTTTGCTCAGCACACTGCTTTTTAAAAAATAAACTTCATTCTTCAGAACAGTTTTAGATTTACAGAAACCTAACAAAGACAGTATAAAAAGTTATCATTAGCCCCACCACTAGTTTTACTTATTAGCATCTTATATCTGATGGCTCATTCGTTTCAATTAATGAACCAATATTGATACTTTATTGTTAGCTAGGATACATACATATTATTTATTCCAAGGTCCTTCCTTAGTTTGTCTGTTTCAGGATTCCATCCAGGAAACTACACTTTATTTAATTGCTATGTCTCCTGTTCCTTTAGATTTCTCCTGACAGTTTTGTAAACTTTCCTTGGTTTTGATGATATGGAAAATTTTGAGGTGTACTAAACAGATGTTTTGTAGAATTTCCTTCTGTTGGAATTCATTCAGTGTTTTCTCAAGATTAGACTGCAATCAGTGGACTGTGACCAACATGACTTATTGCTGCTGATGATGATCAAGATCATCTGGCAGAGACAAAGTTTGTATTTACTCCACTGTAAACTTATCCCTTCCCTCCTCCTCTTTTGGTATTGTACTCTTTGGAAGGAGGTCACGATAAGCTGTCTACATAAGAGGTGAGCAGTTATATTCTACCTCAGGCTTAAGTGTTTCTTAATTCTTTGCCGCCTGGCATCTTTATTATGAACTTTAAGATTTTCAGTTTTCCCTCTCTGAAGATAATGCTTAAAGCACCTTAGAAACCTTAATCCTAGAAGCAGACAGATTTTAACAGTAATTGGTTATAACTTTTCTCTGAGAATAAGTATTTTTTTACAATGTCAATTATTTTCTGGTCTCTAGTCAAAAATATTCCATAAAGTGATTATTTTTTTGAGGGAGAGATGGGTACTAGGAATTGAGCTTAGGGGCATTCAAACACTGAGTCACATCCCCAGCCCTATTTTGCATTTTATTTAGAGACAGGGTCTCACTTTGAGTTGCTTAGTACTTTGCTTTGCTGAGACTGACTTTGAACTTGTGATCCTCCTGCCTCAGCCTCCTGAGGCACTGGGATTACAGGCGTGCACCATCACACCTGGCAAAAAGTGATTATTTTTTATATAGTCATTTTTCTTTTTTAGTCTCTAAATTTCATATTTCTTCTATGTTAAAAGAACTCAATTATATCTACTACAGAGGATTCAAAGGACCAAATAGGGTATATTTCTAAAATATTTTTTCTTTGGCCTAATTCATGCTAGCAGGTGTTCAATATTTATTGGTTTTCTTTCCCTCTAACAATTGGAAATTCCATCCATTTTTGGGGTCAGACATGCCACCCTATATTTCTAGCCTTTGGATCAGGTTTTACTGCTTAGAAATAAAAAAGCTTATCTACCCCTCTTGTCCATATTTTAATATATAGAACTTAACACTTGCTTCACCTCAGGCAATCTTGCCATGGAAGAATCGACCTATTCTGCTGAACCAATTCCTGTCCCTAGCTCTTTCCTTCTGAACTGTTACCATGATGTCCCTCACTACTAGCTAGAAAACATTCATGGTTCTTTCACCATCATTTTCTTTGAACAGTTTGCTATTTTATCATTTGAAATTGCTTTCAATTACTACTATTTGAACACACTTTTGTACAACTACTAATAACAGGAGCTAAGATCAATAGTTTAAAGAAAAATTCTGTTTCTTAATATATGTGAATTGGGATTCAGAATCATTCTTATTTGTAGTGTATTAATAGTGTCTACTAATCTGGAAAGCATGATCTGTTCCTTGTATCTTTTCGCTTACTTCAATTTCTGGATCTGAAACTATCAGTTCTCACTGCAATTCTCACTACAGTTCTCACTACAAGTCTTACAACTTGTCTTCCCATTCCAGTCCATCCTTCCACATTCAATTGTAAAAGATGATATCCTTCTACACACACAAGCCCCATTATCCATCCAGATTGACTTCAAGGACATCACAACCTACTTTCATTTTACCTAATCAAACTCACCTTCCATATTTCCTTTATTCTTATTTTATTCCTTGGGAAAGTGGCTTCTACAAGTATTTACTTAAAACTGATGACAACTTGGTTTTTTGTTTTGTTCCTCATTCTCCCTGCCGTGTTACCATCTCTCCCTCAATCTGATTTAAAACCCATCAAAATTTAGCTCAGTTCTTATTTCAACAAATTTCTAAATAATGAAAATATACAAAATACTCCATTAAATTCAGGGATAAAGAACTACAATATAAAAATATCCTGTTCTTAGAATATTCATCTTCTACCTGATTAAAAAAAGAAAGAAAGAAAATTGTAGAACATTATGCTCAGTGCTGTGATAAGGTCCCAGGATGCAATAGTGGCAAAATCAAAAGGATCTAAGCAGGCCTAAAGAAGCAGAGAACTCTTCCTGGAATACGTGGCTTTTGAAACGATCATATTCCTGAAGACCAATGGAGTTAGCTGGAGTGGAAAAGTTGAGGGAAATGAATGTGTAGGGATCTATTAATAGGTGGGGGCAGGATAAATTTAGGGGTATTGCTGATAACAGGGTGAAGCAGAGGGAAGAAGTGATAACAGATGGGCCCAGGAGTGTGCATGCAGTGGTTCATAAAGGAATGTGCCATGCAAAGGAGTTTCAACTTGAGCCTGAAGATTATAAAAATCCATTGGTGATATCTACCTGAAGAGTGAACTTGCATTATATAAATGGTTATATATAAAGTGGTTATATGGAGCTAACTCTAATCATCCTGATTTGTCTAGGACTCTCATGGTCTGAACCTTTCAACCAATAAATAATAGTAGCATATCCTTCCACTTTCAAAGCTATCCTGGTTTGGGTTAACAAAATGATTCACATTCTCCACTTTTAAAGGGAAGTAAAATGAAAATGGAGAGATCAGTTGTGAATATGCAGTAGAAATTGAGTTCTGAGCTAAGACAGTATCAATAGAGATGGAGAAAAAGCAGCAGATTGGAGAACTGTTAACATGTATGGAAACATGTATGGATGGGACTTGGGGATGGACAGGATATTAGAAGGCAATGGAGTAGAGCAGGAAACTAAAGCTGGGCAACTAGATGTGAGACTTTTACTGACACAAAGAACTCAGGATGAGGGGCATCTTCAGTGCATGGAAATTTCTTCATTTAACACCTCACTCCCACAGTCTCACTTCTGTGCTGTAATGTCTTCCTGTTTTGGTCAGCTTTTTTGCTGCTATGACTTAAAGGACCCAACCAGCACAATTACAGAGCAGGAAGAGTTTATTTGAGGGCTCACGGTTTCAGAAGTCTTAGTACATAAGAAGGCTGGTTCCTCTCCTTGGGACTCAAGGTGAGGCTGAACATCATGGCGCAAGAGCATGGCACAGGGAAGCAGCTCACATCATCAGGAAGGAGAGAGAGAGAGACTCCACTCTCCTATTACAAAATATATATCCCAAAGCCACGCTTCAATTCCAATCTCCTCCAGCCTCATGCTACCATTTCAGTTACCACACAGTTAATCCCTATCAGGGGATTAAATCACTAATTAGGTTAAGACTTTCACAACCAATCATTTCTCCTCTGAACCTTCTTGTATTGTGTCACAAGTGAGGTTTGGGGGGACACTTCATATCCAAACCATAACATTTCCTTACCTTAGTCACAGTGAAATGTTGATTATCTCTCCTTTTACAAATTTATTGCAATCTCTTTGAGGGCTGGCACTTATTTCTCAGTGCCTTTCATGATTTTATGATTCAAATTGACTTTCCTTTATCTCTCTTCTTGCAATAAGGAACAAAACAAAAGTTTTGTTTTAATCTCAATCCTGTTATGACTTCACCATCTTACCGATTAATCCAAGTAAGAAGATAGAAAAATAAGCCACAATTATTCTTCTCCTACCCAAGGTGTCATCGAATTCTGTCTTTTGAGTATCTTCAGAGTCTATGAGGTTCAAGTGTTCTTTCTCAGCTTCCCAGCAATTGCTTTAATTCAAACAGATCCTGATCCTCTCTTACCTAGTTGATTGTCCAACTCTTGGCAGCCTTTCATCTTCCACTCTTCCTGCGATCCTTCTCTTCTCTGCATCTGAGTAACATCCAAAATATATATTTGACAATAACAATGCTAAAAATAATGATTACTGCTTATGGGGCACTGAGGTAAGTAGGAAAATTGTTCACTTGTTTTAGTCTCCAAATAATTCAGTAAGTTTGCTTATAGAATAGAGAGGGATAGCAATATTATAGTTTTATATGGATGAGTGTGAAGAGACTAATTGCTTCATGTCATACTGCTAAAATTTAAAATATTATCACAGCTGCCATGTTCTGTTGGTCATTTTTACTTAAAATGTTACTACTCTTTTCAATGTGTTTTGAAAATAAAGTTATTTTTCACAAAATATATCATGCATGTTCATATGAAATCAAGTATTAGTATTTATATGACATCTCAGTTGAATTTTCTAATATGATAAATATTAATAAATATAATTTACATACATAGCTGTTCTTTAGAGTCTTCAATAATTTTTAAGATTTTAAAGAACAATAGGTAATTTGAGAATTACACTAAAATGGGGTGTATTATTATGGTCATGAGTGTGTGCATTACTCCCCCTTACAAAATCTGTATCTAGCTTGTAGAATGCCCCAAACCAGTAACTTTAGTATATTTGTTTGTTTTCCAAGAAGAGAGTGAAGTTGAAACTTACTTTAATGAGCCATGGGATTGCATTTGAATTATATATATGTAGTATATGTCTAATATATTTATATATTTGTAATATATTTACATATATACACAGATATACATATGTATGTAAAAATAACTGATGTGGAACATAGAAGATCCTCCAATTGTTTATTGTTCTTGAGTATGTTTATCAATAAGACTTTTCTAAGCCTCTAGCTTAGAAGCTGAAGAAGGCTACCACAATGTGATACATATGATTATCATTTTGTTAGCAAATGTATTAGTTAGGATTGTGTTAGATCAAATTTGGACAGAAGTGTCACAAAATTCCAGGTAAAATGATGAGGATAAAGATTCAGGGTAAATACATTTGGTCGACTTACATAATGGTCAATATCAAAGGCGTATTCCTTGTGTACTGCCAAGTTTTTTATGTTGTTCTAGGTCTGATGCACTCTCTACTAGATAAATATGAATAGCTAAAACAGCATTTAAAAACATTAGTGGGTTATTTGTAAGTATTCATTATAATAAATCTGCTGCCTCTAAAAGCATGAGAGAAAATAACATATAGCTATTCAGTCTAAATTATACCTGACAGAGCCTATGGAATTAATTCATTGGCATGAATGTTTACAACTTATAGGAGTAGGTCAGAAAATTAGATGCAGGGCCCTAGGATGTTAGACAGTATACTAAAGGGATTGGTTGATTTTGTACTTCTTGAATATTTGACTATAAGTGAATCTAGAAAATATGGATTTTATGTTAACCATTCAAAATTTCTCAGCAAAGATTAGAAATAATGACAGTGGAATGAAATGCCTAATGTGTCTTCCTCACAGCCTGGTGCCTGGGCTTAGGTTTTAACATTATATTTATGGAATTTTAAGCAATTTAAACTGATTCAAATCCAGGGAGACCTCAAGCAGTTTCTCTCTTTATATCTGATTAAGGTGGCTTCATTTCTATATTGTAAATACCATATGCATCTGGTAAATCCCAGCAGGTTCAGATTCCAAGATCTGCCAACTTTGCTGCCAGATGAGCAAGGTGTCTGAGCCATTGGGAACAGCTTTCAGACAGGGCTTTCTCTGTAAGTCAGTCAGCTGCCCATGATCTTCTCTGCAGATATATTTGTTCACCTCCTCTAGGTTCTTGAACATACAGGGCACTTTGAGGCAATTCAGGTGTATGGGATTTTTTTTTTACTGTTCACTAAATTAATTACTTAAGACATTTTTTTTTTTTTTTCCAGCTGCCTGTTTTGAGATGTCTCCAGAAAACTTGAAATGTAATTCTGGAATTCTAAAAAAAAAAAAAAAAAAAAAATCTTAAAACCACTCACAGGACAGTAAACAGGTTAAAGCTGTGCCTCGCCTACAGATTTCTTATTACAACAGTGTGTGGTTTATTAGCTGTGGAGCTATTATGACTTAAGCACACACATTAGTGCAGATATTGTTCATTAGCTATTGGAACTGTGACACCACAGCTTGGGTTGTTTTACTTCAGAGGATGTAAATATTGTTCTAAAGAAAAGTACATTTTAGGACTAGATCTAAATTGAAAGAAATTCCTACAGTACGACACTATCCTAATCAAACTACAGGCACATTTACGTAGCAACAACAGTTTTATTACAGCTTGAGCATTTGAAAAGAATATTTGCTCAGTTTTTTTCTTTCTGGCTAGTCTTATGCTCTTCCCAAAGGTGGAATAAGTGACCATTACATTAATTCTTCTCTAAACATCAGGGGCTCCAACACAAGATAGAGGAACCCCATCATCAGGCAAGTAGGCAAGGAATAAGGATTTTCAGAAATGATGGGTCAGGTTGTCAATACTGCCACTGTCCCCAATGTCTCAGTGCTACAGGGGTTTATAAATGGATAAAAAAAAAAACAAAGATAAGGAGCAAAGCTACATGTTATTAATACAGTAAGTGGATATTCTTCAAATAATTTCTTTCAAGTGTTTAAATAATTTTTGTCAACATGCCATATCACAGTTGATTGACCAATCTCATAAAGAAGAGAACTTTTTTCTCTGAAAGCACCCATATTTTGATTTACTCTTGTCAAGAAACTTTTTTTTCCTGAATAACAATAAAATTTCCTCAATTTATTGAATTTAATTCTATATATGACAAATGCTTCAAGAAATGAGCCTTAATAATACATATGAAAGACTGACCAAGGATTATAAGACGATGTGTAAGATCTATGTGGTTAATCTTTAAATGTGGAAAAATGTAGATATATATAGGAAACCATATCAATTGTTTTCATTCTATCTTGAATCCTTCAGTGATCAAATACAAAAGTCATTTTTGCTTCTATATATATACTCTAAATAAAAAGCATTAAATATAAAAAAAATAAAATATAAATTATAAATATAAAATAATTTCTATATTTTACTTTAAAAGAAAGTATCTAGGAAGAGATCAAACCAAGCCATTAATCTTGAGGGAGACACAGCAGTAACAAATTTAAGATTTTCCAAGGATTAAGCAGGGGCCACTAAATTTCATAATGTACAAAAGAAATGAATACCAGTCAGAAGTATCTATATGATTTTTCAATACATCACACTCTCAAAGGTAAATTGAAAACCATAACCACAATATATTTCAGCTCTTACCATCACGGAGTGATGTTTACTTCCCCACCCCTGATTCAGGACTGGACTTAGTTAGCTCTTCTTAGATAAGCAGAATGTAGCTGTTACAGTCTGAACCTGATGTGTCCCCCGAAGTTCCATGTGTGAAAACCTTGGTCCCCAGCTTGAGCTATTGGGAGGTGATGGAAACTTGAAGAGGTGGAACTTAGTGGGAGATTGTTAGGTTATTGAAAATATGACCTCAAAATTGGATTTGGGGAACCTGGTGTCTCCCTCCTTTCTTCTCTCTTTCTCTTCCTGGCCATGAAGTGAATATTTTTGATCTTCCATGCACTCCTGACATGACATGCAGTCTCATTACAGGCCACAAAGAAATAGGGCCAATTGATCTTACACTAGAACTGCCAAAACTGTGAGCCAAAATAAACCTTTTATCTTTGTAATCTGATTATCTCAGATAAGTATTACAGTGACAGAAAGTTGACTAACACTGTAACCTAGGTGATACAGCTTTGCAGTTTCTGCTTTTGTTCTCTTGAAACACTGCCCTGAAATTGCTAAGTTGGAAAGAAAGCCAAGGATAAAAAGTTACATGAGAAGAGAGGTGCTCCATTCTAGCTATATCAATAAAGTCCATTCCTAAGCTTCCCCCGCCCCAGCTGAATTCAAAATATATGGCAGCAAAGACAAATGAGCATAAGAATTACCCAATTATAGAAATGAAGACTATCATGCTGAGTGAAATAAACCAATCCCAAAAGATCAAAGGTTGAATGTTCTCTCTGATATGCAGATGCTGACTCACAATAGGTAGTCTGGGAGGGAGGAGTGGAGGTTCACCAGATTGAACTGGGGTAGTGGGGTGGGATGGATGGGAAGGACAGTAGAATGAACGCGACATAACTTTTCTAAGTTCAAATATAAATACATGACCAGTGTTAACTGTACATCATATACAACCACAAGAATGGGAGGTAATACTCCACATATTATATGTCAAAATATATTTTACTGTCTGTAAGACCCCAGAAACCACTTCGCACACAGGAACTCACATAAGAGGGTTTATTGAGGAAACAGACAGAGTGTCTTCCTGCAGGGTATCTTACACTGTCCTATTTAACTAAAAAGAACAAATTAAAAAAAAAAAAAAAAAAAGAATCACCCAATCAATCCACAGGATTGAGAGATAAAAAATATTTTTGCATTAAGTTTTGGGTTACAATCTACACAGCTATAGACAACTGAAATGGAAATTGATGCCTAAAAGTAGAATATACTCTGTATACTCTGATGGATCTTTTGACTTAATAAGAACATTTTTTGAAAAGGTGTAACAAAAATGGTCATTGCCAAGAGACACTGAAATCTAGTACACTTCAAAACATTATGGAAGTTGTCAGCACATTTAGCACACTTGGTGTTCTTTTTCATTATTATTATTATAATATATATATTATTATTTTTATTATAATATATTATTTTATTACTATAATATATATTAACTATATATATTATTATTTTTGCTCTGAACACTAATCTAAAAGACATTTTAAAAAATTTCTCATTATTTGGGAGTTTTCTTCTAGCTTTTGTGTGAAAATATGCATTGTAAATTCCCTTGCCTTCTCTGTGCCCGCATATCACATCTGCCCATATTGCCTTTCAATGTTCTCTGTGATTTCTTAGAAGCAAGGATGGTTTCTGATGTGCGTTAGCCCCTAATATTATCTCTATCCTTCATTGGTTTAATGTTTAGAAGCAAATGAGCCATTAAGATAATAATCCCTGTTCTTACTTTTTTGCCCTGAAGATCGTTAGCTTGTATTTCTTTTCACCGACTCCAGTCATTGCTTTCATCGTCTAGTTATTGTAAAGGTTTTTTGCAAATTTTTTTGTCTTTTCACATGCTCACCATTCTGACTTCACTTTCATTGACCCTCTGCTTCAGTCTCATTGCCAGACATAATTACTTTTCTGCTTCAGGATAGCTGATTACTAATCCTGGGCTCTAGAATCAGTCAGTCCCTGCTCCATACTGTGTGATCCAATAATTACACTTTTCATTTGTGTAACAGAATATTAATAGTGACAATAGTAACAAAAATAATATTTGTCAAGTACTTACCATGTGTTTGGTACTTCTGTACATGGATTCATCCATTGTTCCTATAATTCTATGAAGCGAACAAACACTACTAACATTCCCATTTTACTGATGATGAGACTGAAAACTCAAAGACAGTGTTTACTTGTATTAGGATTGTGGAAATGTGAAGAAAAAAAGTCTCCAGTCTCCCCTGTAGGGAAAGCATATGTTTTATTTGCTTATAAACCAATCAAAAAAACAGAACAAACTTTGAAATTGAGAAATATTACTCAGTGGCTAAAAAGCAAGCCACTAGGGACTAGAATATTGTAGACCTAAAGTATACATGTGACCACAAATACCCAAGCATATCCTGGCATGTTCTTCAGGACCTGGGACTGCTCTGTGGGGTGGGATAAAGCTACTTTTGTTGTGCAACTTTTTGTTGTTTGGTTATAAACAGTAGAAAGAGACCCCGGACACACAACTCACCTACTTCCTACCTCAGCTGAACAATTATGAACTGTATAGGTTCCAGTAACTATTATTCCTTAGAAGGTATACTTTGTAATCAAGTCATCTGACTTCACAGTCATGCTACAGAGCCAGACATTAGTAGGTCCTCAATACAAACGTTTTGACTGAAAGAACAAATGAGCTACAGACTAGTAGTCAAACAACTTAAATTTGCATCCCAGGTTTTAAAAAATATAACTTACCTTATTGCCTTGCAAATGTAGCTCAGTGGTAGAACAATTGCCTTGCAGGTTTGAGGATCTGAGTTTGATCCCCAGCACTGCAAAATAAATAAATGAATAAATAAGACTTGTAAAACTTTATTGGATCAGCATCAAAGAAAAGGGAAGAATAATAGATATGAACATATTTGTGAAATTTTCAAATATGTTATTAATTGAAATGAGCTTTAATCTACATACAGTTTTTAACTTGCCTTAATACCATGATGAGTCACATTAATCTTTGCCTACATGGCTTCCCTTTATTTTTCTCCTCTGTAGGATATTCTCAACCTACAATCTTTGTTTTATTAGAACTTTATAGTTATACATGTAGTTGTGTTCATTCCAACAAACTCATGCATGCACAGAAATGGATTTCGGTTCCCCTTTTCCCTCCCCTTTTTCCCTTTTGTCCTCCCCTCTCTTCTCCTTCCTCTATTAGATTACCTTTTGCTCCTCTATTAATTTGTATTTGATTGGTTCCCTATGTTATCTTATCCTTCACTTCCCCTTTCCTTTATTTTACTCTAGCTTCCGCATATTAGAGGAAACATTCAACCTTTGAGTTTCGGAGTTGGGCTAATTTCACTTGACATGATATTCTCCATTTTCATCCATTTATCAGCAAATACCATAATTTCATTCTTTTTAATGGATGAATAGAACTCCATTGTGTATATATACCACAATTTCTTAATCCATTCATTTATTGATAGTCATCTGGGTTGGTTCTGTAATTTAGCTATTGTGAATTGTGTTGCTATAAACATTAATGTGGCTGTGTCACTGTACAATGCTGATTTAGATCTTTTGGGAAAATATACAGGAGTTGAATAGCTGGGTCATATGGTTCTTCCATCCCTAGGTTTTGGAGGAATCTCCAAACTGCTCTCCAGAGTGTCAATTTAAAATCTTTTTTGTGGGGGGAGTGGTGGGTACTGGGTACTGGGGATTGAGCTCAGGGGCACTCAATCACTAAGCCTCATCCCTACATCCCCAGCTCAATTTTGTATTTTATTTAGAGATAGGGGTCTCACTGAATTGCTTAGCCCTTCACTTTTGCTGAGGCTGGCTTAAACTCGCCATCCTCCTGCCTCAGCCTCCCCAGCCACTGGGATTATAGACATAGGCCACCATGCCCCGCTCAACCTACAATCTTGATCCTATATGACACCATATCACTGCTAAATGTCTTACAAAGAAAATGCTATATGTCCTGTTAGGTACAGTTCTGTGTCAAAAATAAATAAAGGATAATGGTGGCTACCAATGGATGGAGGGTGGGAAGAACAGAGAGATGACAGTCAGAGTGTCTAAAACATCAGTTACATAGGGGGAATAAGTTTAATGTTTTGTAATTGTTGTTTGTTTTGTTTTTAAAATTGCTTTTATTTTTAAAAAGTTACGTGTGCATTACAGGAAAAACAAAAACATAAGCAAAGGACAAAGTCATCCAGTCACAAGCAGCTTAGTTGGACATGTTACTCGAGGTCATATGTATACATACACAACATCCCCTTTTGTGAGATCATAGTGTGTACCATGCTTTTCCACACATCATGAATAGTCACTAATTCAAAATCCCAAAGTTACATGAGTATTTTTGATAATCAAGAATACACGACGTCAACTCAATCTGCCATCCTTTCTTGGGGACAAAAATTTCACTGAAGACAGAAATGGCAACTGGCCACTAGATAAACATATTGTCAAAGTTACAACTAACAATGTATTTTTAAAAAATGCATTGCACAGCATAGTGAACACACCTAATAATTATATTATAAATCAATACTGCATTGAATATACCTAACAATTTTACATTTCTTATCACTGAAAGTAAATTTCAAATATTCATATTACAGAAAAGGTATGTCAATTAGTTTGGTTTAATCATTTCACATTGTATTTAAAAAGCGTTATATCACTTGAATCCCTATTAACATATGCAAGTATAATTTTCAATATATATTAAAAATTAAAAGAAATGAATAATAAAACAATATTTTGATCTGTCAGGTTTAAAATGTCATTGAAGCGATTGAAATTAAGACAGAGGGCTCAGTGTTAGAGTGCATACCTAAAAATGCACGAGGTACTGTATTCAATTCCTAGCACTGCAAAAGATAAAAAAAATTTTAAAAAGGAAGAAAGGAAAAGAAATAAGGATAAAGGTTAGTGCCACAGATGATGAGTCCAACCAATTCTGTTCCCCTGAGTGCTCAGGACTGTCCACACGATTTTTTCTACTACTGTAACAGTGGTCTACTTCACCCTTTGAATATTGCTCGGAGGCTTATTTTTAAAAGGGACAAGTTTCCCTTTTCCTCTTCTCCCTCTTCCCCTCCCTAACCTGGGGGCAGGGAACCAGATCTCTGAGTTATCTGTGCTCCACAGGAAGTAGATGTCTGTCAGAGGATCTAGGAAGCGAATATCTCCCAAATTAACAAGTGAATCCTACACACCATCAGGGCACCCTGGGACCCCCTTTCCATACCTGTATCTACCCCCCATCACCCACTGTAATTCCACCACATGCTGCTTTTATTATGCAGAACAGTTTCCTTTTTGTTTTTTAAGCATCATGTGATAGTCAAAATCTAGGCCTTCTCCATTTGGTTGGGGATTAGGAGGTACTAATTTCACACTTTTATGGCCATGGATAATACTTTCCCTCTGGGGAAAATTCTTGTGAATAAAACTTTTCCATCTTGTTACTTGTATAATTCATTTTAAGTGTAGTGACCTGTCTTTTCCTACATGAACTGAAGAACAGGTTAAAAAAGAGTCACTGATCAGAAAAACAAAAGATTTATTTTTATGATAATGTCAAAGATTTATCAACAACTAGCATTTGACAAGCAGCATTGTGAAGGTTTATGTTTAATTACTCATTTAGTGTTTCCAAAAACCCAATGGGGCAGGCAGAATTATTTTTACTTTTAAAGATGAAGAAAGTGGAACATATATATGTTAGGTAGCAGACAGTCACAGAGCCGTCATTCAAACTCAGGCTGCCTGGACTCAGGGTCCATGCTTAGAATGAATGTGCTGTATTGTCCCACATGCTACCAGGATATACTACTGCCCCCTCTCTTATGTTAACCTTTCTTCCATCAATCTGTAGTGGCCAGACAACCATGATTATAACTTACTGTTTTGAATTGTAACAATTCCATCAGAGGTTCCTCTATAACAATGGCGCTTTCTCTTACAGGTCATTGCATCCCATTGAGATCTATATTGATCTGTTCACAGGCTTATCACTTAATGTTAAGTTTTATTGCTCCTTGGTCTAACATACCCATGGAAATAGAATGATGTACTGTTGGATAAGAGGTTGATAACATTGCCATGAAATCATATTAGGAAAAATTACTTAGCAGGAGCATGAAGGATTTCTTGTTCTGTTTATTAATTTATTTATTTGAATGATAATAGTATAGGTTATAAAACAGATTTTAATTCCAGGCACACAAAGAATTAAAATTCTGTCTTCTTCATTTGTCAGGGGACTTCATTGAGTCTCAGTTCTGCAAATGCAAGATGGGGAAAAATAATGATTGCTTTGAAGGCATTAGTGACAATAAAGCAAGATAATAGATGTGAGGTAATTAACACAGTATTTGGCATCAAATAACTATGATTTATTGGGTCCTACCTATATGACAGTTACTGTGCTCAGCATTTCACATACATTATCATATTGCATCCTGTACATCGTAAACTCTCATTAAATTGAAGCTCTTATTATTATTGATGTAGGTTTTTAATAGCTGGACATTTTAGCCTTGACTTTTTCCCCCCTCTCTTTTAAGAGACTTTGAAGTCCACAGGCACATGGAGTTTGGATGTAACTAATTTATTAGGGCTATGCTCTTCAGAGTAAGAGTTTATGGACACTATTGATCTGGTGGAATGCAATAAAAAAGATGAATATAGAAAAAATGATAGGACAATGATATCAAAGAATATCAGACTGGAGAATGTAGTGGGGGAATGTTATTCATGCTCTAACCTCTGACAGTTCTTCTTTCTAGAATTTTCTTTATCTTTCTGATACTCTATGCTCAAGGCATAGTCACAGACTTCTTTTTTCCTTCTTTGGTTTGCAAGGATTTCCATCTCCTCTTAGGAAACAAGAGGTGGGAAAGAAAAACCAAAATTAAATTTCCCACTAGGTGGCAAAAAGGCACCATGTTGATTTGCAGCTTCTCTGTATAGCATAAAAACAGAAGAGAAAAACCACGTCAGCTGTTGGCTGCCTTGGAATTAATATATTTAAACGTCTGTGCTATGTGTGTATATACATATTTCTTCAGATTTTGCCGTTGGGAGAGAAATTGACTCATAATGATTACAAATCAGAAAACATGAGAAGGATAGAATTATTGAGGTAAGTCAGATTAAGGAATTTTAAAACATGTAAATGTTTAAACTTATCTTTAGGGGAGACAGTAGGAAATTCCAAATTGCTACTTTTAGTGCATTTCTGTCTGCCTTGAGCTTGCCAGAGCATCTCCTGGACCTCCTGTTATTAAATTCAGCAGCTGAACATGATTCTGAAAGCAGGGAGACATGATGGTAACTTTGGATCCCTGAACTCGATTAATCATTGTTTAAAGGTGTTTCAACAATTCTGAAATTTCTAGAGTTTCTTTTTAAAAAATCACTTACATCTTGTAAGCCCATTGGCCATTACTAGAGTTAATGCCCAAGTACAAAGCATTTATAAAGCATCCCAATGCATGCCTAGGGTGGGATGACATTGAACTGGAGCAGAGAAATCTTCTGTATTTATGGAAAAGTCTGGGAAAGGGAGTACTAGATCTGTTTTATCCCCATGTTGAAAATGTGAATGGAAGTTAGGGAAATGGAACATGGAGTTCAGTTGTCTTCCCTAAGCTCCTCTACTCACAATTAAGAGGCAACTTAATTGGGCAGTGTAATTGAACGAAACAGTTTGGATTCACTTGAGAGGTGAGCTCAGTTCAATCTCTCTTCAATTTTGTCATCTGTTAAATGGAAGCAATAATAGGACCTTTTGGAAATGATGTGGTTGAGATTAAATGAGATGATGATGATGGTGACGATTACAATGATTATTGAACATTGATGACTAACAACTTCTGAGTGCTTACTCTGTCCCATCAAGTATCGAAGGGACAGTTTTAATTTATCCATCAAGCTAAGATACACATGCATGCATTTGAGCCAGGAAATTGATCTTCTAACTAGTCCCTCCTTTCTTCTAGTCTCTGGCTATTGTGCTCACACACCAGGTAGAGCATAATAAAATGAAGTAAAACATTCTCAGCAAGCAAACTGACAAGACGAAACGAAACAAAAAGGAGTACACTAATGTGTATTCACTTCAGGGAGGTTCAGGTTCAGCTGGCCATCCTCAATTGTATTTAAATCTCTTGGGAAAGCTGTGGTTTTGTTTCCAGTTAGGAGCCCCCACTACAGAGATCTCTAAGACCCCTTTCTCGTCCTCTATTGTATGAAATCCCATTCTAGTGAAGCTATCCTGGTAATTATAACTGCAGTTTGTGCCTTTTGAATCTGTGCTCAGGCGTCACCTAGCAAGACTTCCCTTTTAATTTTCCCTCATCACAATTTTTCTTCCATGGCACACATAGGTAGTTTGGAGTATTTACTGTGTGTCTCCTCCAACTAAGTCAAAAGGAAAACATAAGATTTTTGAGGGCAGGGATTTTGTTTTTCATGTTCACTTCTGTACCCCAAGATCTTAGAAAGGCAGTCCTTCATTAAAAAAAAAAAAAAAATGTGTGTTGAATAAGGTGGGTGTGATGGCTCACGCCTATAATCCCAGCATCTCAGAAGGCTGAGGCAGGAGGATGGCAAGTTCAAAAAGTTCAAAGTCAGCCTTAGCAACTTAGTGAGATCTTAAGCAATTCAGCGAGTCCTTGTCTCTAAATAAAATACAAAAAAGGACTGAGGATGTGGTTCAGTGGTTAAGTGCCCTGGCTTCAATCCTTGGCAAAGGGAAGGAAGGAAGGAAGGAAGGAAGGAAGGAAGGAAGGAAGGAAGGAAGGAAGGAAGGAAGGAAGGAAGGAAGGAAGGAAGGAAGGAAGGGAGGGAGGGAGGGAGGGAGGGAGGTAGGGAGGGAGGGAGGGAGGAAGGAAGGGAGGGAAAGGGAAGAAAGGGAGGGAACAAGTGAGCATGGGGTAAATGAATTAGGGAATGAATATATAGCTGAGGCATGAGAGAACAAAAAACAAGGGAAGGATAGTAGACCTCATATTCTATTGATATTATAGTTCCAGCTTTGTCTGAATAGCTGATTTATTTATTTACTTAATGGATATTTATTGACCCATGCACTATACTCTATGTTGGAATCTCAGGAAGCTTATATTCTAGTGAGATAGACAAGACCCAAATAAATAAATGGGTTAAAGGATCATACATAAGGATGATCTGTGATACCTCTAGGATTTTATATGGGTGTTAGAGACTGTAACTAGTTTGTAAATGGTAAGGTACTTGGGAGTGTGGTATTGAGACTGTTTATTTGACAGTCATAAATTTAAGGTAGAATTCATTCATGTTATTTGACTTGACTTGGAGTATACTGATGGAATTGATGGAGATTGCAGGTAATCCTGAACCCTCTTCTCTAAGCCTTCACATTTACTACCTGAATGATATGTTCTATAAATAAAATAATCAAGAGGTTGTGATCAGTACAATAGGAGGAGCTTCTGGGAGACGTGATTTCAGAAAAATCTTCCTGGGACAGTAATGTTCTAAGGTCAAGCCAGAAGAATGAGAATGAGTCTCCTAAGCATCAAAAAGAAAGAGGAAGAACTGATGTGCAAAGATTCAGAGACAAGAAAGTACTTCAGGAACATAAATGTAACCAGTGTGTGATGGTTAGATTAGGTGACCCCCAAAAGCTCATGAGAGACAATTCAAGAAGGTTTAGATGTGAAATGATTGGGTTATAAGAGGTTTAACCAAAGCATTGCATTAATCCCCCTCATACAGATTAACTTGGTGGTAATTGAAGGGAGGTAGAGTGTAACTGGAAGAGATAGGTCCCTGGAGGCAAGCCTTTGAGGTTTATATTTTGAACTGAAGAGGAGAGGTCTTTCTCTCTCTACTTCCTGATCAAGTCCTGAGCTGCTTCTCTCCACTGCACTCTTCCACCATGACCTTCTACCTCACCTTGAGCCCTGAGGAATGGAGATGGCTGCCTATGGACTGAGACCTCTGAAACTGTGAGCCTCCAATTAACTCTTTTCTCCTCTAAAATCATTCTTGCCAAGTCTTTTGGTCATGGCAGTGAAATAGCTGACCAAGACACAGTGGAATGAGAGGAAGATTGGAATTTTGTGAGGTCTGGGGGACATGAGAGCAGACAGGGTTCCTCTAAGATGTGGTGATGAATTTTCTGTTTATTCTGTATATGAATGGTACAACATCAACCCACTTTAAACCAGGGAGTAGCATAATTTGGTCTGTATTGTGAAACAAAGCTTTTGGCTACTGGGAGAAAAAGGGTTTGGTGAGACATCAGAAAAAAAATGACAGGTCATATAGTGAATTATTATAATGTCCTAGGTGAGTGATGATGGCTAATGGCTAGGACAATGGCAGTGGAAATTGAAGAAGTGAGGACTGGGAAATTATGTTGGAAGCTGAATCTCAAAGACTGGCTATTGGATTCATTGTGAGAATGAGGGAAAGGAAGGACTCAAGGATGACTTTTCAATTTTTAGCCTGACCCACCAGGTGAATATGTCAGTCAGTTTTCTGTGACAACTACATGAGAACAATAACTTAAGAGAGTGAAGGTTTATGGTTTCAGAGGTTTCAATCAATGGTCAGCTGATTGCGTTACTTTTGAACCTATAGTGAGGCAAAGAATTATGGCAGGGAGGTGTGGTAGAACACACTCATGATGGCCAGAGAGCAGAGAGAGAGGAGAGAAGGGTTCACAGACAAGATGCAACCTTGCAGGGCATATCCCCAGGAATGTCTTTGCTTCAACTAGGCCCTACTTCCTATAATTTCCACTCTCTCTCAATAGTCCATCCAATTATGACTCTATCAATGCCTGCACCCACTGATGAGATTGGAGCCTTCATGTTTTAATTATACCTCCAAAGCCCCACCTCTGAATATGGATACCTTAGTGCCCAAGCCTTTGGGGAACATTGCAGATCCAAATAATAGTGATAGGTATTGGAGACATTAACTGAGTTGCAAACACTGGGTCAAAGTGTGCAAAAATTCTACAAGAAGCTTTGGCAATGTCAGTCATTCAGAGAATGGTAGCTACTAACATTTTCATGTTAGCTATGGTACAGAATGCATAACATGACTTGGTACTCCTAAAAGAAGAGTCTTAACAAGTGGTAGAAACAGATTAAAGTGTCCCTGTCTTCAGGAAGTCTTTCACTTTTCCCCTTCTCAGAAATAAATATGTTCACTAAGCATTTGAATTTTGTCCCTGTTATGGCACATTCTGTATTGAATTTAATTTTAGTCACTTTTCAACTTATCTGCCTTCACTGTTAGTCTTTGTGGGGTACAGAGATAACTTAGCATGTGATCACAAATTCATGTACTTTGCTATTATGGTTTAGATATGAGTTGTCCCCCAAACCTCATGTGTCAGTCAATACTAGAAGGCTCAGAGGTGAAATGATCAGATTATGAGACCTATAATCTGGAATTAATCCACTAATAGGGACTAATTAGGTAGTAACTGTAGGCAGGTAGGGTGTGGCTGGAGGAAGTAACTTTATATTTTTGTCCTTAGTAAGAAGAGCTCTCTGCTTCCTGGTTGGTAAATTCTGGGCTGCTTTTCTCTGTCACATCCTTCTGCTTTGATGGCCTGCCTCACGTTGGACCCAGAATTGTGGAGTCAAAAGAACATGAACTAAACCTCTAAAACTGTGGGCCAAAATGAACTTTTCCTCTTCTAAATCGTTCTCTTCAGGTCTCTAGGTCACAGCAACAGAAAAGCTGACTAAAATTCTGGATCATAGTTGCTACTCAAAAGTGAATAAATGAATAATTGTGTGGTTGACATGAATAAAATGTCTCAGTCATATGCTTCTCAGTGCTTTCCTGTGAGACAATATTTGATTTTGATCCTCTAGTTATTAAACATTTGTAAGAAAATGCATATCAGGTCTCAGGTGAGACACTGGAAAACCCTGAAAATCCAGAGAGTATGGTGCTGAAGTGGTGTGAGGATTAACTTTTATAATAAATGGCCTTATGTTTCACAATACTATGCACTTATGAGATCCATCAACCCTAAGCTCACCCTTATCCTCAGAAATCTTCTTTTATACCTGACAAGGGTTCATAGATGGCTCTCTTTGCTTTTGTCTGTGATGCTGCACTGTGGCTATGGGACTTCCCTATGACTTCCTTGTGGCACTTCAAATACTTTCTAAATAGGGTAAGAAAAAAGATTGAAGGAAGATTCCAAGGACAGAGTAGTTGGTAAGTTTTGTGCTTTGTTACCCTGTCACTTATTATCTTTTGGTAGGTGAATCCTTGTCCGGTCCCTGGATAGATTCTACCAAGCACAAAAACACCAAAAGACTTTGCATTCGCTCATTGAAATCTTCATTGTAGGAAAATTGGAAAGCAGAATCACCAGGTTTCTGTCTCATGCAGGATATCTTTGTGCCTTAGTATCATACCTGTAAAATGGGAGTATATGCAACTAATATCTTCTATGGATTTATCAAACAGTTTTTTGATTCCAGCTGTCACCTGGAATTGTGTGAAAGTGTAGCTCTGGAAGGCACTTGGCATTACTCATTTCTATAAAGCTGCTGGCTGATTGATAATGCAATTGACAATGCCAATAGTTCACAGATCACAGGATCAAAAGGCTTCAAAAAGAGGATCCAGATTAAAGAGAAAAGTGTGGGAAGACTCTGATTTTTAATGATGATTTAATTGTTTATCCTATAGATGTACCATAATTTAGTTAATAAGTTCCATATTGCACCCACCTTTTAGCTTCTATAAATATCATTCTAATGAGATTTCTTGTACATATATATCTATCCATGCTATGGCTCTTTGTTTATTTATTTTTGATATGTCACTAGAAGTACAATTGGTTTTCAAAGATATGCATTTTAGTATGCCTTTTAGCCTACATTCCACAAATGACAAGCATTTTCAAATGAACTTTTTGATGAAGTTATTCTGTTTAATTTCATCTTTGCAGTTTTTCCTACTTACAGACCCATGTGACATCCTGACATCATGACATTTTTAATAATGCCTTAAGTAACATTTTCTTCCAGCTATCTGATCAAGCCTCAACTTTTTATGGTAGTTAAATATTTTAAGTGTGGAGTTTGTGAAGACTTATAGCTGTCACTGAGGGAAGAATTTATAATGCATTCCTGGTGCAGAATACAAATATAGTATGAAGCCGTAGATAATATATGGGACCTCAAATCAGACAAAATGACTTTGTATTTTAAGATATGCACCCAACTCAATCAGTTGATTAAACACCATCTAGAACAGCTGGTAGCTGACAGGAATAACTTCTTTTAAAATGACTTAGAGTCCCTGGATTCAAAGATACAGAAGAAAAAACTTAAGAAAACATCTCATAATTATGATTTAACACATGCAACAATAATTTGTATATTCTTTGTTTTTAGGATTTGTCTGAATGATGCAGTGTTGATCTACCTCTCCCAATTACAACACTGTTTGGTTTATCCTGGTTCCTTTACTTTTTGTTATTATAATCATTAACACACATTAATCATACAAATTAATGGGATGTACTGTGATATATCCATTCATGTGTTCACTATGATTCTATCATGTCCATCTCACCATCTCCTGCCCTTGTCCTTCTCTTTCCTTCCCCTCTGGCATTCTTCCCAGTCCCTAGGGACCCCTCTTCTATTTTCAGGGCCTCTTTCTTTAATTTATTTTTATTTCTTTTCATTTTCCAGTATGAAAGAGAACATGTGATATTTGTCTTTGTATGGTTTATTTTGCTTAACATGATGAACTCTGGGTCCATTCCTTTTCTTGAAAATGACATTCTACTTTAGGGTTGAGTAGAATTCTGTTGTGTATGCATACCACATTTTATTGATGAGCACCAAGGCTGATACCACATCTAAACTATTAGAAATTGTTCTGCAATAAACATGGGTAAGCAGGTGAACTCTTTTGTATGCTGACTTCATGGCCTTAGGATATACACCAAGTAGTGAGAGAGCTGGATCATAGGGGAATTCTATTTTTAGCTTTTGAGGAATTTCCATACCATTTTCCATTGTAACTCTACTAATTTATATTCCCACCAACAGTGAATGAATGTGGCTTTTTCTCCACATTCTTGCCATTCAAGCTGGGGTGAGATAATATGTCTTTTAGTTTTGATTTGTAGTTCCCTGATGCCTAATATTACTGGGCATTTTTTCGTATCATTATTGCCCTTTTGTATTTCTTCTTTTGAGAAGTTCTATTTATATAATCTTTTGCCCATTTTTTAGTAATGCAATTATTCATTTTTTATTAGTTTTTTTAGTTATACATGAAATTAGGATTCATTTTGACATAATTATAGAAGCCTGGAATATAATTTGCTGTAATTTAGCCCCTATTACAATCCCTCTCCCTTTCCCGCACTCTACTGACTTTCCCCTATTTTCTTATAGTTTGTTTTTTAATTGGTGCCTTGTGAATATACATAAAGGTGAGATTCATGTGGTATATTCATATATGTTCATGGGAAATTTAGGTTAGATTAATTTCACTGTTCTTTTCTTATCCTGTCCCTCTTCCCTCCCCCTCAGTCCCCTTCCTCTGCTCTACTGATCTGCTATTTCATTTGCCTTTCTTTAATTAGATTACTTGGTGTGTTAGGAAGTCTTTCACCACTATGACAAAACCTGAGAAAAACAACTTCAAGGAGGAAAGATTTATTTGGGCTTGTAGTTTCAGAAGTTTCATTCCATGGTTGTCTGACTCCATTGCTTTGGACCTGAGATAAGACAGAGCACCATGGTAGAAGGGTGCAGGGCAGGAAAGCTGTTTAGCTCATGGCAGCTAGGAAGCAGAGACAGAGAGGCAGAGGAGAGGCCAAGGGCAAGATATGGTGCCCAAGGACACACCCCAGAGGATCAACTTACTCAAATTAGACCCCAGTTACTACACTTTATACCAACCCTTGATAGTCCATTCAGATTATTAATCTATCAATAGATCGATCCACTGATTAAGGTTAGAGTCCTTATGATCCAATCACTTCCCCAAATCCCTATCTCTGCACATTGCTGCATTGGTGACCAAGCCTTTAACACTTCAGACTTTGGGGGTCTTTCTAGATGAAAATCATAACACTTTTTTTTTTCTTTCATTAAGTTTTTTACTTCTCTATGTATTCTGGACATTAACTGTCAGATGAATGACTAGCAAATATTTTTTCTCATTCTGTAGGTTGTCTTTTCCTTTATTGTGCAGAAGCTTTTTAGTTTGATGTAATTCCTTCTGTGAATTTTTACTTTTCTTTTCTATGCTTTTGGAGTTCTATCCAGAAAAATCATTACCCGTACCAATACCTTGAAGCATTTCACTCATGTTTTCCTCTAGTAGTTTCAGTTTCAGGTCTTATATTAAGGTCTTTGATCCATGTTGAGTTGATTTTTATTCATGGTGACAGATAGGGTCAAATTTCAATCTTCTCTATATGGAAATTAAGTCTTTCCAGCTCCAATTTGTAAAGGGAATCTTCTTTTCAATGTATGTTTTTGTCACTTTGATACCAGCTGGCTGTAGATATTTGGATTTGTTTGTGGGTATTCTATTCTGTTCCACTGGATTATGTATCTCTTCCAATCACTTGTACTCTGAATTATTAAAAAAGTAAAAAAATTAGAAGTCAAGTGTTAACTTAAAAATTATAATTCTAGGAGAAGGTCATGTAGTGGTCAGAACTTGTTTGGAACTTGAGATCTTATTTGGAGATTCTAGCAGGTGGGCACAGCTACTCAGGTGCCCTTGATTGACTAATAGTCTTTCTTTATAGGGGTAGGTCACACTGTGTGACTGAGCATGGCTTCAGGGGAGATGCACATGGAGCAGTGAGGGAGGAAGGGACACCCATCTATGATTCAAGTATACCATTTGCATATATGAATATGCCACAGAAAAGCTTATTATTTCATGTAATTAAAATGCACTAATAAAAACACCCCCAAACATACAAAAGAAACAAAAAATCAAAAAAGAACTTATTTGAGATTTAGTATACCTAGGTTGTAATACCTACATAATATATATTATTAGAACATTAAAATTGTTCAAATGAAAATATTTTATAAGCTGAAAATACTATGCATAGAAGTTTCACTAATATATTATCCTGAAGTATTATAGACACAGAAAAATCATGTGATGCAAGTACATCAGCTATATATTAGTTTCTATTTAATGTCCACATTGTTCCTCCCGTGGAAAGTACCCTCTCTTTATTCTCCGTCATTTTAAAACCCACTACAGATCTCTTTTCCTTTAAGAAGATTTCAAGGTCTTATTTCTTGCTGATTGCACCTTATCATAATTTATATAGCATAGTTTTCTGCTTCCTTCTTGTCATATGCACTCTTAGAGTTTCTTTTATGAGCTGAATTGTGTTCCCTTGAAATTTATATGAAGTATCTCAGAATGTGACTGTATTTGAAGATAGGGTTCTAAAATTGTCATTAAGTTGAAAGTGAGGCTTTTAGGGTGTTTCCCTAATTGACTCTATTTTCTTTAGAGGAAGAAGAAAATTGTACCAACAAAGAGAAACTGGTATGTGTGCACCCCAGAGAAAACACCATGCAAAGACACAAAGAGAAGGTTGTCATCTGCAAGTCATGAGAGATTCAAGAGAAACCAGTGCTTCAGCCTCAAGAAAAATGAGAAATAAATTTCTTTTGTTTAATCGACCCAGTCTGTGATAGTTGATTATGGGAACCCTAGCAAACTAAAACACCTTCCTTCATAATTAGATTGTAATTTCCTTGAAAGGCCTTCCAAAGTTTTGAACTTCATATATCCAGTGCTTACTTCATATTATACCTTGAATATTTTCAGTATAAGGAAATCATGTGACCAGATGGAGAATAAAGAACTAAATCCTGATCAGTGTATTTATCAGAATAGCTGATAATAAATAGGTTTCTCATGTGTATCTTTCTTGATCCAGGCATTTTGGGGAAAAAAAAAGTCTATCTTTCAATCCTTTAAAGCTTTTTTTTTTTTTTTTATGACAAAAAAGAGC
This sequence comes from Sciurus vulgaris, assembly GCF_902686455.1. Classification (NCBI taxonomy): domain Eukaryota; kingdom Metazoa; phylum Chordata; class Mammalia; order Rodentia; family Sciuridae; genus Sciurus; species Sciurus vulgaris. The sequence continues at coordinate 50,231,856 of NC_136472.1, forward strand.
ATTCATAGGGAATTCAATGTGAATTGCCTAGTTTGGCCACAAAAACAGCATTCTGAGATGGGCAAGGTAGATTTAAATACACTGTTGGCAGAAGTATTCTAAGGTTCAAATAAAATAGGAAGTTGCTTGCATATGACCCACGTCTTCCTATTCTAAATCCAGTTTTGTTCTCCCTTCCTATAATATCCTGCAAGGACACCCTGATTTTAGGAAAAAAATATCCTGACAATACAAGGAGTTAGAGTACTTAGATTTTGGAAATAGATCTACTTACTTTATGAACTGAAGCTCATTCATTCACTCATTCAACTTAATTTTGTTAATAGCCGATGATGTAAAATGTACTGGACAAATAATAGTTAACACTGAAACTCTGCTTTCTTGTTTGCTACAGGCAAAAATAATACCTGATTTGTATACATTGCAGGCAAGTTTTAAAGATCAAGATAAAGAAATGTTTATTCCATTCAGATGGGTTTTCATTTTCATAGTTAAGATCCATTCTGACAATTTAAGTACAGGTTGTGGATCCTTGGTCATGTATAAAGCTACTTCTGAAGAGCCATTGATCATAAAAATGTGATGACATGTTTCCTTTTAGACACAGTGACCAATGTATAGAGTGGTATTTGTGTTAGACCTTAAACCTCTGGGAAAAATAAGTGCTATATTTCTGAGATAATCATTGGAGAGGAAGTAGGGCCTTGCATTAAAAATCTACTTTTCCCCTAGGTTCTTCATACCTCACTTTATCTTTTGGTTATGTAATAAAACAGAAGTTCCCAGACAAGGGCTAATGCAAATTATAAATGAAAAATGTAGGTCTAGCACTTTCCCTCATATGATATGGGAATAAAATAGTAGAACTTCTATTTTAATATAACATAACATTTTTTGTCATCTTTTATAATAAATCTGACATATGAATATATCTGTAAAATAACTAAATAAATACTTACATGTGAGGGAGGTATACTCAAAATTTGGTTATTGCTAAGAGTTCATAGTCCTCAAAACACAGAGTCTGTTAGCAGAGTGGAGAAAATATTTTTGAATCTACTGTTTTCTAAATTCACCAATTATTACCTGTGTGATTGTCCAAGACAGTTAACATTTCTAACTCTGACTTCTCCATAAAATGGATATGATATTTGGAATGAGAATTGTGTTCTCACGCAATTGAGAACAAATAAAATTATTTTATTTTTACCCAACAGAAGAAAACACTCTATTTCTATGCCCTCTAAAATAATATAATTTATATATTATATATATTTACTTTGTAAATTCTAAAGCATCATATCTTATGCTAGTTCCTGCCTGAGTACTATTTCAAGTTCTTAGCACTCTCTTTTGTTCTCTCTGAGAAATACACACATAAGCACATATTGAAATTTCACCTCTCCTGGAATTTCCATTCACTATATTAATACATGTTGTTGGAGTAATGTTGGTTTATATGATAAATGAATAATAGTATAAGAAGTTCAAAAAACACAAATCTTACTTAAAAATAAACTATACACTTACTTTATGTATGTAGTTTATACTGATAAACTTAAGACCAATATTTATAGCTCATTTATTCTTTAAAAATCAAAAATATTAAACTGGTATAATGTATCCAAAGATTCACCTTGATTATGTGAACTTGTATTATTACATAGAAATTTTTCTGAGTTTGTAGTTTCTAGAGTATTTTTTAAAAGTCCAAAACTTTTGAACCATTATTTTGGTTTCCCTCTTTTCCCTGAACTTGGGAAATGTTAATTTTTTGTAAATACTTACTTATGTCTCTAAATCATGAGAGCAGAACTTCCTTAATTTAAGAAAAGTTATTATTTAATTTGTTAATATCCTCTTGGGGTGGAAAACATTTTATTCTACAGTGAGAGATCAAGGGTTTTTTACCAATTACACAGACACATAGAGCGCTCATAGTTTCAGTGCTAAGGTTAAAAATAAATGGAGCAATGCATAAACTTACCAGTCTGCATCATAAAGATGTACTCTCTTTCCCAGTGGGCACACAATTCTTAATTGCTTTGAGCTCATAACTGATTCAAAGAGAATACCAAATCAGATTCTGTGCTTTCACCAAACAGAAAATAAATGTATCATCACCTGAAAGTGATTCTAATAGAGAATAACTTGCAGGTCATGTGCAAGTCAAAAACAAAAGTAAAATCTCCAAATCAGAAAAGAGTTGAAAAATAAACAGAGAGAAAAAGGCAGTCAGCAAGGTTAAAGTTGTGTTGCTGTTTAAAATACATTCTAGGAGCTAAGGAGAGGTGTGCTTGAGATTAAACATCCCAGGAGGTACCCATCTCAAGTCCTTCAGTTTAGTTAGTCTGTCACTTTGGTTCACATAGGTATCTGGGGAGAACAGTCTCTGAAACTGCTTGAGCATCATTTTCAAAAAGTTAAAAACACGACCCCATACAAAACCAAATGCACATGTTGAAGATTTTAATCAATGCTTTAGAGAATCAGTAAAAATGGTAAGACCAGTTCAAAGTGCATTTACAGACAATTCAGCAAAGAATTGTTGGGACGAGATTGCTGGATTAGATACAAAAATCATGTCCTCCAGAGCAAAGAAAGGGACCTTTGGATTTATCTTTTGCACAAAAAGAAATTAGCTGTTTCTTACTAGACAAAAATTTCACAAGCTAGTATGTCAGATCACTGTCTGAAAACTTAATTTAACAGAATAAAATAAAGAAAGCTCTATTTTAAATAGCTGAGATCTGCGCCCATGATAATAGCAATTTGATGAAGAGGATTCAGCTCCACTTGAATTAGCCAAGGAATATGTGGATAGATAGGGGTTATAATGTATACTCTTTCAGTTCAGCCAAAGCCTTCCCAAATAAAATTACTAAGGGGTTAGGGTGAGGAACTACAGTTATGTTTTTCTCGTCATGAGAGCACTCGCCAGAATTATTTTTCTTGGCTGTATTTCATAAAACAGATAATAGACCACAAAGGACTGGGTGGCAAAAGGGCAAAGAGTGGGTTGAGCAAAAGAAAGACTCGGACAATTGCCTGAAGCCACAATGTGGTCCCTTTTCCATCCTTGCAAATAATAATGACTTTCCTCTTGCTTAATTGACAAGTAGTTGGGACTGGGTCATTGGCTTACTGAAAACCCACAGAAGGAAAGACAAATCTACATGGACTAAAGGGGAAGATAGAGGTCATATTGTGAAATGTGATTCTGATAGATGCCGTTCAGGGACCATGAATAGATAGCTCTAGTGGAGGGATTATTATTCTGTCCTAATCACATCTGTCTTTAGGTCACATCTCTCAGTCCCAGTAACAGCAGTAATTTCCCCTAGTTTTAAATATGATTGTATACATATTTTGTAAATTTGCTATTATCATCAGTCCTTGTGGTACAATTCCTTTTCACCAAACATACAATCTTTGTAAACTACCTCTGAATCTCAAATGTTTCTTGTGATAGAAAATGGTATTTTTAAGCTTCACATCTTCTGTAAATTGCCATGTCACAGTTCAATTTAATTGCCTGTTATAATGAAAGCAGTCATCACTGATACATGAATCAGCATTGTCATGCCAGAGCTTGAGGGAGAAGTATAAATGATCAAGTAAAGTTGGCACACGGATCCAGAAACTTTGGCAGGAAAAAATGATTTAAAGTGGATATTTAATTTTTGAGAGTCAGGAGTTCAAAGAATAGAAACTGCCAGAAGGATGTGCTGTTTACTGATCTCCTTTCATGGATAATTTTAAGCCTAGAGTAACAGGCTTCAACTGAGGTCTCCAAATGCTGAGTTTAGGTCCAACAGCAGATGGGGTTGCCAACTTGCATACTGTGGGAACACTATCCTGTTTGGAATTGGGGAGTTGGAAGTTCTAGTAATGTGTAGGGAGGGACAGAGTACATATTAACAAGAACTTGTAACAAGGCTTGTTTAAATATTCCCAGCATAGTTTTGATAACCTCCCCTTCATTGAAAAAAATTAGTTCTGATAAATAGGTTGTGACCACAAGTCTTAAGCAAAGGCCAAATAAATGTGATGTCAGGGGCTCTAGATGTCTCCTGGCCCACAATTCCACTATCAATTGTCGATGCTAGAAACCCTCCTGTTGGGGTAGTGGGGGTACTTATCTGATAGCACTCTCTCTGCTCACTGTGGGGTGACTAAGGGACATAGAAAAGTTTCAGTAGAATGTCCAAATAGTTAACAAAATTAGGAAGGCCTTAAGTCATATCACAGGATCCAGCTTATGATGGATGCCCTGGAGTGAATGTGCTATTACAGAAGGAGGCAATGTGGGCTAGCACCTGGACCGAGGATGTTGATCCTAGGGCTGTTTTGAGCTTCTCAAATGATGACTGTGGACAAACCAGCTTTAAGGGCCAAGAAGGAAGTGGGCAACCAAGATTTTGTGCTCTATGTTGCTAAAAACAAAACTTCCCAAAAGGGGTCGCTATTAAGCTATGATTTGGTAGGTCAGTATTTCTCAGATCCTTTTTGAGAACAGGTTTTAAAGAGAGAATAGGTGAGAGACAAGGGGGAATCTGAGGGCTTCCCACAAGCTTCCCTGGGGACGTTGAGGTAGGAAAGAGTGTGTAAAGGAGAGTGTTCAGGGGGTAAAGAAGACGTGTCTATTTCACATTTTTTCTTAAATTAAATCCTTTTACTTAAAGAAAAGGTTGGTGTTTGTTCCTGGTGCAGAGGAGTGTCTATGAAAAGACCTCTATTCAAATTCCCTTATATTAATTATCGGGTGTAGGATCTTCCCTGGTGGGTAATGAAACAAAGTCTGTATACCTTCTAGGATATTTGAAATACTCAAATGAGTCTAATGATGAGATTATCTGATTCAGTAAGTAGTTCATCAAGTGTCATGGAAATATGAAAGGATTATTATTACTCTACTATCAATTCATCCATTTATTCAACTAATACTATCTCCCATATGTGAAGAGTAAAATAGGTAATTCCTGTTCCAAAGAAGTTAGTTATATGAATATTCTTACATGTAAATATCTTCCAAATTACTTCTCATCCATATAATATCAAACCCCATTCATAAGAACTTTCTTAAGTTCAAAACTTAAAATGCATGGCAAAAGTTCAGCAACCATTAATGAATTAGGTTGTACATTTTAATTTCTGTTACAATCAAAACAAATCTTATCAGGAGTAAACCAAAGAAATGCACTCTCAGTAGTTATTTTAAGATGTCATAAATAACCGATCAAACACTAGGAGCTGCCAACATTATTAACTTGGGCCCTTGGTCAGCACCAGAGAAAGTGCAGAGGCAATTGCAAGAAATTGAAAACTAGTACTTTGATTCAGAGTCAGCTTCTGAGAACAACTGGAGTCTTGAACGAAGGACAATCTTGGACTATGTATTTGAACAAATGACACCCCCATGAGCAACAATTTTGTAAATCACTCTTAGACAAAATTGCAATGTGATGTATGGAAATCACCCCTGGCTCTATCTCACCCTTGGATTGTGCAACCAGGGGAGGCATGGAAAGTCAGCTGCCCTTTTCACTGGCTTGTCAAATCTCTGTATTTATTCATCCAGGCTTTTTGCTGTTTGGAACTGTGAGAGGCAATAGGAACACAGGATTGTCTTTAGTTCTCAGATTGGGCAGACACTACTGACAAAGAGAAAAATCTTCCTGTTCACTTGAAGCAGTGCCCATTAATACCTCCCTTTTCTCTTAGTACTTCTCTCACTAGAGCATTGCTGTCCTTACCTATGACCTGTGGAAACTGAGGAGGCAATGGAGCAGACACTTGAACCCCTTCAAGTGCTCACCTGTTTTACCCAGAGGAATGAGGGGAGCTATAAAGTCTAAGATCTTCCTGTTGACTTTCCCTGAGAATTAATACCATTCTTTGGTTAGCAAAGTTAGGTTGCGAGTTCATAATCAATAAAGTACTTCCTTGAGCTAATGACCAGAGTGCACCATCATAATGTGAACAGAGTATGGAAACATTTTAGATTTTGAATCTCTTCTACTTCCTCTTTCCAATACATCTATTTAATGACATTGTCATCTTTGGGAAAGTACTTACCCTATCTAAAACTTCAGTTTCTGAATCTGTGAAGTGGTAATAACAATGACTCTACCGTTGATGTGTTGAGTATGAGAGGTCATTTGAAAATAGAACACTGTCACCCCTGCCACAATTCATCCTTCACACTCCAACAAGTGATCAAATTCAAGTCCAGAAATGGTCCTACACTGCTCTCATGATTGAGGGCTGACTACTGCATGATTTGTTACTTCTTCAGCTTTTCCCATGCTGTAATCCAGTTATTTTTAACTGGATCCTCAAAAATGCCTTTTCAAGTGCCTACCAGTCTAACCTCATGCCAATCCCTGTCCAAATACTGTCTTTGTTCAACTACATTTGTCCCCATCCTTCTGGCTTTACCAGTTTTTCTTGGAATTCTCCTTTGACTATGGGAAGTCTGGTTTGGTGCTCCTAGCAAAAGTCTTCTTCCCATCTCACAGCACTGACTGTTCTCAACACAAACCCCTATTACTTGACTGTCATCACCTAATTACCTAGATTATGAGTTCCACAGAGTCAGGTTCAGTAGTGATCAGTGTTGTCCATTAAAAGTTCCAGTTGTCTTTACAAGTATGCAGGAAGATTGAACTTCTTCTAACCTGGGACACAGGATTATTTCTCTTGCTCTGAGCCATAAGTTATGAACAGACAATATCTGGTCATGTTGGGTAGAAGCTTTAACATCTTATGCCCTCACCCAATTATTTTTGTACTACAGAAATGGTTATGGCAATGTAGTTTGAGATCAACTACATCATCAGTTCAGGCCCCTGAGTGAATACAATAGGCATAACCTCCCTACTGCCCTACACTGGACTCTGTGAGAAATGTTTTCTGCGTGCTACACCCAGAGAGCTTTGGGGTTGCTTAATGTTGTCTTTCCTGGTTATTATAGCAGTCACCTTTTCTCTTCTTCATCATCACATTCTTGAGTCCTGGTAAACTGTCTGAAATAAGTAGTCATTCAAAAAATATTTAATGACTGAATGGACTATTATTTAATATATGACAGCTTCTGACTTCTTCCTCTCCTCCTTCCCTGCCTCTTTTGTTTCTTCTTATGTGAGTCTCCTTCCACAAGGTCCCCTCCTAGATTCTGTGGATATCTCCAATGAAGTTTTCCATATAAATCTTCTACCAGAGCCCACTGTTCACTCAATGTCCCATCCTTGATTCCATACCTGACACTCATTCCAGGGTCCATGTGTCTCCTCAGGCAATAGACTGGTTCTATGCTACCCCAGAGGGCAGAGCTGGAGACCATGAGGGGAAGTTACAGGGAAACTGTATGCATTTTCTCTACATGACAACTACATGAGAAGTGTCTAACAATAAATCTGAAAGCTACAGAAGAGGCTAGATGAATGGTAGTCATTGGGGGCCTTATTGTGTTGGAGAGAATGGAGACTCTGCTACCAAGAAGACATATACCAACTCAGACTCATTACAACAATTTTCTCTCACTGCCTATCTTCTAACTTCTTGTTTATTCCACTCATTTTCTTTTGTTTCATTTCAATTTTTGTCTTGGGGACCAAACCCAAGGTGACCCCGGTCTCACATATGTGTCAAGCAATCTACCACTGAGCTATACCCCAGTCTTTTTTCTTTTTTTAATTGAGACATGGTCTCATGAAATTACTGAGGCTTGTCTCAAATTAGGGATACTCCTGCTTCAGACTCCCAAGTAACTGGGATTTCAAGAGTACACCACCACACATAGCATAGCACTCCTCTTTAAAGGTGATATCTAAATTCCAACTTTTCCATAGAGTCCACAAAAATCACTTTAGTTCCCATTTAATCTCCGTCTTAAACTCTCGAAACTCCAGGATTATTGCTTTTATATTCAGTCATCTCCTTGTGCATATGTTGCTCACTGTCTCACTCATAGATTTTAGTCCTTAAGCACCAATTTCCAGACAAACAGGGCCACGTCATATGCTGCCATAGTGTCTTCTGGGTAGCAGGGTTCCTAGGTCAAGCTGCACAGCTTAGCAGCTTGACTGACTAGGAAGTTTCATATTTTCAGAGGTGGTTTGTAGGGACACATAGCTAGGAAAAAAAAAAAAAAAAAAAAAAAAAAAAAACCAGCCTGGGAGGCATTGTAGTGAGGACGAGGACTAGATGTGGAGTCGGTCTGGAAAGCTAACATCTAGCAGGAAATTGAGATTAAGACTGGAGGCTGCAGTGCAGCCTGTCTTGGGTTTTGTCACACTCTGTTTGGTAGTTGTCAAGTGTGTTAGGCTCTCTAGGTAACAGTTTCTTTATATTAAAATAGGAAAACTACTCAGAGTATTTTAAAAGGTTGTTTTACACATTTAAAAGATAGTGCACAACAATCAAGTGGGTTTCACGCTAGGGATGCAAGTTTGGTTCAAAATACAGAAATAAACAAATGTAATTTACCACATAGACAGAAAGATAAGAATCATGTGATTATCCCAACAGACACAAAAAGAGCAATTGACAAAGTATAACACACATTCATGTTTTAAACATTAGAAAAAACTAGGAATAGAAGGAACTTACCTCAATATTTTAAAGGTTATATATAAAAGAAACCCAAGGTCAACATTATGAATGAAAAAAATTAGTATTTCCACTAAAAATAGGAATAAGACAAGGTGTGTACTTTCACCACTTCTATTTATCATGGTCCTTGAAACTCTAACCAGAGCAATTGGTCAAGAGAAAGTAATTAAAGGGATACAAATAGGAAAGGAAGAGTTCAAATTATCTCCATGTATGGTATGATTCTATATTTAGAAGATCCCCCCCACAAAAAATTCCACCAGAAGAATTCTTGAACTCATAAATGAATTCAGCAAATGTTATGGATTGGATGTGAGATGCCCCACAAAAGCTAATGTGTGAGACAATGTAAGAAGGTTCAGAGGAGAAATGATTGGGTTATGAGGGCCTTAGTTAATCAGTTAGTTAATCCCCTGATGGAGTTAATTGAGTGGTAACTGAAGACTGGTAGGACGTAGCTGGAGGAAATGGGTCAACATATGCAGAAGGAGATGACTGAACATAAAAGCAATGATCCTGGAGTTTCAAAAGTTTAAGATGGAGATTAAATGGGAACTAAAGTGATTTTTGTGGACTCTATGGAAAAGTTGGCATTTAGATATCACCTTTAAGGAGGAGTGCTATGCTATGAGTGGTGGTATACTATTGAAATCCCAGCTACTTGGGAGTCTGAAGCAGGTGTGCCGTTGGGGTATATATTTTGCATCTGGCAAGTAGAGTCTTTCTTTCTGCTTCTTTATCATATCCTGAGCTGCTTCACTCTGCCACACTCTCCCGCATGATGTTCTGCCTCACCTTGAGTCCCTACAGGAATGGAGTTGACTGTCTGTGGACTGAACCTCTGAAACTGTGAGCCTCCAAATAAACTTTTCCTCCTTAAAAATGATCTTCTCAGAGCTTTTGGTTCCAACAGTTAAAAAAAAAAAAAATGACTAAAACAGCAAAGTAGCAGGACTCAAAGCCAACACCTATAAATCAATCGTGTTTCTACACTCCAGTGATGAATCTGCTGAAAAATAAACTATCCCATTCACAATAGCCTTGAAAAATCCTTCAGAATCTAACAAAAGAGGTGAAGGATCTCTACAGTGAAATCTATTGAACGCTACAGAAAGAAATTGAAGAAGACCTTAGAAGATGTAAAGACTTACCACATTCTTGGATAAGTAGAATTAACATAGACAAAATGGCATACTACAAAAAGCACTATACAGATTCAATGCAATTCCCATCAAAATTTCAATGATATTCTTCATAGAAATAGAAAAATCAGTCATAAAATTCATTTGGAAAAATAAGAGACCCAGAATAGCCAAAGCAATCTTTAGTGAGAAAAGTGAAGCAGCGGGCATCACAATACTGGACCTCAAATTAATTTACAGACCTATAGTTAAAAAAAGAAAAATAGTATTGTATGTGCACCCCAAACAGGCAAAAAGACCAGTGGAATAGAAAAGAAGACACAGAGATAAACCCGCATAAATACAGTCATCACATACTACAGGTACCAAAAACATGTTGGAGAAAAGATAGCATTTTTAGAAAATGGTTCTGGGAAAACTGAAAATCTACATGTAGTAGAGTGAAATTTAACTCCAGTCTCTCACCTTGCACAAAGCTCAACTCAGATCTTGAAATTAGACTAGAAACCTTTCACCTACTAGAAGAAAATGTAGGCCTGACACTCCAATGTGTTGGCTCAAGAACTGAATTCCTTAACAAGACTTCTAAAACACAAGAAGTAAAATAAAAAAACAACAAATGGGATGGTATCAAATTTAAAAAAGACTTCTTCACAACAACATCAAGAAATAATCAGGAGTGTGAAAAGAAAGCTTAGAGAATGGGAGAAAATCTTTACCATATGCACCTCAGATAGAACATTATTCTTCAGGATATACAAAGAGTTCAAAAATTTTAACACCAAAAAAAAAAAAAAAAAAAAAAAAGAAAACAAATAATACAATCTAAAAATGGGCAAAGGAAGTAAAAGGACACTTCTTGAAATAAGAAATATGAATAGTCAGCAAATATATGAAAAAATGTGCAACATCTCTAGCAATTAGAGAAATGCAAATTAAAACTACATTGAGATATAATCTCACCCCAGTCAGAATGGCAATTATCAAGAATACAAGTAACAACAACTTTAGGAGAGGGTGTGAGGAAAAGGCTACACTTATATATTGTTGGTGGGACAGCAAATTGGGGCAACCATACTGGAAAGCAGTACAGGAACTAGGAATGGAACCATCATTTGATGCTGCTATCCCACTCCTTGTTATATACTCAAAGGACTTAAAATCAGCATAATGCAGAGATACAGCCACATCAATGTTTATGGTAGCATGATTCACAATAGTTAAGCTGTGGAGGCAACCTAGCTGCCCCCAAAAGATGAATGGATAAAAAAAATTGTGTTATATACACTCAATGGAGTATTAGCCATAAAGAAGAATAACTTCATGGCATTTGCCAATAAACAGATGAAACTGGAGACTATAATCCAGTCCCCAGAAGTCAAAGGTCAAATTTTTTGAAGATGAGGAGCTAATCCAAAACAAGAATGGAGAAACAACAACAACAACAACAGAAGAAGAAGAAAGATCAGTTAAGTAGACAAAGAGGAATGAAGGGAAGACAGGAGGTTTGGGATATGGAAACAGTGGAATTAATCTAATTTGACTTTCCTATGTACAGATATGAATGTAGCACAGTGAATCTCACTATCATGTACATATGAAAGACATTAAGTTAAAATACATACATTTAAGTAAAAAGAAGAAAGATCAGTGGAGTAGAAGGAAGGGAAGAGGGCATGAAAGGAAGGGAGGGGAGGGGAAGTACTAGGGACTGAATTAGAGCAAATCATATTCCATATTTTTATAATCATGTCAATATGAATTCTATCATGTATAACTAAAAAAATAAATAAAATATTTAAAAAGGTTATTTTAGAGATTAAATGTGATAATATATGCAAATGCCCAGCATATTATAGGAAATATTCAATACATGTGAGTTATTCATTTTATTTTACATTAGTGCTATTAGTTGAGAATGGATATCAATCAGAATGTTTTATCAATAATATTAGTAATAGTAAGAAAAAAGAAAAGCTTGACCATAATCTGGGGAAAAACTCCTTCAAGGTTCCAAACTAGAAGAGTTCTGGCTTCTCTACCCAACTACCATAGTAATGGCATGATAAAACCTTTTCAAGTAAGACCTGATGAAGGCAGGAGTTAGAGTCACTTTTTGACTTTATTGAAAGTGCAGATTTCTAGGCCATATTAAGTCGATTGAATCAGAACTTGTAGGCCTTAGGTATAGACTTTGCATTATTAATAATATACTCTAATTTGTGTACACACAGTCATCTTTTCATTGCTGTGACAAAATACATGAGAAAATCAGCTTAAACAGGGAAGGTTTATTTGACTGATGGTTTCAGAGATTTTAGTTCATGGTCAGCTGGGAACTGGGTCCACTGTTTCTGAAGGGCACAAGATATACCCTTTCAGGGTACACCCCCAGTGACCTATTTCCTCTAACTATGCCTCATCTCCTACAGGTTCCAACACCTCCCAGTTGTTCATTCAATTATGAACTCATCAATCCACAAATCCAATGTCAGAGCTCTCATGGTCCAACTACTTCCCCAAGCCCCTTTTCTCTTAACATTGCTGCATTAGAGATTGAACCTTCAACACATGAACCTTAGGGGACATCCCAGATCCAAACTGTAAGACACACTAATGTCTGACAATGAATGATAGAGAGGGTATTCAAAAGAATATTTGATAATTCAAACAAAACCAGATTTCTCTGCTTTCAAATTTCAACTCAGTCTCTGGCAAAATCAGAATGGAAAACTGTGCCAGCTCTCCAAGATTATTTTAATCAATTATGTAACACTTCCCTGGTAGATGAGCAGTTTCCTCCAGACACCTCTGCTGTGTGCCATGCACGCATGCACTGCATGTGTTAGACTGTAACATCTGCAGATCTAATACAGCATTTAATTATTTAAGGACATCTCTGCCTTCTCACTCACATGGCAAATGGCCATTCCAAAGCCACAGGCATGTGTTCTGCACAATCAGAACACCTGCACTGGGGAGCCAAGCCTGGGCCCTCTGGAATAGGTCCAAGGGAGAGACCAGTTTCCAACATTACAAATCCTGGTTCCTTCAATCCAGAAATCAGTCAGTCAAAACAAATCCTGAAATCCTTTTTCATTATATATTACAAAATATTCCTTCTTGAGGCTGTTTCCACCTTTATTATATCAGGATATTTTTTAAGGAGATGTATCTTACAGTGAATCTTAATAAGATATACTTTGTGATGTTTTCATATTAATTTTATGTAAAGAAGAGCTCATTAGATGGTTAGTAATGACTTGTCTATAGGAAGAATAAGAAGAAAAACAAACAAAGCACCAATACTGAAGAAAAAGTTACTGCTCATGAAGGCTATCTGGACAGAATAAAAATGAGGAGGAAAAATCTAACTAAGGCCTACTTTCTAGAAAATATGTTCTCACAAACATTGCCAGCTTTGCAGCATGCCCAGCTTAATTACTGGATTTGCATTCCAGAGTACACTTACTATTGTGCTACATTTGAGAATCATATATAGTAAAATCTCAAGCAGAATATTTAATTCACACTGCATTTCAGAATCAAATCACAAGACAAAGTACATACCAAGAATTTTATGTTTTAGGACAATGAACTAGTTACACATTAGGCTCCCTGTTCATTCATACCTCTTCAAGTATTAGAATCAATGCTTGGAATCAATAAACATTTAGTGAGTGCCCACTGTGTGCTACTCAGTATGCTAAACACCAAACATACTGGAGAGATAAAATACCATCTCTTCCTCAAGCATTTCAGTCTGGTAGAGGAAAGAGCCAGCAAACAATCAAGCTGTGATGTGGGAAGCATAGGAATATAGAGCATGTGCTGAGTGCTGATGGGGCCAAAAGAGGGGAGATTAACTCTTGGGTTCTCTAGGAGTATCTTCGGTGGCTTCTTTCTTAGGTAAGAAACAGAACTCCTATGTTTTGGGATTTTCTTTTTTCCTAACAATTTTGTGTACTGCTTACTTGTTTTAAAAGCCCATTTGTAACCTTGGGTCAAGGAAAACCTTTTGTCCCAAATGGAGAGCTTTTATCTTAGCTTGTGCAGCCTTGGGCACAAGATATTTGAGTAATGGGAAAGATGCTTCCAGGGAGTATTTACTTGAAATATAGTTCTTTCCCATTTTAAAAACCAGAGGTGCTTATAAAAGCAATCTCACCATAGCAGGCAAAGTGAGTCCCCATAAATATCTCACAGGGCAATAGCCCTTTCTTGCAGTTTTTAAGTTTATGAATTTCTGCAATAGCTAATAGGAACTTTGTTTATAAGTTCTGTTGCAGTCAAGGAAAAGCCTGAAGCCTAGTTGGCTGCATTTTGAATAATTCTAGTTTAAGAGACTGATAGTGCTATCCAAAAGTAAATCAGACCTGATATTAAAACTTACCAGTCATAATTGGACTACAGGGAAAGGGAGAGCATGAAGCAGAAGCAAAAAAGAACACGTGGTCTAGATTGAGACCTAAACAATAACACTGACTTCCCAGTGTCCAGACTCTACAGTAATGGAGACACTGATGGTTAATGTCATACTACCATAGAATAATTTTATTAAAATACATATTATTTCCCCATGAGACAAACTTTTTCTTGAGTTCTTGTGTGTATAAATGCACACTTTATGGACAAAGCAGGAACATCTATAGATTTAATACTCAGGATAATTAATTAGCCTGCCAGGGCTACAACTGTGCTCCACCAGACATCTTTAATAATTAGTAAATGACTTAAGTTGTGTTCTTGATGAGGAGCTAGTCTTTTTGATTCTAGCAGAGAGTCAAGTGAAGAAACTTCTGAAGGCTGTTAAGGAGAATGACCTGAGCTCTGGTGTAAACCAACATGTCCCTTAGTTAGGACAATGGGGCAGATCAGATGTCACTCTACCAAGGGTTCTGTGAAGTGTTAGGTAATGCAGGAAGCATGATTTGAATTTACAGATGAAAAAACCAGCTTTTCAAGTGGTGAAATCACTAGTCCAACACTTAAAATCTACAAAGCCTATTTCCATTTACAGATAGTAGGAAACAGAGCTTGGAGAGGTTAAGTGACTTGCTGAAGGGCCACTATTAAACCTAATATATAACTTCATTCAGGGACTTCATTCAGATCCTCCAACATGCTGATCAGCAGTCTTTATTCTACTGTTCAGGAATGATTTTAGTTTGTTTTGTTGTTTAACTTTTGCTAATTTGCTTCATTTTTTAAAAACAAAATCTCATTCACACAGTTTAGAAAATCTTGATTTCAAAGTATTAGCCATATGCACCACAAGAGTACTCTTCTGGGGCTTGGTTTGTCCAATTTCAACCTCCAGTGAATATTCACAATTGCATTGTGAAGAGTTAGGAATCTCTAAGAGTAGAGAATTGCTGACATATACCACCCCCAGCACTAGGAGCAAAGAAAGTCAGAACACCCCACAAACAGACCATAGATGTCAGGTTGGTTGCATTTTGCAGAGATGTAAAGTCAGCAAGGGGCTGTTTTGGCACTTTCTTAATTTATTTTTTACAAAGTAATTATCATAATATTAATCTTGTAGTTTTAGGAATCTCTGTGACAGTTTTATTTACCTTCCAGGAATGGCCTCAGAAAATTCCCTTTTGTATATGAATGGGGAAATACACACAGGACTTTGAAGTGGAAGTGAAAACATGACCTAAAAAAAAAAAATGAAGAAAGGTTTAATAACTGAGAATAGTGTTCTTTTTCCACGCCACCTCTCCTCCTCCCTTAGTGGCAGGGCCTGAACCCATCAAAGCAGTGCCTGCTTTCAGGATGGGTATTTATGGCCTTTGACATATACAGAAATATGATTCTGGACAAATGAACAAGAGATCCTGGGGCTTGAAGGAATTCAGTCATTGGAGGTGAATTATGAAATATTTTTGGGTGTGAGTGTGTGTGTTTATAATTCTGCTGTGTTCTCAGCACCCTGTTGCATATTAATGATTAGAACTTGTTATCTGGTGACTACTGAAGACAAAATGAGAAATGGGAGGGAGATTTAAGTTACATACTTTAAGGTCATGAAGCTTATTATTAAAACATTGAAGCAGATCCTGTAGACATGAACACCAAGTGATTCATCTACCTTCTGCCCCTGGGGATTTAACAGTTAGCTAAGGGTTGAACGCTTGAATGCCTTGAAATTAGCATATAAACTTTCTTTTAATATGGTCCTTCTGTTCAATTGGTTTAATTTTTGGACAATCTTTCCTTAATCTGTTTCCTTCTTTTATGAGTTTAATAAGTTGTGATCATTCAAATGAGATCCCAGTCTATTTCAGAAATCTGATATGATTGTAAATTATTTGCAGGTGTTATTTCTGTTTTCCATGGACATTATAAAAGAACATATGATTTCAAAAAGTTAAATTCAAGCATGATCCCTGTAGTTATTCAATGAGGACAGGTATTTTCTACATGACAAATACTAAACTTCTAAAAAGCTTAAGGCAGCCCATTTCTCTCTCACATATGGTTGTCTGATTTTACAATATTAATAAATAAAATGTTCCCGGTGACTGTGATCCTTCCATGTATGTTCTAGGTATTCTTTTTCTCTGTAACTGCTAAAGAGGAACCTTGGATTATAATAGAATTTAATCTTATCTTGTATTTCTGTAGTAGAGTTACAGAATAGGTCATTTATAAAGCACAGCAATTTATGTCCTCACAATTCTGGCTGAGAAATCCAAGATCAAGCCTTCACTGTTTCTGATCTCTGATTCCAAGATGGTGTGTCCTCTAGAGAGGAGGAATTTTGTGTTCTCATATGTCAGAAGAAAGAATCTGCTCTTGTTTGCACTTTCCACAGTAGCTTAATCCACTCACAAAGGTGGAGCTGTCTTGCATGACCTAATCATCTCCAGAAAGACACCACCCTAACACTATTGAATTGAAGATTAAGTTCTCAGCCCATGATTTTTGGAGGGCATGAAAACATTGTTCAAACCATAGCAGCCCAGTTTCCACTGAGGCAACCATTTACTGTGTGTCAGTTATGTGCCACAGGAACTGCTGAGTACTTTATTCAGTATCCCTAGTTTTAAAAAGAATCCTGCAGGGTAGGTGTTATATTTTTACTTTCAGAATAATCAAACTCATATTTTGAGTGGTCAAGTGTGTACCCAAGATGTGAGACACAAAACCAAGGCATATAACTACAGGTTATATGTTAAAGTCACAATCTCATCCCACATTTGTCTGATTTCAAAGATGTGAGCATTCTAGCATTATATCTGTATTTGAACAGAATGTTTTATTTAGTATGATTAGACTGAGTGGAAAACCTGAAGATCAATTTATAAAATCTATCTAATTATCTACCTATCTACCTACTTGTCTTCTACCTATTTCTTTTAAAGCAGAATGAGAGGCCAATTAAAGTTTCTTCTGACAGTCACTTTCTCTGGACAATAAACCATTCCTAATAGCCATGAAGGGAGATTGACATTGCAGTCATCACAAGTGACTTACTCCCAAATACCTTAAGCCCTAAGAGCCTTCATTCCTTGAGTGGAGATGCCTGGAGATTGTGCAAGAATGAAATTGGTCACAGCATGTGCCACCTGAGCCATCCTGCAAGGCTACTCTTGAAAACAAAGAGAGTCTCATTTATGTCTGGGAACCAGAAGCCAACCCTGAATAAATCAGATGCATAGTCGTATTCATCAGCCTGATGGTTTTAATTGTTCAATCGGAAGTTTAATTTGCTATGCTTGGATAAAAATCCAATTCCAGGAAAGCATATGCATCAAATGATCAATGAGGGACAAGTATAGAAAGTTAATTGTAAATAATCCTGGAATTCTGATGTAAATCAGAACAATAGGAAAAATTCAACCTTGATTATCTTCCCTTATTATTTGCTATTTTGAAGATCTAGAGAAGCTAACATTTTTGATGAAGTTAATTTTTACTTCATTTTTATCTATCAATGTCTGTATAGTCCAGGTACACAAAAGCACACACTTGAATTTTTATTCTATTTTTTAATTTATTTTACTTTTTTGTTAGCTAAACTAGTAAAAGCTCTTTAGGGCAAGGTATTTTTAATTTCATCTTCATAGTAGCAATACTGTGTATAATCCACATTTTAGTGGTGCAGAAACTGATATTCCAAACTGAGAAATAAATAGCTCTTCACAGAACTAGTCAGTGACATAACCAGAACTCAAAATCAGGTGTATCTTCCAAGTCAAACCCATTACATTGACTCACATACAAATTTCAGATAATTGAGAGAAAGCTACACATTAAGAGACTATCAAGGTTTAAAAAAATGAAAAAAATTGTGCCACAGTAGCAGCAATTAAAGAAATGAGCCATATTAATCTTAGTTAAAACTCAGAAAAGCATAAAAACTGTCCTTCTCAGTGGTAGAGCACTTGCCTCGTATGTGTAAGGCACTGGGTTCGATTCTCAGCACCACATATAAATAAATAAATAAAATAAAGGTCCATCAACAACTTAGAAAAAAATTAAAAAAAAAAAAAAAAAAAACTGTCCTTAAGTTTATGACCAAGGATCACAAGGATGAGACTGGGCTTCATCTCTCTATTTTTATTAAGGAGCTAGAAGTAACATAAGAAGTTTAATAGAAATGTGGGTTTTAAATACAGTTGAAACATCAGTCCCAGCTGTGTTACTCACTAGCTAGCACAATAAGATAATCTGTCTCATTTTACTAACAAAATGCATATGATAAAATCATTAATAAAGTATGGAACTATCCCAAACAGTACAATCTAACAAAGAAATACCAACTATCTGAAGGATCCCCAAACAGGATGAAGTTACTCATAGAGTATTGACTTCTTTATCCTCAATGGAGTTTGAATTGGATGATAGATGAAGAGTACAGAGAATCTGAGACACTGAGTAGAAGAGGTGGTGTATTAGATTAGCTCAGCAGTTCCAAAAATTATAATTTCATCTAATAGTAAAATTTTAAAAAAGAAAATGTGTCATTTTTACCAAATAAGTATATATCAGGAAACCATAGCAAGATTAATTTATTCTGAAATTATCATTTAATAACAGAAAAATAAACATGTTGGGTTTGAAGTACATAATCATAGGGGAAAAAAACCACATTTTCTTGAATTGAATAAATAGTGCTTTATTTTACCACAATTTTCTTCCTTTTCTAATTTTGATGTGGACCAATAACAAATTTTTCCAGGCATGAATACTTGTGGACCATTATTGGAGTGGATAGCTTTTAAAATTATTTTAACATAGAAATTTTGAAACACTAGTAAATATATGTTCATATACATACATATATATTATAGATACCTGATATTCAGTGTAAATATTTTCAGTGTGTTTATATGTATTTGTACAAATAAAAATATATTGTATTTTTACCTTTGTCACCATTCTTGGGCAATTGACTTGGTTCACTTCTTCCTTGGCTTTCACTAGACTACCACAAATGCCTGATTATCACATTCCCACTTAAGTTCTTTCCTCCTATGCTCTACTTTTCTCCACTGTGAAAATGATTTGATGTGAAATTATAGTTTTGTCCTTTCCCTGCTCAAAATTCACCAGTGACTCCCCATTGTCCATAAGATTGCCCAACCTCTTGTACAAGTCATGCAGAGGCTCTTTGGAACCATTCTCTGTGTGTTTATCCAGCTCCATTTCTACCCACTCTTCAGTCACACTTCAGTACCCAGTCCAGTGCTTGGCAGGTGGTAAGCATTTAAAAAATGATGACCGAATGAATAGATGATTAAGTAAATAAATAATGAATGAATAAACAAAAATCTAACACATTTTCGTTTCTGCTCTCTCCTTTGAGCAAGTAGCTGCCTTGTGACCTGGTAGAAATCAATGCAACACACGATCAATAGTCTCAGGCTTCTTTCAGCACAGCTGTATTTCTTCCTTCCAGGATGCTACACACAACTTCTGGACTCTTTACACTTTTCATAAAACTTTAGTTCTATGGAATAGTGACACCAGTTATTTAATTTATTGTGACTATTTTCCAATATGATTAAATAATCCTCTACAACCTGTGTTCAATATCTACGGAGTATTCAATCCTGTGGATGTGTTATAGATTATTTAGACAGTTTCCCATTATCAGAACTTTAGATCATTTCATTTATTCATATTTTAAAACATGCTTTCGTAGGATGCATGTTTCTTCAGGAAAGCAAAATTCCCTGAATGAATGACATTTGATGGGTTTTAAGGTGTTTACTCTGTGCCATTATCCATTGTATATACATGGCTAGCTTGCTTTTGATCTTTACAGGTAATAACATTCATGATTTTGCTGTGAGTATGAGCTGAGATTTGGAAGTTGGACTTTTGGGCAATGTAGGAACTGTTACAGGGACTCTTGAAAATGAACTATGTGTATTTTGTATTGTGAAACAGGCACAAGCTTTTGGGATCCAAGTGTTATGATTTACATATGAGGTGATTATGAGAAGTGTAACCTAACTAGTAGATTAATTCAATGATAAAGTTTACTTGGACTGTAACTGTAGGCTAGTAGGGTATGACTGAAGGAAGGAGGTCATTGGGGATGTGGTTTGGGGGATTATATCTTGTCTGTAATGACTGGAACTCTGTTTTTTGACCATCATGTGTCAACCTGCTTTCCTCTGCATCACCTTGGGCCCAGAGCTATGGAGGCTACCAAACACAAACTGAACCTCCAAAACTATGAGCCAAATAAAATTTCCTTCCTCTAATGCACTTCTCTTAAGTTCTTTTGGTTACAGTGATGAAAAAGATAACTAAAATATAAGACTTTCATTATATATTGCCAAATGCCCTTCAGAGTAGCTTTACAAAATTATGCTATTATAAAAAATTAAGAAAATGTGTCTTTAATTATAGAAATTAAGTAGTATAAGAATTACTGAGTGGTATTGTTGGTGATAAGATAAATCTAATCATAATATTGATTCACCTGATACGTAGGAGATCATTGATTAAGCTTCAATGTTTTTATAGTGTCTTCTCTTGATTTCTCTCTGTCATTCCTTTCCCTTTATAATGACTATCTTATCTTGTCCTCAGATTAGTAAATGCACAAAAGTGTGATTCTTCTGCTGAAAAAATACACTAATATAATCACTGACTATTCTTTGCTATTTTGGTATATTCATTGTAAGTGGCAGAGCCCTGTTATCTGTGGGTTATAATTAAAGAAGAACTCACAAATCAATGTTTCCTTTCAAATAAAATGTTTTAATATTTAATTATCATAAAATAGTAACTCTTGTTTTTACAGTCAGAAAACAGTTATTAATGAAAGCATTTTTCTTTCCAAATTCATTCCTCATTCTGAAAACTTTGAAAAACAGAAATTTCAAAAATAATAGACAAGGACAACTCAATTACTTTTTTCTTATGAGATCAATGCTCTGAGACCATGGGTGTACAGTTATAATACTATTGAATTAATCCTTTAAAATATTACATCTGTCAAGGTGGTATTTGCCAAATGGTCCTGAATTTTTCATTACAATTGACATGTTGCTTCTGGTATGGTGGAGAATTATGAATGTTGAAGAACCACAAGCATTTTGTGGCTGTCAAACTTCTTAGACAGTGGCTCCGCCTACCTCTCTTCCTTGTGACTCAGCTTGTTTATGTTCTCATTTTCATTCTTTTCATGAACACCATCACTCTCTTCAGTTCTTTGAAGATCTAATCTTCCTGTACCTAGCTGTAGGAAGATGCAGAATACCAAAGGTCTTCTCCTTTAAAAAGTTTTCAGGTTCAGGTATACAGGCAGGGTGGTAATAAAATTGTCAAAAAACTAGAAGTTACAAATCTTTACAAAATCTTACCAAGGTGTTATATATAAGTCTGGGATTATGGTTTCCATTCACTTTTCAAAGTGTAACTCAAGACCTCATTGGCCTTTTGTACACTTGTCAATATTATCTTAAGGAATGCCTTAGCATCTCTCACCTAGAGAGATAGGATGGCTTCAGTAAATTCTATGAGACTCCATTAAGTGTCAGCTTTAGGTGACCCATATGCATTGTACAAAGAAGAGTTGTGCTAGGTCAATGGGATGGGATTCTGAGAGAACAAAGGAAACACCTGGAGATGTTAAGTGAGACAAGACAAATGGCACCTCCATCCCACATTGTGCTTTGCCACATTGTGCATTCAGTCCTTGTGATGCCTTGTCCAGTGGTGGTCAGCTGAGTGAATGGCACTTATTTTGTGCACAGTGTCCTCAATTCTGCAGCACTTACTGCAGAAAGAGGGGTTTTATAATTTAGGCTATCAAAACAGTAACATCATTACTTTGATTAGTTTGCTTTTTAAAAAATTTTTTATTTTATTATGTTTTATTTATTTTTAAATTGTTTTAATTAGTTACACATGACAATAGAATGCACTTTGTTACATCATATATAATGGAGTATAATTTCTCATTTTTTTGGCTATACACATTGTGTAATCGCACTGGTTGTACAGTTATATTTGTACATAGGGTAATAATGTCTGATTCATTCTACTATCCTTCCCATTCCACTACCCCCTCCCCTCCCTTTACTCACCTCTACCTAAAGTAACTATTCTTCCCTAGTGCCCCTCCCCCCCTGCCCACCGCATTATGAATCAGAAAACTTCGACTGGAACCACCATTTGACCCAACTATAACACTTCTAAGTTTATACCCAAAGGACTTAAAATGAGCATATTACAGTGATGTAGCCACATCAATGTTTATAGCAGTTTTCAATTCACAATAGCTAAACTATGGAACCAATCTAGATGCCCTTCAATCCTGGTGTGTGTGCAAGAAAGCAGTTCCTACAGATAACACTAGTTAGCTCTATCTGCAAAATGTATGAGACAGAGAAAGTCAGTATCTTTCAAGACAGTTATTTATCTGGATGCTCTGGTCAGAACCTGCTCTTATTGCTCCTTTGACTTGGCTAGCTTCTTGGGAATGGAAAGGAGCATTTCAGGGATATGGTGTTTTCCTGTCCTCCTTTACTTCAAGGATGACACATCATATGATTCCATGTGTCCCTCAGCCTAACAATAATATGTGGTCCCTTGCATTTACCACACCTGGATTCTTCATTAAAAATGGCTTCTAATCAGGTCCATTTTCTCTGGCTTTTCACCTATAGGTCACCCTGTTTGGTACGTACCAGGTGCCTTTAAAATGAATTACAGATGAAAGAAATTTTCCATTAAGAAAAAATAATATCAATTTGACCAGCAGAATCTTCACAAAAGATCCTGAATGGGGAAAATTGTGCAGTACTTAACAATGAACGATAGGTCCTTTTAATTCCAGGCTCTTGTGGCAGGGTGAAAATAATGATAAATTCCATTACTGTGTATGTCAGTCTAAGGGTTGATTGGAGAGCTTACCTTAATTCTGCACTGAAAATGCCCACTTTGAAGGAAAGATTCTATTTCCTCTGTCCTCAGCCTTTAATAACTAGTTCTGACTAAAGTTAGCTGACTTAGAAGTTCACAAGAGCACAGCTGTCTATTATCATGAAGATGGAAGAGTCAAGAAATCAGAGGATTTGGAATGCCCCCAGAGCTAGTACATTTTTGTGTGTAAGATAAAATGAGTAATTCTCTTTCCCACAGAACTCGGTTTTTCATAATATCATTTGTTCTGTTACACTAGACTACAAAAGTCTATGTCTGCAATTAAGACCAAAGAAAAAGTAAGTTAACAAGAGGAACTAAAGCCTTTTTTTCCCACGGAGGACAGTATAGGTAGCTAATGGGCAAATAGATGAATGGAAACCATCAGGGCCATTTTGCTAGAAAGTTCACCTCATTATTCATGATAATCAACCCCAATCTAAAGGGAGTAACAATTCCTATTTCTTATATCTCACCTAATTTTCTCCAGTCAATGAGTCAGAACAAACTGGCCATCAAAGAAAACATTAAGGATCCAAACTACCGAGAATCTGCATCATTTGGGGAACTCAGCTGAGCTTTTCCCATCTCAGAAAAGGTTAACATCTAGTGACATTTGAGTTAGGTGTCTCAAAATAATCCATTAGGTACTGTGTATGGATTCTTCCCAACTCCATTTGGCCCGAGTGGCACCTGAATGGTTCATTGTTTGTTAACATTGGATTTGGACATCAAAGGGTCCCATTGAGCTGCAGCACTCTCTTTTTTTTTGGGGGGGGGGGGGCTGTAATAGTCTTATATTATTGTATTTTACTACTCGTCAATCTTTGATAGACCAGCTATGGAAATAAAATAAGACCTAAGTGGACGCAATGCATTTTCATGGAAAGAGCACACTGTCAACATGACATGATGGAGAGCGATGGGGACAAGAGACACACAGGACTGGGTTAGACCCCCTCACAGCTAGAAAAGAAGATAGTTACATTTAAATAAACTAGCAAAAGAGAAATTGGGTAGCCTAATGCTCTGCTAAAAATAATTTTATTTGTCTAAAGGGAAGTGTAGATAATTGAGAACGCTGTAAGCCTCTGCCAAATAATTTTAAAATAAAAGGACAAACCACACATTTAGAAGCCAGAATGTTTTGTTTTTTAATTAAAATTCTACTTTGGAGGAAAAAATTATTCTTAATTTAAATCAATTGATTGATTAATATTTTGGTGCCAAGGATGGAACCAATGGGTGCTTAACCTTTGAGCTATATTCCCAACCCTTTTTTTTTATTATTATTATTTAGAGACAGGTTTTGCCGAGTTGCTTAGGGCCTGGTTAAGATGCAAAGGCTGATTTTGAACTTGTGATCCTCCTGCCTCAGCCTCCTGAGCTGATGGGATTACAGGTATGCACAACTGCACTCAGCAGAGAAAAAAAAAATTTTTTTTCTTTTTTTTACTAAAAATGAGTTGGAGTACCATTTACTGAAGAGACTATCTTTCCCTGGGTATGTCATCTTTCACCTTTCTTGTTGAAAGTTACTTGACTGTATATGCTGAGGTTTATTTAAAGGCCTTCTATTCTATTCCATTGTCCTGTCTTCTTTAATTATGCAGTTTAATTAAAACTGCATAATACTATTTTTATATCAGTATTATGCAGTTTTAATTATTATAACTTTGTAACATTATTTTAAATCAGGAATAGCTTTGCTTTTCTGTCTCAATTGTTTTGGTTAGTTAGTGTCTTTTGTGGTTCCATATGAATTTTAACATTGCCTTTTCTATTTTGGTGATAAATGTCATTGGAATTTTGATAAGGATTGTGTTGAATCTGTATTTCTTTTGGTAATAAAGACACTTTAACAATAGTAATCCTCCAGTTCATGAACACAGGATATATTTCAATTAATTTTTGTTTTCTTTAGCTTACTTCATCAATATTTTATACTTTCGTATGTGCAGAACATTCACTTTCTTGGTTAAATTTATTCCTAAGTATTTTATTCTTTATGAGGTAATAGTATTACCTTTGATATGTAGTTTTAGAGAAACCTTTATTATACAGAAATAAAACTGATTTTTATGTTGATTTTGTATACTACACATAAAATCATGTCATCTGCAAATATGATAGTTTTATTTCTCCTTTCTGATTGGGATACTTTTCACTTATTTATTTTTCTTTTCTGTTTGCTGTTGCTAGTACCACATAGAATAGAAGTGTCAAGAGTGGGCATTCCTTGTTCCATAACTTAGAGACAAAATTTCAGTTTCTTTCTCATTCATTGTGTTATAAGTGGTCAACATCACTTATCATCAGGGAAATGCAAATCAAAATAAAATGAGATATTACCTCACTCCAATAAAAGCAGCTATTATCAAAAATAGCAGGTGTTAATAAGGATGTAGAGAATAGGAAACTCTTGTAACTTAGTTTTATAAAAACAAAATTGGTACTACCACAATGACTATTTCTGGAGGCAATAGTTATTAACTCTTAGGAACTGAGAACAGAGAGAAGTCATTTTTGCAAATATCTTACATACTCCATTCAATATCATTCTGAGGAGCTCTCCTATTGGGAGACCTAACAAACCTAGCAGTATCATTTTTCAACACAAGAGCGCACACCGTTTCCATAAAAGCAAAGTATTCAAGGGATACAACTTTCAATTAGAGCAATCTGAAGACAACCATAGAAATGAGTATGTTTCACATTCACAAACTTAGTAAAAAATAATTTGATAAGTTGGGTGTGGTGACACACACCTGTAATTCCAGTGACTGGGGAGGCTGAGACAGGAGGATCACAAGTTTGAGGCCAGCCTCAGCAACATAGCAAGGCTCTAAGCAAGATCCTTTCTCAACAACAACAACAAAAACAATTAAAAAGAGCTGGATAGTTTGAGTTCTTCTTTTCCTATTCGTATCCCTTTAATTACTTTGGTTGGTCTAATTGCTCTGGCTAGAGTTTCAGGGATGATGTTGAATAGAAGTGGTGAAAGAGGGCATCCCTGCCTTGTTCCAGTTTTTAGGGGGAATGCTTTCAGTTTTTAATCATTGAGAATGATATTGGCCATTGGCTTAGCGTAGATGGCCTTTACAATGTTAAGGAATGTTCCCAATACCCCAATTTTTTCTAGTGTTTTGAGCATGAAGGGATGCTGTATTTTATCAAATACTTTTTCTGCATCTATCAAAATAATCATGTGATTCTTAACTTTATGTCTGTTGATATGGTGAATGACATTTATTGATTTCCCCATGTTGAACCAACCTTGCATCCCTGGGATAAAACTCACTTGATCATGGTGCACTATCTTTTTAATATGGTTTTGTATGCGATTTGCTAAAATTTTGTTGAGAATTTTTGCGTCAATGTTCATTAAGGATATTGGTCTGAAATTTTCTTTCCTCGATGTGTCTCTGTCTGGTTTAGGTATCAGGGTGATATTGGCTTCATAGAATGAGTTTGGGAGGGTTCCCTCTTCTTGTATTTCATGGAATACTTTGAGGAGTATTGGAATGAGCTTCTCTTTAAAGTTTTTATAGAACTCAGCTGAGAACCCATCTGGTCCTGGACATTTGTTTGTTGGTAGGCTTTTGATGACCTCTTATATTTCATTGCTTGAAATTGATTCAATTAAGTTGTGTATGTCCTCATTTAAGTCATTCATTTACATTGTGTATGAACTCAAACTATCCCCGTTCGCTGATTACATGATTATATATTTAGAGGAACCTGGAAATGCCACCAGGAATCTTTTAGAACTCATAAGTGAATTCAGTAAAGTAGCAGGTTATAAGATCAATGCTCATAAATCCAATGCATTTTTATACATAAGTGATGAATCTTCAGAAAGAGAAGTTGGGAATACTACCCCATTCACAATAGCCTCAAAAAAAGTAAAATACTTGGGAATCAATCTCACAAAAGAGGTGAAAGACCTCTACAATGAGAACAATACAACACTAAAGAAAGAAATTAAAGAAAACCTTAGAAGATGGAAAGATCTCCAATGTTCTTGGATAGGCAGAATTAATATTGTCAAAATGGCCATATTACCAAAAGTGCTATACAGATTCAATGCAATTCCAATTAAAATCCCAATGGTGTACCTTACAGAAATAGAGCAAGTAATTATGAAATTCATCTGGAAGAATAAGAAACCCAGAATAGCTAAAGCAATCCTCAGTAGAAAGAGTGAAGCAGGGGGTATCGCAATACCAGGTCTTCAACTCTACTACAAAGCAATAGTAACAAAAACAGCATGGTATTGGTACCAAAATAGACAGGTAGATCAATGGTACAGAATAGAGGACACAGACACAAACCTAAATAAATACAATTTTCTCATACTAGACAAAGGTGCCAAAAATATGCAATGGAGAAAAGATAGCCTCCTCAACAAATGGTGCTGGGAAAACTGAAAAACCATATGCAACAGAATGAAATTAAACTCCTATCTCTCACCCTGTACAAAACTCAACTCAAAATGGATCAAGGACCTTGGAATCAGACCAGAGACCCTGCATCTTATAGAAGAAAAAGTAGGTCCAAATCTTCAACATGTCGGCTTAGGATTAGACTTCCTTAATAGGACTCCCATAGCACAAGAAATAAGAGCAAGAATCAACAACTGAGATAGATTCAAACTTAAAAGCTTTCTCTCAGCAAAGGAAACTATCAGTAATATGAAGAGAGAGCCTACAGAGTGGGAGAAAATCTTTGCCACTCATACTTCAGATAGAGCACTAATTTCCAGAATCTATAAAGAACTCAAAAAACTCTACACCAAGAATACAAATAATCCAATCAACAAATGGGCTAAGGAAATGAACAGACACTTCACAGAAGATGTACAAGCAATCAACAGGTATATGAAAAAATGTTCACCATCTCTAGTAATAAGAGAAATGCAAATCAAAACTACCCTAAGATTCCATCTCACCCCAATTAGAATGGCAATTATCAAGAACACAAGCAACAATAGATGTTGGCGAGGATGTGGGGAAAATGGTACACTCATACATTGCTGGTGAGGTTGTGAATTAGAGCAAACACTCTGGAAAGCAGTGTAGAGATTCCTTAGAAAGTTTGGAATGGAACCACCATTTGACCCAGCTATCCCACTCCTTGGCCTATACCCAAATGACTTAAAATCAACTTACTACAGAGATATAGCCACATCAATGTTCACTGCTGCTCAATTCACCATAGTCAGATTGTGGAACCAACCTAGATGTCCTTCAATTGATGAATGGATAAAGAGACTGTGGCATATATATACAATGGAATATTACTCCGCCATAAAGAATGATAAAATTATAGCATTTGCAGGCAAATGGATGAAATTGGAGAATATCATGCGAAGTGAGACAAGCCAATCTCAAAGAACCAAAAGAGGAATGATCTCACTGATAAGCAGATGATGACATATAATGGGGGGTGGGAGGGGTTAGTGTTAGGGTTAGGGTGAGGTTTAGGGTTGGGGTTAGGGAGGGGGGCAAGAATGGAGGAAGGAAGGACTGTATAGAAGGAAAAAAGGGGTGGATGGGGAGGGGGGAAGGGGGGAAAATGGCAGAATGAATCAAACAACATTGCCCTGTGTAAAAAAAAAAAAAAAAAAAAAAAAAAAAAAAGAGCTGGAGATATGGATCAGTGGTTACATGACCTGGGTTCAATCCCCAGGGCCAAAATAAAATAGTAATGTGATGTTTTTAGACAGGGTATGCACAATTCTATTTGATGGAGTTTCTTCTTTCTATTTTCTTGTATCTCACACAATGAAGACATTTTAACTAATTGACAGAACTGCGTAGACATTTGAGTTTGTCAAATGTGCTGGTCAACTTTCTGGCATCTGTTTTCTCTTCTTGGTCTTAGCTGGGATGGCATGGAGAAGACCCAAGGAATTCTCAAACAACCCATATATTTTAGGGCCCCAGAAGTTTACAGGTGTTCAAATTATCCCAGTTCAGATTCCAGGCAGCATGGAGCAAGATCAGGCCATTCCTTCCTTTCATTCCCCAAATTCAGACTCACAAATGTGAGCAGAATAAATAGTGTTATTTTACACTATTAAGACCTGAGGTAGATTAGTACATCATGGTAGATAACTGGAGCTTCAGTTATACATGACTTTTATTATTAGCCACTTCAATTCCTTTTAAGAAGTAGATATTTCACAAGTAATTAAATAATATTGCTTTTAGTAATAATCAAAGGGAAATCCTTCAGCTGCTGAACATTGTGGCTTAATTTATAATTTTTCTTCTTTTAACAATTTATAACTTTCCATAAATTTTAAATTGGAGGAACAACTATTTTTACAAACTCCCTAAAGCTATAGATATTAAAACAAGTTTGCATAAAAGGTGAAGGGAATTTATTGAATTATGCAAGAGCATAAGCTACAGCCTCTTTGGTGCCCCTTTAGTGCTGTGTGGGGCACAAGGGACAATTGGCACTGTGTTTAACAATCCTTAGTCATAGTACTTGTTCTAAGCCATACCAAACCCATTGCGCAGCACCATCTACAGTTGAATGACAATATGTGAGTCTCTATAAATCAGCTTTTCATTCTGAAAAACGCCTTGAACATAGAGACAATTCTTTTCAGTTGGACAGTTATGGTTTTGCAACAGGAATACTGCAATTGGGGAGTCTATGCAAGTAGCTTTTCTAGCACATACAAAAATGAATAAGATATCAGCTATACTCCATGGAAAAACTGTGCTGTATCTCTTGACCATTACACTGATGAAATATTTCAGTAAATCACAGTCTTTACGCTGTCCTTGGGTCTTTTGCAATTTCAGCTGCTGCAACTGTATAATGTACATTGATTTCTGCTTGGAATTCAATGGCAAGAAAAGCTGTTTAATCATTTGACTCCTGACTGGTTAATAAAGAATCTGTCTCATTTAATAAGTTTATTTTAGATAAGACCACCATCACTGCCATGATCATGTATCCCTTTCTACTACTTTTTTTTTTTTTTTTTTTTTTTTTTTTTTTTTGTCGGGGGAAGGGGTCTGAGTGTAATAAATGGGGCTTCAAATGAGACAATGCCAGTGTTATCTTCCCTCTGTTTCTGTCACTATGATTTGCAAGGTTGTCTTACCATCCACCACTAAAAGTTCCTTAATCATTTGTCATATAAATTGTAAATACCCAGTGCCTTTCTGTGCCTCAGAAATCAGCAATAAGCAAAAGAAATTCTGTTACCCCCATTCTAAACTAAAACCTATCTCTGCTACAATTATAGAAGGCAAGCACCCTATGGATATAATTTTCCACCCAATCACATCTCATTAGCATTCAATTTTGCTAAAACCACATGACATAAAAGTCACTAATAAGCTACTGCATTTTCTAGGACATTGGCAAAAAATGAAATCAGATACAACCACATTAATGTTCTATGATGGGAGGGTGCTAATGGGATTAGAAGCAGCCAAACAGGTTAGGAGCAAACCATCTGAAAAAGTCACCCCCATTGTGAAGAGAATCAATTAGCCAAGCTCATTTGATAATAGAGGATGCTGACCAGAGGCCTGTGAAGAAAAGGGACAGAGAGGACAGGATTTAATTTGGCTAGGGAGGCATTGTGCACTTCCAAATACTACTCCAGAAAGGATCCTCTTAACTTTTCATAATACAAAGTAAACAACTTTATCATCCTCAAAACGTTATTGCCTCCCCACTGACTCTGCTTTATGGGTTGTCTAAAAATAAGTTAAACCTGCTTCTCAGTGTTTTCACCTGAGTATTAATGCAAACTTGGCATGTGGTACTAAAGTACCGAGGTCTTAGATCCATCTCTGGAGATCCAAGTCTCAAAGTTGGAAGGGATTTTTGTAGGAAGTGAGGTCCCGTGGAGGGTCCCCAACCCCCACTTAGGTCTTGCGTTCCTATCCACTGAGACTTCTTTGATCTATCCCTTTTTTGTTTTGTTTTAATTAAGCTATAGAAAAAATGGAAAAATAGCGGAGCGGCATTGTGAATAGGGTCCCCTAGAAACTTCTGACCAGTAAGGATGTGCAGGTTGTGGAGTCTGCCTATCATGTATCAGGAAGTTCCACACAGGGTAGGTTACACTGGCACCCTGCACTTGAAAGCTGAGACTTGAACTCTGAGAGGAGGATTAGGCTTTACTCTGAATCTCCAGTCATTTGAAATGGTTGTACTTGTACATGTAAACAGTTTTGAGTGCTCCAAGTTTCAAGGAAAGTCAGTTACGTTGATCTGGGATAGAGACCTGCAAACACAGGAACAAAATAATGAAACCCATCAGCAACCTAATGATTTTTTCCAGTCTTATTATATCTGTAAACACTTGCTTTGAATGAATATTTGATTTATCAGTGGCCTTTATACTAAGTAAGTTCTGGTTTGGGATCCAGACTCAGCCACTTGCTGGATGACCTTAGGGAAATTTATTTAGCCCTTCTAATTCTCAGATTTCTCTTACATACAATGGAAACAAAAGGAGTATCTCTCTCAATTATCATTCTGAAGATTAAATGAGATAAAGAATGTATATAAAGCCCATGCATGGTTCAAGGCCTCATAATCCCTTCTGTTTCTGAGTTTAAACCTCCAGAAAGAAAAAAAACAGCAGTCTCTGAGAAGTGTCAGCTGGGAACTAACTAGACATTAATAGTTAGACAACGTCTTATGTTGATTACGAACAGGAGTAAAAAAGAACAGGCTCTGCCCTTGAGTGTTGGCATTCCAGTGGGGAAGACAAATATGTAGGCAACTATTTCACACAACACATTCAGTCCTAGGTGCCTGAAGCAACACTCCTGTAGAGCACATTTAGTCCTGGCCTGATCACAGCTCCTAGAGGATAGAAGAAGGAAAAACAACAAAGCAAAACAAAACAAAACAAAGCCCAGGTTCAAGAGTTTGGTGGTGAAATTGAGTGTTTTTAACC
Organism: Sciurus vulgaris; assembly: GCF_902686455.1. Taxonomy (NCBI): domain Eukaryota; kingdom Metazoa; phylum Chordata; class Mammalia; order Rodentia; family Sciuridae; genus Sciurus; species Sciurus vulgaris. The sequence continues at coordinate 50,263,959 of NC_136472.1, forward strand.
CAGGAATTCTTTTTTGTTTGCATGTTTTGCACCACTGGGGATCAAACCCAAGGCTTCCAGCACATGCTGCACCACTGAAACATATCCCCAGCCCTGAGTGTTTCTAGATTTTCCCCCAAGTCCAGGTAGCTCAGTTAGAATGAGACAATATCTCTGAGGGTTCAGTAACCATTGTATCCTGTTTGTACCTTTGAATATGTATTAGAGCTATTTTTAAAACTGGCATTTTAATTGATTGTCTAATAAATAGCAAGTACTAGGCTAAGTCATTTACCTAGATTATTTCACTTTCATGTCACGTGTGATCAATTAGGTAGTTTTCATATTCCTTGCTTTTTTCTTTGCTTTTTTTTTTTTTTTTTTTTTTACAAGGAAACTGAAACAGAAATGTTAAGCAGCTTCTCAAGGGACGCATCATGTAGGTGACAGAATAGAAATCAGTTTGATTTCTAAATCTGTGATCTTATCCACACTGTTTTCTTTCTGCCTTTACTGTGGCTACAGCTACAGAAAGTCTTTAACATCAAAGCCTCAGACTAGCTATTTATGATGCTTGGATACCACCAAACTGAATTTCTCCGAGCTTACATATAATCATTTTAAGACGTGGCCGCTCAGGGTATGCGACCTAATAATGTTTCACTTTTTGTTAACAGTGCGGCTGCACGCGTGTGTGCAAAGGAAAACTGCAAAGTTGAGATTTTGCTGCTGTCTTTTGGGAGGTAAATTTGTGCTGCCAATTGAATCTGGGAGATGGAATGTTTTCTGAGAAATGTCAAAAAGCATTTCATATTTATGGTTTAGATGAGGAGCCGTCAGAACTCCTATAAACACATTTTGTGTTTCGCAGTCAGGTATTTACAGCTCGGTAGATTAGACACAGTGAAAAATGGCCAGATCCTCAAAAGAAGTTGCTGAAGCAACCAGTAAAAAGGGAAGAGGGTTAGTTAGGACCTGGTGTATCTGTTACAGATAGAATGGTACCATGGTGAATGCTCATGATTTGGGACTCCTGAGGCTGTCCTCCAGGGCTAGGGAGGGTCTGTGCTCACCAAGGCTCAAGCTAGCCAAGTGCACTATGGGAATGCATTATCTCCCTTAGGGATTGTGCCGGGGTTGACAATGTAATGAAGTGGGTTTCATTTAGAAAATTGATGATTTTCTCATGGTGAAAGATTCTGACTGTAGCCTTCCCTCCAAAGCAGTGAGGGTATAGTGAGGATTGGAGAGTCCAAAGAAAACAAAAGACTTTTCTACACTGTCCCTGCTACTGTTGAAGTAAACATTACTAAGCATCCTTAACAGGATTTAAGAAATGATTTGTATAGGCTGAAAATAATTTAAGAAAATTTACATATAAACAAAGAATCTGTACTAAGTATTCCCCTGGAGAAAGGGGCTGGGTAGGGAGGAACATACACAAAAATGAGTAAAAGAGAAGAATCTCTTGTCCTCAGATTTTTACTTCCCCCAAAGAAGTTAAAAGAGATAGACAAATGACTGGAATGGAGAATTGAGTCAAGAAATTGCCAGGAGGTTCTACATTCCTTGCATCTCTGCTAAGCACATTCATGTTACCTCATTTAATCTGCACAACAGCTCTCTGAGGAAGAGACTATTATCAGACTTACTTTACTGTGGAGGAAATGGAGGTTAGGGAAGTCTGCTAGCTAATCAGTGGTTGAGCCACACATCAAAATCAGTTCCCTACCCACCCTCTCTTCAATAAAGAAAAAAAAAAAAAAATACAGTGCATCGCAGGTGCCTCTAGGCTTTGATGCTGTACAGGCAAATCAGGAAGTCGAATTAGAATTTGGAGGATGATGAGATCCTCTCTCATTGAAGGAAGATGGCCTTTTGATGGCCCATGTATTTGAGGGTTGGATTTTGAATTGCAAATAGAATTTCAAAATGTGGGGAAATGAAGGAATATAGTACTGGGTGGTCTGAGGCAGCCTTCAGATAGGCTGCTCCAACAGTCTTATATCAGGCGCGAGGTATTGCGGCGAGAAAGGCTGACTTGGTTAAGACCAGAGGGATTTTCTAGCTTCTGTACCAGTGTATCAGCGTGAATATGAGGACCGTGAGGATGATAAGGAAGAGGAGGATGGAGGAGGAGTGGGAGAGGAAGAAATGAGTTTTGTTTACTTCATCTTCTCAGAGGACAATGACCTTGCGATACACTTCCTGACAGTGGTTGCTAATTCATCCTGATCCACCCATCTGCTCTGTCCTCAAGGTCCCTATGGTGACAAAGAAGTGATTGCTAATAGGGAAAGGATCACAGATTCTCATTGTGGAAGAAAAAAGCAAACTAGTTTATTGGGGGTAAGAATAGATGAACTTGGTTACCTTGAAATATGAACTGTATCAACATAGCACTCACATAAATAATCCCTTAAAAGATATTCAGAGACCTCCCCATGCCTCAAACATCAAATCACGTCCTTGTTGAAAGCTTCTCAGTGTCTATCATCATAATACATTTTTCCAGTCATCATTCTATTTTTCTGACTCTTTCACCTGTCTCTTCCCTCGCCTTGTGTGGTATACACATCCAGATTTAAACTCTTACATCGCTATTTACTACCTGTGTGATCTTCAGAAAGGTATATGACCGCCTGGATTGTGAATTTGCTCGTCAGCACTATAATAATGACACACTATCTGGGAATCTATGAGAAGTGCCTGACTTATCTATATATGCTATGTTAAAAGAAAAACTTTAAACAAATTAAATTTGACAAAGTTTATTTCAGCAAAGAATATTTCATCAATCAGAGAGCACGCAGAAAAGGTTCAGAGAGGTCTGCTCTGCAGAACCAGCAGCCAGCTTTCCTAAATCAAATAGGGAAGCAAAGTGGCAGAATTACTTGTCTAGCTATAGCTAGGTGTTTGCTTTACTTGAATATGAGCTGTTGTAAAGCCCTCCTGAGAGGTTAGTAGGTGGCTTCTGATTGGTTACGGCTAAGCTTCCTTTTACTGCTTACATTGAATTGGGTTTGGTTTGTTTACATTAGAGCTCCAGTTAAAGAAACAACCTCAGGCTAATGACCTCCTTCTTGTTTGCTTAACCACTGTCAATAAATATTTCCTTCCAGATAAGTACTATAAGGTGATCCATCCGGAGGCAATTTGTTTTATTGCCTAGATAACTCAACCCCACTCACCCATAGCTCAAGAGTTTGCTTTTTTTTACCACACCATTTTCTTACATGAACTTCATATTAAGCCATCAAAGCAAGCAGGACAGATATATGATTCCAAGGTCATCAAGTAATCCCAAGGAGACCAAATGGCTTGCGTCAGATGTCATTGCAAATGAATTCTAAAGCAGAATTGTTATTTAAGTCTCTTGATTTTTAATTTAATTGACAACTTTCTTTTTTGGAATATTCAGATGCTTCTGGGAAACATGTCCCTCATTCAAATACCTGAATATGTTTACTATTACACAGGAGATTTTGTGCACAGGAGATTTTGTAAGGAATGAACGGTTCAAGACCACTGACTCCATTTCTTTTTTTTTTTTTTTTTAGAGTTTACTATTTTATTTATTTATTTATTTTTTTTTTTTTATTGTAAACAAATGGGATACATGTTGTTTCTCTGTACATGGCACAAAGGCATACCATTTGTGTAATCATAAATTTACAAAGAGTAATGTTGTTTGATTCATTCTGTTATTTTTTCCCTTCCCCCCACCCCTCCCACCCCTCTTTACCCTCTATACAGTACTTCCTTCCTCCATACTTGCCCCCCTCCCTAACGCTAACTCTAACCCTAACACTAACCCTTCCCTCCCCCCCCATTATGTGTCATCCTCCACTTATTAGCGATATCATTCGTACCTTGGCTTTTTGAGATTGGCTTATCTCACTTAGCATGATATTCTCCAATTTCATCCATTTGCCTGCAAATGCCATAATTTTATCATTCTTTATGGCTGTGTAATATTCCATTGTATATATATACCACAGTTTCTTTATCCACTTATCAATTGAAGGGCATCTAGGTTGGTTCCACAGTCTGGCTATTGTGAATTGAGCAGCTATGAACATTGATGTGGCTGTATCTCTGTAGTATGCTGATTTTAAGTCATTTGGGTATAGGCCAAGGAGTGGGATAGCTGGGTCAAATGGAGGGTCCATTCCAAACTTTCTAAGGAATCTCTACACTGCTTTCCAGAGTGTTTACTCTAATTCGCAACCTCACCAGCAATGTATGAGTGTACCATTTTCCCCACATCTTCGCCAGCATCTATTGTTGCTCGTATTCTTGATAATCGCCATTCTAATTGGGGTGAGATGGAATCTTAGGGTGGTTTTGACTTGCATTTCTCTTATTACTAGAGATGTTGAACATTTTTCCATATGTTTGTTGATTGCTTGTACATCTTCTTCTGTGAAGTGTCTATTCATTTCCTTAGCCCATTTGTCGACTGGATTATTTGAATTCTTGGAGTAGAGTTTTTTGAGTTCTTTATAGATTCTGGAGATTAGCGCTCTATCTGAAGTATGATTGGCAAAGATATTCTCCCACTCTGTAAGCTCTTTCTTCACATTGCTGATAGTTTCCTTTGCTGAGAGAAAGCTTTTTAGTTTGAATCTATCTCAGTGGTGGATTCTAGCTTTTATTTCTTGTGCTATGGGAGTCCTGTTAAGGAAGTCTGATCCTAGACCAACAAGGTGAAGATTTGGACCTACTTTTTCTTCTATAATCTGCAGGGTCTCTGGTCTGATTCCGAGGTCCTTAATCCATTTTGAGTTTAGTTTTGTGCATGGTGAGAGATATGGGTTTAGTTTCATTCTGTTGCATATGGATTTCCAATTCTCCCAGCACCATTTGTTGAAGAGGCTATCTTTTCTCCATTGCATATTTTTGGCACCTTTGTCTAGTATGAGAAAATTGTATTTACTTGGGTTTGTGTCCGTGTCCTCTATTCTGTACCATTGATCTACCTTTCTATTTTGGTACCAATACCATGCCGTTTTTGTTACTATTGCTTTGTAGTATAGTTGAAGATCTGGTATTGCAATACCCCTTGTTTCACTCTTCCTGCTAAGGATTGCTTTAGCTATTCTGGGTTTCTTATTCTTCCAGATGAATTTCATAATTGCTTGCTCTATTTCTGTAAGGTACGTCATTGGGATTTTAATTGGAATTGCATTGAATTTGTATAGCACTTTAGGTAGTATGGCCATTTTGATAATATTAATTCTGCCTATCAAAGAACATGGAAGATCTTTCCATCTTCTAAGGTGTTCTTTAATTTCTTTCTTTAGTGTTCTGTAGTTCTCATTGTAGAGGTCTTTCACCTCTTTTGTGAGATTGATTCCCAAGTATTTTATTTTTTTCGAGGCTATTGGGAATGGGGTAGTTTTCCTAATTTCTCTTTCTGAAGATTCATCACTTATGTATAAAAATGCGTTGGATTTATGGGCATTGATCTTGTAACCTGCTACTTTACTGAAATCACTTATGAGTTCTAAGAATTTTCTGGTGGAATTTCCAGGTTCCTCTAAATATATAATCATGTCATCAGCGAACAGGGATAGTTTGAGTTCTTCTTTTCCAATTCGTATCCCTTTAATTTCTTTGGTTTGTCTAATTGCTCTGGCCAGAGTCTCAAGAACGATGTTGAATAGAAGTGGTGAAAGAGGGCATCCCTGCCTTGTTCCAGTTTTTAGGGGGAATGCATTCAGTTTTTCACCATTTAGAATGATATTAGCCATGGGCTTAGCATAGATGGCCTTTACAATGTTAAGGAATGTTCCCACTATCCCTATTTTTTCTAGTGTTTTGAGCATGAAGGGGTGCTGTATTTTATCAAATGCTTTTTCTGCATCTATTGAAATAATCATGTGATTCTTGACTTTAAGTCTATTAATATGGTGAATTACGTTTATTGATTTCCTGATGTTGAACCAACCTTGCATTCCTGGGATGAAGCCCACTTGATCATGGTGCACTATCTTTTTAATATGTTTTTGTATGCGATTTGCTAAAATTTTGTTGAGAATTTTTGCGTCGATGTTCATTAAGGATATTGGTCTGAAATTTTCTTTCCTTGATGAGTCTCTGTCTGGTTTAGGTATCAGTGTGATATTGGCTTCATAGAATGAGTTTGGGAGGGTTTCCTCCTCTTCTATTTTATGGAATACTTTGAGAAGTATTGGAATGAGCTCTTCTTTAAAGGTTTTGTAGAACTCGGCTGAGAACCCATCTGGTCCCGGACTTTTTTTGTTGGTAGGCTTTTGATGACTTCTTGTATTTCAGTACTTGAAATTGGTCTATTTAAATTGTTTATGTCCTCCTCCTTCAGTTTAGGCAATTCATATGTCTCTAGGAACCTGTTGATGTCTTCGAAATTTTCTATTTTGTTGGAGTATAGATTTTCAAAATAGCTTCTAATTATGTTTTGTATTTCAATCCTGTCTGTTGTGATATTTCCTTGTTCATTCCGAATTTTAGTGATTTGGGTTTTCTCTCGTCTTCTCTTTGTTAGTGTGGCTAAAGGTTTATCAATTTTGTTTATTTTTTCGAAGAACCAACTATTTATTTTGTCAATTTTTTGTATTGTTTCTTTTGTTTGAATTTCATTGATTTCAGCTCTGAGTCTAACTATTTCCTGTCTTCTACTACTTTTGGTGCTGTTCTGTTCCTCTTTTTCTAGGGCTTTGAGCTGTAGTGTTAGGTCGTTTATTTGTTGATTTTTACTTCTTTTATTAAATGCGCTCCATGAAATAAATTTCCCTCTAAGTACTGCTTTCATAGTGTCCCAGAGATTTTGATATGATGTTTCTTTGTTCTCATTTACCTCTAAGAATTTTTTAATTTCCTTCCTAATATCTTCTGTTATCCATTCATCATATAATAGCATATTGTTTAATCTCCAGATGTTGGAATAGTTTCTGTGTTTTACTCTTTCATTTATTTCTAACTTCAATCCATTATGATTTGACAGAATACATGGTAGTGTCTCTATCTTCTTGTATTTGCTAACATTAGCTTTGTGGCATAATATATGGTCTATTTTATAGAAGGATCCATGTGCTGCTGAGAAGAAAGTGTATTCACTCTTCGTTGGATGGTATATTCTATAAATGTCCGTTAAGTCTAAATTATTGATTGTGTTATTGAGATCTATGGTTTCTTTGTTCAATTTTTGTCTGGAAGATCTGTCCAGTGGTGAGAGAGGCGTGTTAAAATCACCTAGTATTATTGTGTTATGGTCTATTTGGTTTCTGAAATTAAGAAGGATTTGTTTGACATACATGGATGAGCCACTGTTTGGGGCATAGATGTTTATGATTGTTATATCTTGCTGATTTATGCTTCCCTTAAGCAGTATGAAATGACCTTCTTTATCCCTTCTGACTAACTTTGGCTTGAAGTCCACATTATCTGAAATGAGGATGGATACTCCAGCTTTTTTGCTGAGTCCATGCGCATGGTATGTTTTTCCCCATCCTTTCACCTTTAGTCTATGGGTATCTTTTTCTATGAGGTGAGTCTCTTGCAGGCAACATATTGTTGGATCTTTCTTTTTAATCCAATCTGCCAGTCTATGTCTTTTGATTGATGAATTCAGGCCATTAACATTCAGGGTTATTATAGAGATATGATTTGGTTTCCCGGTCATTTGGTTCATTTTTTAAATTTTATTTATTTATTTGTTTGACACAACTTGTTTCCTCCTTTATTTGACAATTCCTTTAGGATAATTCCTCCCTTTGCTGATTTGCTTCTTTGTTTTTCATCTCTTCCTCATGGAATATTTTGCTGAGAATGTTCTGTAATGCTGGCTTTCTTTTTGTAAATTCATTTAGCTTTTGTTTATCATGGAAGGATTTTATTTCATCGTCAAATTTGAAGGTAAGTTTTGCTGGGTATAAGATTCTTGGTTGGCATCCATTTTCTTTCAGGGCTTGAAAAATGTTGTTCCAGGCCCTTCTAGCTTTTAGGGTCTGGATTGAAAAGTCTGCTGATATCTGTATTGGTTTCCCCCTGAATGTAATTTGGTTCTTTTCTCTCACAGCCTTTAAAATTCTGTCTTTATTTTGTATGTTAGGTATTTTCATTATAATGTGCCTTGGTGTGGGTCTGTTGTAATTTTGTGTATTTGGAGTCCTATAAGCCTCTTGAACTTGATTTTCCATTTCATTCTTCAGATTTGGGAAATTTTCTGATATTATTTCATTGAATAAATTGTTCATTCCTTTGGCTTGTTTCTCTAGGCCTTCCTCAATCCCAATAATTCTTAAATTTGGCCTTTTCATGATAACCCATAGTTCTTGTAGATTCTGTTCATGATTTCTTACCATCTTCTCTCTTTGTTCAACTTTGTTTTCAAGGTTAAATATTTTGTCTTCAATGTCTGAGGTTCTGTCTTCCAGGTGTTCTATCCTATTGGATATGCTTTCTATGGAGTTCTTAATTTGGTTTATTGTTTCCTTCATGTCAAGGGTTTCTGTTTGTTTTTTTTTTTCAATATCTCTAACTCTTTATTGAAATGATCTTTTGCTTCCTGTATTTGCTCTTTTAACTGTTGATTGGTGCAATCATTCAATGCTTGCATTTGCTCTTTCATCTCATCGTTTGCTTCTCTGATCATTTTAATTATGTACATTCTGAACTCCCTTTCTGTCATTTCTTCTGCCATGCTGTCTTTGGGTTTTATTGATGTAACATCTAGATTTGTTTGCAGCATTTTCTTTCCTTGTTTTCTCATATTGTTCAGGTACCAGTGGACCGCTGAGATATTGCAGATTTCCTCTATTGACTTACTATGTCCCTGAAGATTTCTATATATATCCCCCCTTAGTCTTCAGTAGCCTGAAGTCTTGGAGGAAGTTGATAATGCGGTGCTCCACAAGGAAGCTGCCTCTCTAGGAGTGGTGGCCTTCAGGTGGGGTATAATCCCTGCTAGTGGGCAGAGGTGCCTCCACTTGTTGACCAATGGTCATCCAAAGGGGACCTAGGCTGCGGGCTGAGGCAAGGCCTGTTTGGGCCTGAGTCTCTAGTTTTACCGTCCTTGTGGGGAAACCTCACCCGGCAGGGAAGACTCACCCGGTGGGGAGGTCTCGCTGGTCAGTACCCTCCTAGAGGTTCCCCTCAATTTACAGCTACTGCCTGGGCTGGGCTGCCTTCCTCTGCAAAGTTCCCAGGGGCCCGGCCCTACCTCCTGGGCCTGGGAGCCTCACCCTTCGCAGATGAATCTCCTTAGGCTGCCCCTCCTCAGAGAATCTGCCCACAGGCCTGGAACCTTCGCTCCACCCTAAGCCTGTCCCTGTGCGGCTCTTCCACCCAGAAGCCTCCTAGATCCTGGGACCCTGCTCTGCACCTAATCGCCTGGCTATGCGGCCCCTCCTCTGAGCAGCCACCTGGGGCCCCGTACAATCGCTCTGAGACCCAGAGACCTGCCACACGCCTCTTCCTCCAGACAGCCGCCCAGTATTCCGGTGAGGTCACTAGGAGTCCAAGAAACTCACTGCGTGCCTCCACCTCCCACCAACCACCCGTAGCCCTGGGCAATCAATCACTCCGAGTCGAAGTGACCCTCCCCGTTCTTCCTCCTTCTCCAGATAACCCCCCGAGTGTTCAGGAGTGGTCGCTCTGAGTAGCTCTGAATCCACGTGACCCGCAGCACGGGTCCTCTGAGCAACCGCCGGGAGCTCTGGTGCAGCCACTCAAGACCAAGCGACCCACCACGCTTCTCCTCCAGGCAGCCCCCCTGTGTTCAGGCGCTGTCACTTTAAGTCCAAACAACTCACCACTCGCCTTCTCCTCTGAGCAGCCGCCTGGAGCGCTAATGCAGTCACTGCGAGTCCAAACGACCCGCCGCGCTCCTCCTCCTCCTCCTCCTACTCCTCCGGGCAGGCTCCGGGGTTCAGAAGTGGTCTGAGTCCAAACAGCTCGCCAGGCAGCCCCTCCTCTGGCAACCGCCTGTAGCTCTGGTGCAGTCACTCCAAATCCACACGGCCACGTTCCTCCTCCTCCTCCTCAGGTCAGGCCCTGGTGTCCTGAGTCCACACAGCTCTCCTCGCTGCTCCTCCCCTGGGCAGCTGCTGGAGCCCCAGTGGTTGCTCCGAGCCCCAGCGCTGTGCCGAGCGGCCTCCTTTTCGGCGCTCCCAGTTGTCCGAGTTCACTGCTCCAGCGGGGGGAGGGGCGTCTCGCCGGCAGCTCTACTTCACAAAGTTTCCTGCGTTCCGGGACCACCGTCCCATCCGGGACGCCTTCCCAATGGGTGAGAGTCACCCGGCTGCCCACTGATTCCATTTCTGACAAACATTTGCAATTATGTGACTTTGAGTAACAAAGCCTGAGTTAGTTTGCATTTAATATACTCCACACACACCATCCTACCTATCTTTTATGCTCTTATAAATTCTGATTTGCTATAGTGTTAACGTATCGAGTTCATGAGCATGACTTCTCAAGGGATAAGGTGAGATTAACCCATTTGGCTTCCACATTTGCCATTCGCCATTTGCTGGACTTCCAACAGTTCTTTTCAGCACTGTGCTGCATTTCTCAATACGAAAGTATTTGCATTCAGTCATTTGAACAAAATAACAGATCCTAAAAAACTAAGAGAAATGCTTTCGTGTAGTCCCTGAGATGTGTTTTCATTCCCATCTTGTGTTTTGTATGTAGTACAGGAAACAGTTTCTATTAAAAATGGTAAATCATAATTACCCCATAAATATGTATAATTATTATATGTTGATCAAAAATTAAAATATGTTTAAGGAGATGGAAATATTAACTATTCTTGGTTTGATCATTACATAGTGTGTACATGTATTCAATCATCACACTGTAACTGATAAGTTTTTTTATATATGTGTGAGGTGGGGCAGGGGAGAGAGGGAAAGAGAAAGAAATAGCAAATGAGTTAGTCACACTAAAGTGACCCTGATGTCCAGAGTTTGACTAGTTTGTTCTTTATGAGGCTCAGTTGTTTCTCTGAAATAGAGATCTGAATTCTTAACTCGGTAATTTCAGATGGTTTGTGTGCATTCCAGAAAACCTAAAGAACTAGAGTGCTTTGTAAACACAAAATCATTTCGCCAGGTTTGAAGTACAGTATTTTAAGAATAAGGAGATTAAAGTAAGTTCTCTGAACCAGGAAGTTTAGATTTGAAGTCCAGTTCTATAGTTTACCTTACTTAAGCTTTGGGTAAGTGCACTAGTGCCTTTGTGCTTCTACAATTGTTTCCTTCATTTGTTAAATAATAAATAGTAATTATGGGGTTATGATAAGAATACAGGCAGTTAGTATATTTAAAGTACTTGGGAAGATTCAAGGCCCATAGTAAATACTCAATATGCATCAGTATCCAATCTCAAGGGCATTTTTTTTTAATTGTAAACAAATGGGGTACAACTTGTTTCTCTGTACATGAAGTAGAGGCATACAATTTATGTAATTATACATTTACATAGGGCAATGGTGTTTGATTCATTCTGTTATTTTTTACCTTTCCCCCACCCCTCCCACCCCTCTTTTCCCTCTACACAGTCCCTCCTTACTCCATTCTTGCCTCCCTCCCACACCCCCCCCCCCATTATGTATCATCATCTGCTTATCAGCAAGATCATTCGTCCTTTGGTTTTTTGAGATTGGCTTATCTCACTTAGCATGGTATTCTCTAATTTTATCCATTTGCCTGCAAATGCCATAATTTTATTTTTCTTTATGGCTGAGTAATATTCCATTGTATATACATATACCACAGTTTCTTTATCCATTCCTCAATTAAAGGGCATCTAGGTTGGTTCCATAGTCTGGCTATGGTGAATTGAACAGCTATGAACATTGATGTGACTGCATCACTGTAGAATGCTGATTTTAAGTCCTCTGGGTATAGGCTAAGGAGTGGGATAACTGGGTCAAATGGTGGTTCCATTCCAAGCTCTCTAAGGAATCTCCACACTGCTTTCCAGAGTGGCTGCACTAATTTGCAACCTCACCAGCAATGTATGAGTGGACCTTTTTCCCCTCATCCTCTCCAACACCTATTGTTGCTTGTATTCTTGAAAATCACCATTCTAGTTGGGGTGAGATGGAACTTAGGGTAGTTTTGATTTGCATTTCTCTTATTACTAGAGATGGTGAACATTTTTTCATATACCTGTTGATTGCTTGTACATCTTCTGTGAAGTGTCTGTTCATTTCCTTAGCCCATTTGTTGACTGGATTATTTGTATTCTTGGTGTAGAGTTTTTTGTGTTCTTTATATATTCTGGAAATTAGTGCTCTATCTGAAGTATGAGTGGTAAAGATTTTCTCCCACTCTTTAGGCTCTCTCTTCACATTGCTGATAGTTTCCTTTGCTGAGAGAAGGCTTTTTAAAAGTTTGAATCTATCCCAGTTATTAATTCTTACTTTTATTTCTTGTAATATGGGAGTCATGTTAAGGAAGTCTGATCCTAAGTTGACATGTTGAAGATTTGGACCTACTTTTTCTTCTATAAGATTCAGGTTCTCTATAACTTTTAGAACTCATAAGTGAATTCGATCAAGTAGCAGGATGTAAGATCAATGCTCATAAATCTAATGCATTTTTATACATAAGTGATGAATCCTCAGAAAGAGAAGTTAGGAAAACTACCCCATTCACAGTAGCCTCAAAAAAAAAAAAAAAAAAAAAACTTGGGAATCAATCTAACAAAAGAGGTGAAAGACCTCTACAATCAGAACTACAGAACACTAAAGAAAGAAATTAAAGAAAACCTTAGAAGATGGAAAGATCTCCGATGTTCTTGGATAGGCAGAATTAATATTGTCAAAATGGCCATACTTCCAAAAGTGCTATACAGATTCAATGCAATTCTAATTAAAATCCCAATGATGTACTTCACAGAAATAGAGCAAGCAATCATGAAATTCATCTGGAAGAATAAGAAACCCAGAACAACTAAAGCAATCCTTAGCAGGAAGAGTGAAGCAGGGGGTATTGCAATACCAGAACTTCAACTCTACTACAAAGCAATAGTAACAAAAACGGCATGGTATTGTCACCAAAATAGAAAGGTAGATCAATGGTACAGAATAGAAGACATGGACACAAACCCAAATAAATACAATTTTCTCATACTAGACAAATGTGCGAAAAATATGCAATGGAGAAAAGATAGCATCTTCAACAAATGGTGCTGGGAAAACTGGAAATCCATATGCAGCAGAATGAAACTAAACCCCTAACTCTCACCCTGCACAAAACTCAGCTCAAAATGGATCAAGGACCAAGGTCATTTTTATAAGGAACAAATTTGTGGCTACAGTAGAAAGATTGATATTAAAAATCTTCCATTGTACAGTTACTTAAGATTAATGCAAACTTACTCAGATTAGATGATGTTTGTTGAGCATCTAGTAAATTATATGTGTAGATTTTCTAGCACTTGTCTTCTAGACCCACAACATCCATAAGTGACTACTTGGTTGGAAGCAAACCGAAAATACACAGGTAAGTTGGAGAAGCTCCTTGGTAGCACCTACTCAGAAATTTGTCTGGGAGCAACTTCATGCTCACCAAAACTTATTATCAATGATCACAGAGCAACTTAACATCTTAATTCTTATGTATAAAACTCTCAGGCTGACCTATATACCAAGTTGACTGAATTTCAATTAAATGTTGTCTGATTATTCTACTATATTCACTTTTCTAAAACAATGAGGTTAATTGTATATGAAAGTAAAATACTTAGGACTCATGGAAGTTAGAAATAAAGAGGTCCTTAATTCTCATTTAGACTGCCTAAATTAACACTAGGCAAGTTAGACTAAGAACCTGGCTATTCTTTAGTGAATGCCAACTTGGTCATTATACCATGTCATCTGTTGTTTATACATGCTTGTCAAGTATTGGTTAATTTTAATCTGGTTATGGCATGATACTAATATAGAGGTTAAATTAATTGAGCTTTATCTTTTGATTTTCCTATCTGAAATGGAAATATTATATTTTCAATTGTTTAAAGGAAGTATGCTTTCTCTTAACATCAATATATACTCTTTGAAAAAGGAATTCAGGGTGGTAGTTTTCTTCAATGAACTTGTTTGGTTTTATTCTTAGTTGTGAAATTGACATTCAGTAAAGGGTGTAAACCATCTTCATAGCTGATCTGATCTAAGTTTAACCTTTCTACATTGTCTTTAGGAAGTGAGGGGATTTTTTTTTTCCTTTGTCGTATATACATAGATATTTTAATGTTATGCCACAAGTAGAGCTCAGTGCTCTTTTGAAAGATACCTCCTATATATCTCGATTTATTCTCCATTCTTCATCTCATGCCCCAGATATATTGAATTACTTCTTTTTTGTGGGGCCAGGTACTGGGGATTGAACTCAGGGGTGCTCAACCACTGAGCCACATTCCCCAGCCCTATTTTATATTTTGCTTAAAGACAGGATCTCACTGAGTTGCTTAGCTCCTCACTTTTGCTGAGTCTGGCTTTGAACTCTCCATCCTCCTGCTTTTGTCTCCCTAGTCACTGGTTTACAGGCATGTGCCACTGTGCCCAGTTTGAATTACTTCTAATGCCCAGACAACTTCTTTACCCTTATTGCTAGATAAACACTACTTATTCTGCAAGACTGACCCTTAGAACAGTTTTCTTGACTTTCTTCTATCCCCAGTATCATGACTCTAACAGTGCTTATCACACTGAATTGCAATTGCTTACTCATCTTCCTGCCAAACCAGATCATGAACCCCCTGAGGGTAGGAATGTTTTAAGCTAATATGGTACCACTAAAATCTGGCAGAATGCCTAATGTACAGTAGGGCTCCCATATTGAATACAGAGTAGATGAATAAAAACACATCGGAAAGTGGGGAAGGTAAATTACTTGTTGCCATTAAAGTTTTAGTCGGCCAGGTCCTATTAATGTACTTTTCAGAAAAAATGATTCCTCTCTCTAGTCTTGCTATTTTATTATTTGTTGAGATATCTTTGTCTGTCAATAATAATAAGAGCTCCACCTGGGAAAGCATGCTGTGGTAGAAGTGATCTTATAGGTTCAGGTTCTAGAATAGAGAAGTAGATTAATTCAAACAAAGACTTTTTATTCAGTAGTTGGATTTTGAGAGGTTGTGTAGGATCTATTTCTAGATATATTTTGCAATTTTGTGATATTCATGAGCACATAGCTACTATGTGCTGAATTGGGAGTTTGGGGCAAGCTAGGGTAAATTTTGGAGGTATGCACTTCATTGAGGATGTGGCAAAGTAGACAGATATTTTTCCTGGTCCAACGGGTCTGGGGGTAGGCAGCACAATTACTATAATATTATAATTCCATAACCTTAGGTTTTTATTTTATTTTATTTTTTAACCTTGTGATATAGTTAGAAATTACTGGAGCACAAAATTACCCTCGATTACTACTCAGAAAGTTTGTAAAAAGGCACAATCTTCTGAAGTAGTGTGATTTTATGGAAGATTTGGGTTTGCTACTTGTCTTTTCCTGCTTTTAAAATAGAAGCCTACTTTAATCCTTGTTTCTATGGATTATAAATGTTTGAACCAGAGTACAGATAAGACTTGCTTAAACAAAACAAATCCAAGCTACATGGAAACATAAAGTATTATGCTTCAGTCCCATGTTCCTGTCTGAAAAGGATGTTTGGAGTTTTCATAAGAACAGCATGCAAAAATTCTTGAGTTCTTCAGGTTGAAGTGCATTACTATACAGTGACCTTTAAATAAGGGCCCATTACATTATTTCAATTGACTTTTAAAAATTTACAAGCCAATTCCACATATGGCTTCTGTAAAGCTAAAAATCAACCAATTCTTTTAAAAATCAGTCACTAGAAATGGGGGCTGAAATATTTCCAATATGTGAAAGAGCTCAGTGAGCTAATGATAAAAGTAGAATTGGAACATAGGCTTCTACTTGGCTCATTCTATTTCTCAGTTGCTAGACCATGATACAGTTATCACCACTGTAACTGATGATGATAGCAGATTAGTCTAATGGCACCAAGCTTTAAAACTTCTTCACATTTAAATTCTCATGATATCATTTATCTTTCTCATATGTGCTAGCAGAAAGTTTCCTTGGAGAATGGGTTAGGCCTTTACTTAGAAAGTTTCATGTAGTGGAGATTAAGTGATTGGGAGGGTACCTAGAGTTAAATTTGGGCTTAATTGTGAATATAGGGCTCCCTACTGCCAAATGTGAATTAAAACTCCATCCAAAGCCATGCATTTTGGAACTCCTTCTATGCCTGACTCATTCCATAAAACTGCAACTGGGATCACTCTCCATTAAGAACAGTTGGGATTAAGCTATTAAATCTTGTTTGGAAGTTACAAGCCAATCTGGAAAATTAAGAAAGGTAGTACAAAAGCTGCTTCTCAGTCTCACTAGATTTCACTTTCTAAATTTAGGGAGGCTGAGATGTGGATCTCTAAGGGGGAAAATTTTTAACTTTTGGATTTGTCTGCTTTGACCCATTGGCCAGTTTGCCTAGAAATGGACCTTTGAATACAGGTGAGTTTTGTCAAGCCTGCAAAGACTCTATAAGATTCCTGGGACTTAAGATAATACTGGTCTCAGGAATTATATTTTATCAACAGTGTTAGCAAGTGTGACTGGGAAGGGGGCAGAATGAGACTTTGAAGTGCATGTGATAAATGTAGATAGG
Organism: Sciurus vulgaris; assembly: GCF_902686455.1. Lineage (NCBI taxonomy): Eukaryota > Metazoa > Chordata > Mammalia > Rodentia > Sciuridae > Sciurus > Sciurus vulgaris. Next base: position 50,280,630 of record NC_136472.1, read on the forward strand.
TACTCATCTTCAACATAGACTTTTGCCTACTTGATTTACTGGTTCAAGGTTTTCAGCTTACCATCTCTGAAGTTTTTATATGCAGAACATATCCCTCCCTGGTGTAATTTGCCCTGTAGTGTGTGGCCCAACTTCTATCAGAGTCCTGTTGCTCAGTTTTAACATCCACTGCCACTCACTTATTTCATTTCACTTCACATCTTATATTCCCTGAGTGAGTAAATTGCCTCTGTCTCTTTTGATATCATTTTGTGAGGTCCTGTGTACCTTTTTATTATTTCTTTTATGTTAGAAAGAATCTTTCAATCTACTTTTTTTTTTTGTTTGCCTTTGGCCACTGTTCAGGGGACTTAGCTTCTCACCTTATTAGGCCAATGGATGACATGAAGAATCCTAGTGTGTCTGAACGAAAGGTACTTAGAATTTCCAAATCCGTTTCCTTCTGTGGATGATATAACAGATTTTCAGAGGTACCAAAGGAGTTCATAAAAGGTAACTAATGCATTAATTGCAAAGCAAATGCTTAAACCCAGTTTCCAATTCTTGTAATTTTCTGGTTGGATACTTAATCTGCACAATAACAAATATTCTATTAAAGCTTATTGTCCTGAATTTTGTATTGTTGTAATAGGTTAAAAATAATCAGGCATTGCTTCTTGTTTTATCAACAGTAAACAATATGTAATAATGCAATATGACTTTAATGAACAAATATATCAGAATATTTTCATGAATTTCTAGATTCAGATTTTTACATAGTCTATACAATTATCTAGTAAGCACAAATTTTGCTTAGCAAGCAGTTTAAAATGAAAATGATTCATGTTTTAGAAATATTTTTAGCAGAAAATGGAATAGTTTCTAACTCCCCATCAGGACATTCCACAATGAACTGATGGGCTATATTAGGATAAGGTGACATTATCTATTCTTCTCTGATGAGAAGCACAGAGCCAGGCGAGAGCAGGAGTAAGGAGAACCTTTTTGTCCTCTCCTGCTCCTAGGTGATCATATCACTAGTGACTTCCTATAAGCAAACACAGATGTATTATAGAAAGGATCGGTGATGTTTCATGCTTGGACCTTAAATGCAATTATTATAAATGCAGTTGATAAAATTAACTCTGAATACTTGTAGGATGTTTTTGAAATGGACATGAAAAATTTTATATAAAGAACAAGTTAAAGAACAAACAATAGTGAAATATATATTTTTTCAAGGCCATAATGCATAGTGGAAAATTACTGTATTTTCTTTTATTCAGTATCAGGCCTGTCAGCCTGAAGTGTTATAATCTGTAGGAGTCACTCTTTTGGAACACCTATGAAGATAGAAATCTGAGTTCAAACTTTGATTGCTAGGAATTGAAACTTCCAAGAAAAGAATGGTCATCGATTATCTATTTTTTCAATTTTCAAATTCTAAGACATGAGAAAACTACACAGGATGAATGTCTTGGGGAACAGATAGATACACACAGATATACATACATATTGTATATAGATGCTTATACATATGGTATATATGCATATACATATACATATTATATATATATATATATATATATATATATATATCCTGTGTATATATTATACGTTGAGTGAGGTGATGGAGGATGGGAGAGCAGTTACTGAGATCAGGGTCTCTGAAGCCCTCATGGCTGTGGTATGTGTGGTTCCTGGGAATGTTTCTGTGCAAGGGCACAGGATACTCAGCTACTATAGCAATGCCCTTCATGAGGAGGCTCTGTGCAAAAGCCCTATCAATTTTAACCTTGATCTCAGGCACACAGCTCCCAGGAAGAAAGGAATTCTTATGCTAGACAACCACAATGTTTCATCAGCTCCACTTCTCTGGTTCCTGCCTGCCTTAAAGCAACTTTTAACAAAGGACTTTCTTGAGGGCTACACCAAGCTCCTAAAATTGCACTTTGCAACTGTGGATTGCAACTATGGAAAAGTGATATAGGATATCCTAGTTTCTGTAACTTTCCTGAAAATAAAGAATAATGGTTGCATCGTTTTTAACCTGATAATGAGACATATATAAATAAAGATTGTTGGTGTAACTCTTTAGACCTGCATCTCCATCACAGATCAGAATCCACCTGATCCCAGCCTAATCTTCAAGATCTATGTCTGTCAATATTTATTTTCCAATCACCCTTTGCCACTTGCTGGACCCCAAAGTTTGCTTGCTGGTTGTGACAATTATATATGTGTATATATTATATGTATATTTATTTATTATATATGTATACAGCATTATATATACTATACATAGGTATATATGTGTGTATATACATATTATTTACCTATTGTATTTGTATTGTGTGTATGTGTGTGTATATACATATATATTCTGTATCCAAATTGTATCTACAGTAATTGAATTTCAGTGAATACAACTTAAGAATTTTTATAAGTATAACACACATAATCTAATATTTATGTATTTTCTTACATACTCCTTTCATTTGTTAATGGCTAACAAATGTTATTTGTTTACTAGTGGGGGAAAAAGAAGCTGTTGATTTTTTACTTAGAAATAATCAGGTTGAGTAACAGTGAACAAGCTATTTGGATTTGTGGAGTTTTCAGATGGTTCAGAAATAATTTAGTACATCTTGTCATTTTTCAATGAGGTAATTGATTCTTGGTAAGGTGAGAGGATTTTCTAAACATTACAAAGTGGTTTAGTCACAGAACTGAGATATTTGGAAGTTTTGTAGCAACATAGGGTGTGAGTATGTGTGTGTGTGTGTGTGTGTGTGTGTATGCATAATGACTTATCAACCTTACCAAATAATTTTGTAGAGAAGGATCTTACTGTGGTGGTATACAATGGGTACACACATGTGCTCTCTCTCTCTCTCTCTCTCTCTCTCTCTCTCTCTCTCTCTCTCTCTCTCACACACACACACACACACACACACACACACACACACAAATATGCATATTTAATCTTCCATTTGGATCAAATCTTTGGGAAAGCCTGCCTCAGTTTTGGACATTTCTATGCATTATCAAATAGCATAGATTGAAATATGATATTTGAAGTCTGTACTTTAGTCTATCTTTGAGTTTTTTGGATGTCTTTTATGGCACCACATATTAATCACAACAGGGCATCAAATATTTGGTTTTCAGTTGGGGAACTGATGCTGGGAGAAAGAAGGGAGCAATACTCATTAGACAAATCCATTTTATTCTAGTCATATTGCTCACACCATGATAAAACTCAGATATCACCAAGAAGGTTTATATAACTCTGGTTCATATAGACAAATAATTTCTTATCATTCCTTAAAGTTCCCACATTCGCATATGTAACATAGTCATAGCTTACATATGTTATGGCTTAATGGTCAATTGTGTGTCAACTTGATGGCTTTAAGGGATGCCCTGAGAGACTAGAATTTCATTTCTGGCAGGTCTGTCAGAGGGCTTCCAGAAAACTTCAGCATCTGAATCAGTAGACTAAGCGAAAGATAATTGGTGTCACCACCATGGGAGGCCAACATCCAATCTGTCCACAGTCTGGATAGAACATAAAGGCAGAGGAAGAAAGAACTTTCTTCCTCTTCTGAAGCAGAGACATTCATTTTCTCCTGCTCAGACATCAGAACTCCAGGTTTTTAGATCTTTGACTTGGGACTGAGAGTTCAACTCTTCATTCCCTGGTTCTTAGGTCTTTGGACTCAGACTCAATTATAACACTGAATTTTTTGCTTCTCCAGCTTGTAGATAGCATATTGTGGGACTTTTGACCTTCATTATGGCACAAGACAATTTTTATAATAAATCTCATATGTATACATATATATTTCACCCACATTTCTTAATAATCAGATTTCAGTTTTAGAGATAAGAACATTGACATCAAGAAAGAGTAAGTGACTTGCTCAAAGTCACTGAGCATTCCATTTGTAAAGTAGTGCTGGAGCCTTCTCTTACCTTAGGGGTCTCAACACAAGCCCAAGTGACCTGCCTGGCTTTTCCCTTCTCTCATTCCCTTTGAGGGAGTCCCTTATCCTTTCTGCAGTGTCTAACTTTCCATGATCTCTATATCAGACTTTGTCCTTTCCCCCGCTCCCTCAATCTACTTGCTTATTCTGTTTATGTTATCAGAACTGCTTCCCTATAGGTACCCATTCATAGGCAAAATCATTCTTGAAATGGAAGCCTGAAAAAACACAGATTTCAAAGCTTTATTCCTTAGTAAATGAGTTTATTTTCTCATTAGGTGATCCAGGAAGTGCCATAACAGAATCTAAGGAAAGTTTCACAGAATTGTGAACCAGGTGATTTAAGATCTAGATTCAGATATGACTAACTTGGAATAGCTTGTTAACCTCTCTCCATCTTCTCCTATTAAAAAAAGTAAATCAAAGTTCAAAGTGAGCATAAAAATGACATAAAATGTGTTACACAGTACATAGCAGGCACTCAGTAAATACATTATCTTCTTCTCTTTTCTGCCTACCTTATAGGTTACTTTAAAGTAGAAATGATATAATAGATGTGAAAACATGTCAGAACTGAAATGCATTTTATAAGAATTATGAATTTTTTTTTATTTTTCTGATACATGGGAAAGTTAAAAATTGCCTTCTTTGAAACAGCATTTTTAAAAACTCTTCTGGTTTTAAAGAAACTTTAATCCAAAGAAATTTGCCTACAAGATAAATATAGCAACTAAAGTGAGAGATGAGGTTAAGTCTTTTTGTATGGGCTTCCTAACCAACATGGTGACGGTTCTGATGAACTGTCTGTATCTATGGTATACAACCCATCTTTTTCGCCTCTCTTTGAACTTGGGAAACTCTTTAATCAGGCCTAGACATTTTGCTGAAAGGAATTTGCCTGTAAAGTAACCACTTGGTTTCTGGCTGTTTTGTGGGATTCTGTTTCATGTTCTGAACCCATCCTGTGCCCTGGGCTCCCAGTGATATTTACTTATTTACTCTACATACTTGCGGGTTGTGCTCCAAGCACATAAACAGTCTTGATGCGCAGCCAGAGTGTTGGATTTTTACCTTCTCTTTAAAATGTTACAATTGCTTAGGAATTATTACTGCCAGTGAAAAGCTTGCAAACATTACCATAATATTTCCTTGTATATTTGTCTTTTGCTATTATATACATTTTGAGCAGGTAAATTTTTTTCTTCCATAATTTCTTGTACCTTCTTTTCATGTTTTGAAACAGTAGCTGATGGTACTGAGAGAGACTTCTTGGGAGCAGAATGTGTATTATTTGCACTAGAAAAGAGCAAAGGTTAAATTAAACTAATTGTCAAGAGTTGGAAGTTTTATTTCTCCCTCCCATTGGAACTGTCTGTTTTAGTTTAATCTTTTGTTATTTTCTTTCATGTAAGGAGTACAGTTTCCTCTGGTTGCAATACAATTGTAATCTGTAGATCTTTGTTCTTGCATCAATAGTATTTCAGAATTAAACTAGGACTTTGAAAGGAAGTAACTCCAATTTGCAATCATTGTAAATAATTTACTTTTAGTCCCAGTTGTGTACATCTTGATTTTGATTGCATGCAAAAGAAATTGTCCTTGGTTAAGTGAAGTAGAAGAGGAATTAATTAGAAGATGATGTAGATCTCAAAACATAATGGAAAGATAAAAGATGAACCTCAGTAAAATGGTACAAGACCAAGTAGATGGCCAGAATATCAATTAAATATTTGGCATTGGAACAGCCTAGTTCCAATAGAGGGTGCCAATAGAGATGCCATCGAACACTGGGTATTAGAGCTGTCGTGGCTATTCCCGGACCCTGCATGATACCACTAGCTGTGGAATAAATTCTCAATTGTTTTTAATTCTGTGTAATATTTACTCCAGATTCCATCTCTATGATGGCATCTGAATGGATAAACCATGCTCAGACAATAGATTTTAGCCTTTATAAGTCAGAGGTGGGGCCCATCTTCCACCAAGACTCCAAAAATAGTAGTTTCGGTAGGCTAAGGATTTTTATTCCGATATGGAGCAGTCAATGGCATGTCCATCATATTTCATTTAAAATAGCATTTTCAGAAACTTGTTTCTGAGAAGATGAAATAAAAATACTTTATCTTATTCATTTTTTTAAATATCACTAAAACCATGGATATTATGTATAAGACAAACATAAGACCTTGAAAGGAGAAAAAGGAAAGAAAGATAGCTAGAAACCATCTGAAGGAGTAAGAGTAGTAAGTTTCCTGACTATTCCTTATGAATTATACAGCATAGGCCTGGAATTGAAGAAATAGGCAACACAGAAACATCAAAGGCTGCATATAGGTCCCAACAAAAGTTTTCTTAATCTAACCAAAGTACTGAGAAACAGATGTCTGAGCTGTGTGAACACTAAAGAAAGAAATTAAAGAAAACCTTAGAAGATGGAAATATCTCCCATGTTCTTGGATAGGCAGAATTAATATTGCAAAATAGCCATACTATCAAAAGTGCTATATAAATTCAATTCAATTCCAATTAAAATCCCAATGATGTACCACATAGAAATAGAGAAAGCAATCAGGAAATTCATTTGGAAGAATAAGAAACCCATAATAGCCAAAGAAATCCTTAGCAGGAAGAGCAAAGCAGGAGGTATCACTATACCAGATCCACAACTATACTACAGAGTAATAATAACAAAAACAGCATGGTATTGAAACCAAAATAGACAGGTAGATCAATCATACAGAATAGAGGATACAGAGACAAACTCACATAATTACAGTTATCTCATACTAGACAAAGGTGCCAAAAACATAAAATGGAGAAAAGATAGCCTTTTCAACAAATAGTACTGGGAAAACTGGAAATCCGGATGCAGCAAAATGAAATTAAACCTCTATTTCTCACCCTGCACAAAACTCAACTCCAAAAGGATCAAGGACCTAGGAGTTAGACCAGAGACCCTGCACAAAACAGGAGAAAAAGTAAGCCCAAATCTTCAGCATGTTGGCTTAGGACCAGACTTCCTTAACAAAACCCCCAAAGCACAAGAAATAAAAGCAGCAATAAATAAATGGAATGGATTCAAACTCAAAAGTTTTTCTCAGCAAAGGAAACAATCAACAATGTGAAGAGAGAGCCTACAGAGTGGGAGAAAATATTTACCAGTCACATTTCAGATAGAGTACTAATCTCTAGAATTTATAAAGAACTCAAAAAACTTCACACCAAGAATACAAGGAACCCAACCAATAAATTGACTAAGGAAAAGAGCAGACACTTCACAGAAGAAGATCTACAAGCAATCAACAGATATATGAAAAATGTTCAACATCTCTAGTAATAAGAGAAATGCAAATCAAAACTACCCTAAGATTTATCTGACCCCAATTAGAATGGCTATTATCAAGAATATAAGCAACAATAGGTGTTGGTTAGGATGTGGGAAAAAAGGTCCACTCATACATTGCTGGTGGTGTTGCAAATTGGTGCAGCCACTCTGGAAAACAATATGGAGATTCCTTAGAAAACTTGGAATGGAACCATCATTTGACCCACTCCTATCCCACTCCTTGCCCTATATTTAAAATCAGCATATTACAGTGATACAGTCACATCAATTTTTATAGCAGCTTAATTCACAATAGCTAGATTGTGGAACCAACCTTGATGTCCTTTGATACATGAATGGATAAAGCAATTGTGGTATACATACACAATGGAATATTATTCAGTCATAAAGAAAAATAAAATTCTGGCATTTGTAGGTAAATGGATGGAGTTGGATAATATCATGCTAAGTGAAATAAGCCAGTTCCAAAAAACCAAATGCCAAATGATTTCTCTCATAAGTGACTGATGATATATAACAGGGGGGTGGGGTAAGGGAAGAATGGAGGAAGGATGAATTGTGTACAGGGAAATGAAAGGTGGGGAGGGACTCAGAGAAAGGAAAGATAATGGAATAAGACAAACCCCATTACCCTATGTACATGTATGATTACACAAACGGTGTGACTCTACTTTGTGTACAACCAGAGAAATAAAAGTTGTGCCCCATTTGTGTACAGTGAATCAAAAAATAATTAAAAAAAAAAGCAGATATCAAGGCGATTACACATATGCCTGTACTTGCAAAATAACCAAGCAGTAATGAGGAGGCCTAGTGAAGAGTAAAAATTTTCACCATTTCCCAGAAGTAACAGGTCCACCCTTGATGTGGTGTCAGTGCACATCATGTAAAGAGCCAGAATGTCCACTCTAGATCACCCTAAGCCAGGAACAAAGACAAGAGACAGTTTCACTACATAACATAGGTCCATAGGCAACAAAATGAACCTCAAATTAAACCTTATAGCTTATACAAATATTAACTTAAAATGGATCATAGAGCTAATGTAAAACATAAAACTGTCAAACTTTTGAAAAAAAACAAAGATACATGAATGGGCATAGAGTCCTTAGATTTGACACCAAAAATATGACCCATAAAAGGAAAATTTGATAATTTGGAATTAAAGTTAAAAACTTACCTATTGAAAGACCCTGTTAAAAGGGTGAAAATATAAGGTATGAAGCTAGAGAAAGTATTTGGAAACCACATATCTAACATAACAGGAATAAGTGGAGAGCTTTCAAAACACAATCGTTTAAACAACGTTCAATCATAGAATGGACAAACCATGAGGAGATGTTTCACCAAAGAAGATATATAGAATGTAAATATACATATGCAAAGAAGCACAAAATTATGAATCATGGCAGAAATGGAATATCATTATACACCAGATAGATTGGCTAAAATAAAAAAGAGTTACAATCTAAAAATCTGGGGAGGACTGTGGAAAAATAGTATATTTTAGTTAAGGATGCTATAACAAAATACTGCAGACTGGGTAGGTTAAACAAGATAAATTTATTTCTCACAGTCTGAAAGCTGGAAGTTGAAGACAAAGGTGCTATTTGGTCTGGTTTCTGGTGAGATCTTTTGGCTTGCAGACAACTGCTTTCTCACTGTGTCTGTACAAGGCATTTCCTCTGCATGTCTAGAGGGACAGAGAGTATCTCTGGTAAGGACACCATTCCTACTAGATTGGGAGCCCACTCTTATGACCTCATTATAACTCAATTACTTCCCTAACAGCCCTACCTCCCAAACAGTCACATGTGTGGGTTCAGACTTTGACATATGAACTTGAATTGAAGGGCAACACAATTTAGTCTATAACACTGGATCACTCACAGATTCCTGGTGGCAATGTAAAATTATACAGCCATGCTAGAAAAGAGCTTTGCAGATTCTTAAAATCTAAAAATGCAACTACCAGAGGACCAGAGATTGTACCCTTGGGCATATAACCCAAAGAAATGAAAACTTATGTTTATGCAAAAAATTACACATGAATTTTTATAATAGCTTTTTTTTTTGGCATATATATATACACCCATGCCCTACCTACTCTTTTTGTCTTTGTTCCCAAAACACATTTATATGTAGTCCAAAAAAAGAAACAAATCAACTATTGTTTCATGGGTGGTTGTTTTAACAAACTGACATATTGTTACCATAAAATTAAAAGGAATGAACCATTGATACTTGGAAAAACCTAAATAATAAAGCTTTAGATAATTCTTCTAAGGAAAGAAAAAAGCAGAAAAGATAAAATGTGGCATTATTATATCATTTCATACCATTTCACTTATATACAGTTTTGTGTTTTTTTTTTTCCGCGTACCAGGGACTAAACCTGGGGCCGTTTTACCACTGAGCCACAGCTCCACCCCTTTTCATGTTATTTAGAAATAGGGTCTTGCTAAGTTGCTTAGGGTCTCGCTCCAGCCTCCCAAGCTACTGGGATTACAGGTATGCACCACCAGGCCCAGCTCTATAACATTCTTGAAATGACAAAATTATTGAAATGGAGGACAGGAAGGGTTGAGGCCTACAGGAAGTGGTGGTTTCAAAAGGCAACCTGAGGGATCCTTGTAGTGACAGAAATATCCTGTGTCTTGATTCTTTCAGTCTCAATATTCTGATTGATATAATTTACTAAAGTTCTGTAAGATGTTACCATTGGAGGAAACTAGATAAACCATACCTGGGGTTTTCTATAATTTCTTTTTACTGCATTCTGACTCTATAATTATCTCAATAATGTAATATAATATATCCAAGAAAATATAATTTTAAAAAAAGACAGCATTGACCTCTAGACAATTGAATGTTACAGAAAAGAGGGAAGGAAAGAAAAAAATTTGCCATGCAAATCTAGTAATCCTACTGAACACATTTTCAAACATGAAGAACTCACGTAGTTAGAGAATATTTTTGAACTGTGTGTAATCTGTCTGTTCCATATAAAAAATGGTGATGAGCCTAAGAGAGATTCTAAAAGGTGAACCAATGAGCACGAGATCAGTGTAATTTTGGATCAGGAAACAGCTCCACACGTGCACATCTAAAATAGTTGGCAAAGAGTGAAGGATGGTTTTAGTTTTGAAATGGAAGTTTGGGGAGACCCATGTCCTTGTTTCCCAAAGAAACTAAGTGCAACTAGCAAAAATTAAAAAAAAAAAAAAAAATAAGATTCAAAGCATTAAATTCCCTGCATACTGTTCTAAGGGCATATATATATATATATATATATATATATGCCCTTATATATATAATATATATTATATTATATTAATACATATATTATTCTAAGGATATATATATATAAAATTTATTTAAGGAAACCTACTAAAATTTGGTAAGAACAGTGAAAGCCTGTGACATCAAATCCATGTTCTACCTACTCTTTTTCTCTCTGTTCCCAGCACAGCACTACAGAAACTCCACTCTAGGTGGGCATAACCAGAAACTCAGGGATCCTTAGCTCCCTGCTGGTGGTTGTGGTATCTTCACAGGAAAGACAGGCTGCTGGCATTTCTCATGCCCCACAACAGTGTGCTGCAGTTATTAAATTCCTGGGAGGTCATGGGCTGACTTCTTCCATAGGGCTAGCACTCATAAGATGGAGGTTTGGCTTCAACTAAGGCATGCTGAGAATACTGGGGCCTAGCGGGTCCTTACCTTGTCTTATTTATAGCAGTTTCCATATCAGGAGAGTCTGAGGTGACCAGAGACAGTGGCTTCTGCTGATAAGCCTGCAGTAAAATAGGAATGCAATTAAGGCAGGAGCAGGCCACTGTGCTTATGCCGAGCTCCTGATCAAGGTCTGAGATTTTGCTAGGAGTATAAGCAGGCCTTTGGAACAAAGAGCTCCAAAGCTCTACTGAAAAGGAAATTCAGGCTTCAAAGGAATCTCAGAAACAATGGAAGATTTTGCTGGTAAGAGTTAAGAGAAAACCAGTAATACGGGAAGAGCAATAAGCTAAACTATTAAACTATCTGGTAAACTATTAGACTATCTGGTAAACAGTTAGTTTACCAGAGAGGACTAGGAAAAGGGACTACTGGGCAAGCTCTCCTTGGATCAAAGCAACCTCACACAGTTACCTCAAAAGCTACCCTCACAAAGGGGCCCAACATTAATTGAATCAGACTGCAGTTATTTACAACACGGAGAACTGTCAAAACAACAGAGCCTTCAGTTGGCAATTAGTGGTGCCAAACAGCTGTCTATGACCAGAGAAAGTGACAGTTAAAGAGCCCTGAGACAATCAGGATGGTTGCACACAAGCCCAAGGCTACACCCTTCATGGAGCAAAAACAGAGGTGTCACATTGTGAAGGAAATAGACTGTCCTGAAATAGTCCAGCCTGTCACTAAACTAAAACTAGCAAATAGCAACTGTACCCAAGGGGTTAAGGAGTGAGAGTGTCAATCTCACATTGCTGCCTCATTTAAAATGTCCAATTTTCAACAAAAATATAAGATATGCAACAGGAAAGTGATTCATACACATGAAAAATAGCTGTCAACAGAAACTGGACATCTGAAGAAGGTCCTGATGTTGTATTTAACAGACATTAGCTTTGAGCAACCATTAAAAATATGTTCAAGCAAGTAAAGAAAACCAGGTTAAAGATGCACATCAAGGTATGATGCACAGCACAAAGGAGCTGAGTAGGAACAAATCTGTGTTACATTAAGGTTGTTACACCAGATAATAATTCAGATCCATAGAAATGAATGAAGGGGACTAGAAATGGTAAATAAGGAGGGTGATGTAAAAATGCTCCAAATTGACACTTGCTGATCTTTCTTCTTAGTTTCTCTAAAGGATGCTTTACTAAATAATAATTATAACATTGTCTTTCGGGGGTACATAACATATATAGATGTAGTATGTATAATAATAATAACACAAAATGGGAAGAGGGATGAGTATATATAGGTGCAGTGTTTCCACATCTTAGCACATAAATTAGCTTAGCATATAAATCTGAATCAGACCCTAGAAAAACCACTGGGAAAATAACTGAAATAAAGCAAAAGTAGTAAAAATAAAATCATTGAAGAAGTTTCAATGTGACATTAGAAAATATTCACCAGTGCAAAAGCAAGAAGTAGAGGAGGAATACAAGAAAAGAGCACATAACAGAAAACAAAGCAGATGTAAATCTTACTATTTATGTGACAAAAATGATGTTGTTCTTGATATATGTTTGTGTGAGTGTGTATTGCAAAACAAGAAAAATTTCATAATGAAAGAATCTCATATATTGAAGGTACGATGATTTCACCAATGAAAAATTTCCAATCACAGGTTTAAGAAAAGTGAGATAATGTTTAATTTTTAAAAATACTATGGATACTCTCTGAATCCATTATTAAAATTATCATTGTCAGATATTTGTTTGCTGTACAATGAATCAGACTTTTACAAGCAGTGAACACATTACCAATGCCACTTAATTAAATTGAAATAGGAAATATGACATTTAAATTCTTTATTTTCAACCAATGTCAAGATTCATTAGTAATAATAGGCACACTTACAAAGCATTCATTATTTATCAGGCACTTCTCTAAATCTGTTCCCTGTATTCACTCATTTAATCCTTAAAACTGTATGAAAAAAGGAGCTATTGCTATAGTTTATTCTTTCTTTCTTGATGAAGAATGAAGTTCAGAGAAGTTGAGTAATCTTTCACAACATCACACAGTCATGAATTCATGGGGCTGAGATGTAAAGTTAGGCAGTCTGGCAGTAAGATCTGTAAAGTTAAACATTTTACTATCCATATTAAGATTTTCTTTCTTAAAATAATTTTATATAGATGGCTGAACTCAAAATGGTTAGAGAATTTGATTGAAGCCACTCACAGAGTGCAGAACTGTTTGTTGAGCATCCAGGAATATTTAAGGATGACAAAAAAAAAAAAAAAAAAAAAAAACTTTAGATTTTATATCTAACTTCTTCCTTTTAAAGTGATAAAATAAAGGACTAGTGGTTGATTGGGTTCAAGATCATGCTATTACCTCATAGCTAGGCTTAACCTTGAATTCCAGATTCCCTGGGTTTTAGCTTCAGGATTTTTCATCCAAAACAAAAGAAACAGAAGCACTTCTCATTGCTATTATTGGTTCAATAAAAGAATACCCTTCACAATTGTTCTGCAATTTAGATCAATTATCACTGTATTTCAAATCTCTGTCCTAGGTAGAAAAATTAAATAAGCAAGGAGTGAGCAAAAATGAGAATAAAATGCTATAAATAATCTTGCAGAAAGATCTAGGTGAATGAAGATCAAGAGCAAGCATTTGTGTTTCTGGGAGAAGATCACTGAGGCCATATACATGCTCTCAGGGAGGAAATCAGGTTGGGCTAGTCATGGAAGGGAGGGGTATGCATGTGGAAACTAGACATCCATTCTAATATATTGCTGTATAGGCCAGAATGATCATGAAAAATGTAGAGATGTAGATTGTAAGAGTCACACCTCAGTGCTGTTTCCTGCCTATGTGCTGGAATTCGGACTTTATATTAATAGATTGGCTGTACATGTTAAGTATCAGTAAGAGAGTGGAGATGGAGGTTTGTTCGATCAAGCTATTTTTATAGTCATTTGGAAGGGTCATAATAATTCTTTGGAAGATGTTAAGTTGAAGTTAATTCTAGTCCTCTCACCTACATGAGTAATTTTGGACAAGTTCAAACTCCTCAGTGTTCAGATAAACTTTACATTTTATTACTTTCAGACTTTCAGCACCATTAGTATTGTGCATGCCTTGTAAATTTCTAAGAGAATCCTATAAGCCCAAACCTGATCAGAGGAACCCTTTTAAAAAGACTAATTTGATAGACATTATGTTCCTAATATGTACTTAAGAAAACTTTCTAAGAAATAGTCATTTGTACTTCATTTAAAACATTTTTTTTTGGTTATAGACTTATTTTTCTATTTTCTCTCTGGACTTGGATTTCTGAAGGGATACATGGTCATATTTCCCAAAAGTTCATGGGTGTGAAAATCATTCCTACCTCTTCTTATTGCTAGTTCAGAATCCTGAACTAGTAATCACTGGCTCCGGATACTTATCATGCAGCAATGCTTCATAGTATAACAGCTCTTTCTACTCTACCAAACATGCTGAGCATAGCTTTATACCAAGGAACAATTAGTAAACCTTCTGTTTCCTGGGCATGAAGCAACTGATTCAGGAAATCATGACTTTCCTATCTTTTTTTTTTTTTTTTTCCCCAGTGCAAAGTTAGGGAGAATTTGGTCCCTGCTTTGTGGCATGGAATATCCCCTGTGTGACAAAAGTTGAGAGATCAAATAGCAGCAGGTAATCCAAACCCTGACCAGTGTTAACAAGTTTTGGTATGCAAGGGATGCTCTTTCTGCATCTTCCAATCTAACTTCTTAGTCTAATATCCACATTTCATCTCTTTTTTTTTTTCACCCTCCCTTTCCAACCTGTCTTCAAGGGTTTGCTTTGATTTTAATTTTTGATTCATTTATTGGTATATTGAGTCATTAATTCATCCAACAGTTGTTGTCCCTGATGGGTGCTCTGATGGATAAGGAGGCCTATAGGGAACCTGCCATCTAGAAACTTGTAGATGTTCAGAGACAGGGTTCGCTGAGGGTGAGGAAGAATGATGCCTACCTTACCTAGTGCGCTTACTCAGGCTTCAGAGACTGGGCTCTGGAGGCACAAATCTAATTTTATTTAGGGTTGTACAGGACATATATAGGCACATTATCCAATCAGGTTAACACGCTTGTTAAAGCATAACAGAGTCAACCTGTAGGTGAAGTATACGTCAAGGTAGTGTAAACAAACCAAGCTTGCCTAAGCAATTTTGCCCAGCAACAGGTCTGAGACAAAGGACTGGGGGAATGGCAGCTCCAGAACACAGCATGAGGCAAGGCAGCGCAGGTAAGCTCACATCACAGCTTTCAGGGATGCATGACAGAGCGAGGCCGCCCCTCAGTTCTAACTCAGCCTCAACAGCTGCAAAGACCTTTATTCCATGGCAAGTCTTCACCATTACCTCAGTTTCTCTGTTCAGACTGTTTGGTTTACTGAGACTATGGTGTCAGCGACTGCTGTCAGATAAGCTTGAGGAATCTTCCCTGCAGAAACTGGTTTAGTCAGAGAAAAACACATGCAGAAAACACTCCATACATAGAATAGAATAGATGCTGTTCAAAATTGGCAGTAAGGACACTGTGGGTTGAGAGGAAAACTCTTCTATGGGAGCATCTGGGAAGGTTTCATAGAAGTAGTAAAACTGAAACAATCTTGAGTCTGCAGAGAGTTTGGCGCATCTGCTATGTACCAACCTGAGCAAACACTCATGAAAAAGTTTTAAAAAGTTGGGAAACATTTACTGAGTGTCACAAACCCTCCTATGTACTTTTCTTGGGTTCTGTCCTACAACAACTGTAGAAAGCAAATGCTGCTTTGTTCTCATTTTGAGAGTAAATTCAAGCATTTGGAAACTTGTCTGAAGTAACTCAGTCAACAGGTGGTGGAGCTGTGCTTTACGTTCAAGAAGTGTAACTTGTACCCTGGATCCTCATCCCACTCCCCACACTAGCCTACAACTTCTCCATCATCTGGATCTGTGATGATTAGAGTTCAATACTGGAGACTGACTGGCACATAGGTGAGCATAATACAAATGAATGTGAAAAAATCTAAGGGGAGTGCAAAGTATTTTGGAGCAAATAAAAAGGACACTTACTGGACTCATGGAGAATCAAGGAAGTGGGCAGTATATCCTGGAACCTGAACTATAAATAAGAATTTGCTGGACAAAAAAAGAGTAAACAGAAGAGCGTTTCAGAAGGGAATGGTATGTACAAGAGCCAAGGTAGCCAGAAGTAGTGTTAGACATGTGCACTCAGTAGGCTGAGGAGGGAGGATCACATGAGCCCCTGACTTCAGGGTCAGCCTGAGCAGTATAATGAGACCCAACTTAAAAGAAAATGCACACACACACACACACCAAGAGCCAGTGATAGAGAAGCACATCCAGATCAGAGAACTATTCCACTGGACTCCAGGGAATAGCTGTTCCTATAATAATTATATTGATTTCTTGTGAGAATTAAATCAAAGAGAGTGTAAAAACCACCATGGATAGCATAAATCAGGTGTTCTTTGACTTATTTCCCTCCTTCAACTCCCAACATTTTTAGCTTTAAGTAAATGGTAATACAAATTCATGCTCAATTTTTTTTTTTTTTTTTTTTTTTTAGTATAACCAGAGGGCTCCCCTAACCATGAGTCAATAAAAGTCTTCCAAATAGTGCTATGGTTTTTTTGAAATCTAAAAGCAAACCATGGAAAGTCAAGATGAAATCCACTGAGTATTTTTTTGGGCGTGGCTAGGAAAAATATAAGGCAGGGATAATAACCATATGCAATATTTGGGCCTAAACCCTCTGAAGATGTCAAGTAACATTAGGAAAAAGAAAAAAAAAAAATAGGAAGAGGAAGGTAAAGAGGAAGATAAGAAAGGATTTATTCCACTGGATGACACCACAAGAGGAGACAGGGCCTTGATTCTGTATGAGTGCAGAGGGTGCCATGCACAAGGCAATCTATGGAGCTGTGTGGGGCACAGCCTGTGCTTTCATATAGGAAGCACTGCACCTCAGCTAACTGTGACACATAGGCATTGTATATCGTTAATTTTGAAAAGAATTTTCTGATATTAGTGACTTTTGGCACTAGAATGAATTAGGTTGTAAAGGATCAAAATTGGGGTCACCAGAAGTTTCCAAGTAAAAGCAAATGTAGCTTTTTTTCCCCTCTATCAGGGATTTTATACAAAGAAGAGAAGCTGAGGTAGATTATCTAACATTTGTCTTAACTCACTTTAAATTCCATATTTCTGTGTAACTTTTGTCTGCACATTTTTTAATTCTCCCCTTTAAATAAGCATTTGTAAAACTAGAACACATTATTATTAATTATTAATTATTATTATTATTACAGTACCAGGGGTGTTTTACTACTGAGCTACATCCACAACACTTTTTTTTATTTTTTATTTTAAGACAGGGTCTCATGAAGTTGCCTAGGACCTCGCTAAATTGTTGAGACTAGCCTCGAATTTGCAAGGCTTCAGCTTCAGCCACTGGATCCTCTGTGATTACAGGCATGCACCATCACATCTGGCAGAAAACATTATTTTTAAAATTCAGAATACAGAAAAAATTCAAAAAATTGAAATGTATCCTTATTTAATTGTGTAGTGAACAATGCGTATTATACCTATATTAACCAAAATACTCTACAGTGCTCATTGGTGTATTTTTCTTCTAGTTCATCTTTGCTGCCCATTTACTATTTTCTCCTATTCACAGTGGCAAAAAGATATTATTTTTTATCCATTCATACAACTTCAATGTTTTAATAATGATTAAAAATATTTTAAGAGCTTCATATTCTATACAAAAGTAACCTATAGGTGCTACTAAAGTGTTGTGAAGAACCACAGGATTAAAGATAATTTAATTTTTATAGTTATAGAACTATGTGACTACATGTGGCTTGGAGCTACAAGGTTTTATTCATAAAAGGCCAAAGTTGTAACATCCTAAAGTGGACTGATTTGCTCCCCCACCAACAAGTCCATGTCCTGACCCTCAGAACCTGTTAATGTGTCTCTAATTGGGAAAATGTGTTTTGCCTATGTAATTCAGAGGATCTGGTGATATTGTGCTTTGTCCAGGAGTTCCTTAATCCAATGACACAAATCCTGACAAGAGACAGATGAGGAAAAGATACAGCCTCAGAGGAAAGAGCTTTGTGAAGAAGGAGCCAGAGACTAGAGTTACAAAGTCACTGCAAGGAAGGTCTGAAGCCACCAGAAGGTAGACCAGGTAAGGAAGGATTCTTCCCTAGAGCCTGCAAGGGCTGGTAGCCTCCAGAATTGAGATAAGAAATGTCTGCTGTTTTAAGCCACCAGTTTGTAGTAACTTGTTGCAGTGGCCTCAGGAAACTCATATACATCCATATGCATTTTCTCATAACCACATTTTCACATAACTGCTAATTGATCTTTATCAACTTAGTAACACAAAAGAGGCCTTAGCAGGCTGGATTGAAATAACATGGCACTATATTTTTTAAAATCATGGTACCCTGGTTAAGAAATTGTTTTTGAAATGTCATTTACTTCTAACAAAGGAAGTTTTCTTTGTTCTGAAATCAAAAGTATCCATGCATAGGTTTAGGAAGAAGTTAAAATCTTATCCCTGAATGAGGGAAAATAGAAGAAGCTAACACATCCAACAAAACCCTCATAATATTCCATGTAATGTCTGGATTATTTAATAAAATGTATTATGTCCTTCCTCCCTCCCTCCCTCCTTCCCCAATTTCTAAATTATTACATACAAATAACAAACCAACTTGATTATCAACTGCACACTCTTATCATTTTCACTCATGCAAAGCTGGAGTTTCCATAAATATTCATGCAAAAATTTTCCTTTTTACGCCTTCAAAATCCTTGCTTGATGGTCTGAAGTTAGATTTCTGACACTGTTCAATGTCAAGGGCACTGCAGCTTCCTGTGAAGAAAACATCCTGGCTCTCTGCAGAATCGCTGCTGCAGACACAGGCTTGTAGTGTTAAAACAAGAAGGCCAGGATTAGACAGAATTCTGCAAGTTGATGGAGACGCAGACACACACACTATTCTACACACCAGTCACTGTACCTATGCTATTGGCACAGAATCTTGAAGTAGATAAGGGAAGCCTCAGTATGTGTGCGCTTACCATGTTTCTGACTAGAGAGACACGAAGCCATGCCTTCAAATAAAGCACAATCCTTTCAAACATAGACAAGTATTAAGTAACTGACACTTCTATTACACTGATTGACATTTCATTATCTAAATGCCCAGTCTTCTTTTTGCTTTGGGATAATTAGTTGCCAGTTCCCCAAAGCAATTACATTGTCTGTGTTACCACAGTTCCTCAAAGGGCAATGGGGGGACATTTAAAAAAATTATATTCAGAAGAAACAAAATCTTAAGAAAAATGTTATGATCCGATGAGGTTAGGTCACAGGAAAATAAATAAATAAATAAACAAATAAATAAATAACCTCGTACCTCCTATGTTATCTGCAGGTAGGAAAGGCAAATAAGTTATTCGAAGCAGTGTTTCACCAGTGAAATACAGGCTTGGACAAGATCACTGATAATTTTTCATGAGAAGTGAAAGTTGTTATTCTAAGAAGTGGTGATAACCATCACGATGATCAAAATGATGCTTTTATCAAAGTGTGGTTTCCTCCCCTCACCTCATACATTAGGCATAAATTACTACTTAATTTTTCATATTTGTATGTTCAGGTGATTCTCCAAACTTCTAGAGATGCATTGATAATTTCTCTTTTCTCAATAGTCTTATAGTCCAGATGGAAACTATTTTTTTCTTTGTCTCCAGACTTATTATTGAGTGTTTCAGAAAGTTCAAATTCATTCTCCAGTTATCTATATAGAGAAACATCAGGAGAATGGAAATGCAGATACAGATAATAGGCAAATGTGAAAGACAAATGAAAGTGCACAAGGTCAGGCTTGAGAGGAGGGTTGAAATTCCAATTTATTTAGGCTTATGGTAACCACAAGTATAGTAATGACAACTAAAAAGTGAAAGGGGAGGATTAACCCAAGAGGGAAGCCCTTGCCTGAGCTGTGAATATAAAGCATAAATTGAGTGACCTGCAATTGAGCAAGGACATAGGTGGGAAAGGCTGTGTACCAGAAAGGACACAACTGCAGAATGCTGGAGCTAATCAGGCCCTAGAGATCTGCAGGTCTATCCCCATTGTTAGGCAACAAAAATTAATTAATTTTTACTATGAAACAGATACGGAGGATTTAATGACCAGCAGAAAATAGCATGGCCCCTGTGATTGCTCATGATACACAGTCCCTCAGTATGAGTGTGTGCATATGTGTTTGTGCAAGAGGAAAAAAAAAGAGTAGTTAAGGAATGGTAGAAATGCATCCATATAAAAATGCTTCCTAGAACATCTAGTCATAGATTAGTAGAATTGGAACACTAGTCCAATTTCCTTGTTATACATGAAATATCATTTGCAGTGTTTAAGTGATAGCAAGTGGATTACAGAACCAGGGAATTAAGTATATATTCTGACTCTGAGTCCAGTGCGGTTTCATATTCACTTGCTATTGGTCATTCACAAAAAAACTTGACATTGATTCACAGTTGCAATTGTGAATGCCAGTTGCTAATGCCAAAATCAATGCAAGAGAGAATAAATATCATCAAATAATGTTAAGCATCCTTAAGAATGTCACTGGTGGGTATCAGCCATCTTTGCTTTGATCTAGTTCTTCGTTGAGAGACTCATTAAATTAAAATTTTAAATGATGATGACTTTTTATTTTTATCCCAGCAAAAAATTTTCTCTAAGAAAAGGGTTAACATGTGTAACTAAGTTATCATACTCATCTCTTAATTATTAAATAAATATTAGTTTAAATATATAGGCCAAGAAGAGATTGCAAAGATACTTGTTAGCCATGATGAGGCAGCATGATATAGTATAAAGACCAGAGAATTTATAATCTTAAATTGGAGACCTTGGGTCATCTTTGAGTCTTAATTTCCTCATAAGAAAAATTCAAATAACAATACACTTGTCTCTGATTTATTGGGGAAATCAAATACAATGCCATTTGAAAATCCTTGTTGTGATATTAAATGCTATAAAATATGCTTAAAAGTACTAATTGTCATCTTTTCCTTTAATATATTTGAATTTGAGGAGAGGAAAAATATTCTTTTATGTAACATTTTCCAAAAATCAATATGTGGATTAACTATAAGACAGTCACCAGGGAAACTCAGAAAAACATATTCCTTGGTTTTACCCCAAACCTGCTTGAGTTAAGATCCTTGAAGGAGAGATCTGAGAATCTTGGGTTCTGTTTATAGCTCCATAGGATATTCTAATATTCAGCCCCATTTACAAATACTAATTTTTTTGTGAATAGAGCTTCCTTAATTTAATGTCATCTAAATCCTCCTTCTAGATATTTCAATCCTGGTTATTTTTTTTTTTCTGAATATAGATTGTCCTATGACTAATCTGATGCTACATTATATATTATAAGTGCTCAATAAATATTCACAACTAAGTAACAAACATATAGCTTGGTAAACATCTTTAGCCAGAAATAAATTGGCATTTTTAATTCAATTTCTAAGAAAATTTAAGGGACAAATGTGTACACACATACACTTCTATGGAAATATTTCAAGTTATGAATATTATATGTTCATAACTTAAGATGACTATGCCACAGGCAGACACATAAATAGATTTATGACTCATATTTGCATGTGAAAGTTTCAGCTATTTTCCTGCCTTACAAATGACTTTTGTAATTGGTCTAAAAGCAGCAATAACCACCTAAATTATATATGCTTACTTGATTAGAAAACCAATTTTTCTTTTCTTTTCATAGGGCTTGTTTGCCAAGTGTTTGTTTTAACTTTGTCACAACTGTTTCCCCTACATATATATATATATATATGACATTTTAAATTAATTATATATATATATGACATTTTAAATTAATTGGCAAACACTAACATATTTTAGCCACACTAACATATTTGTTTGCCAATTAATTTAAAATGTCATTTTCCCTTGGGGGCAAAGCTAGACCTTTTAATCAAATATGTCATGAGGTTACTGAAATCTGGGTTGTGCAGTGCCACAAATTATTTCTGTGGCTTTGGCCTAGTGACTTCTTATCGTTGGATATGAATTTCCTTATGAAATGTAATGAGATACCAAAACAAGTTTTTAGGTGGTTTTTTTTTTTTGTTTTTGTTTTTTTTTTTGTCTTTTTTGGGTTTCTCTCATTTTGCTCCAATAAGATTCTGTTAGTTTTCCTAACACTAGATATAGAAAGAATCTGGGATAAACAGGACCTATGAAATAAAATCATACATATGCCATCAATGTAGTTGAAAAAAAATATTAAGCTTTACTGGTTTATTAAAATGAGAATGGAAAAAAATCCATAAATCTCCTTGAAAAGATGTATCTGATTTAAAACCCTTCAGAGGCTCAATTATAGACTACTATATGAGGGTTTATTAACTAGCAAGCATCCCACAATAATGGGCAATGACCTTAGAAAACCCAGCCTGGCATAGCTTGAATGTGTCTTGTTCTGTTCATAACCCATCATTTAAGAAAGATACATCATTTAAAGACTAAGCATAAAATATGAACTCCATATTCTAATGAAAAGACTCTCATCAATATTGCATTTATGTCTTAAACCAGCACAAAGTGGCACAGAGGGAGTGAGCAGTGTATCCAGGCAAGAGGATATTTCGCAGTGACCTGCATTCTATTTGCCTTCCCATCTTATTCCTTCTTCCCTCCAGGGAATATGGACTGTGATAAGGAACATGATGACCAGCATAATGTGAATCGCCTGCTCATATCCCCGTAATCCAATTAGAAATCCATTCAGCGCCCCTGCAGGAGCTATCTATTGCAACCACTTTTCCTCAGCCAATTTATGCTCAAATCCATCAATAGCACTCCATGTGCACTGCTGTTCAGGGTCCTTCAGCATTTTCCTTCTGACTCAAGCACCATGCAGGACAATACATCAGCACACCCACCACGACCCAGACAAGGCTACTCTTGATACGCTTCCTCCACAGCACTGGCTCTACCCTCTCACTCTTTGTCTAATTTTTTTTCTCCTTTCCCTTTCTTGTCCTCTGTTTAATTGTAGAAGAGGCAAGGATTCACTATATTAGAATTAAAAAAGAAAGAAATATTGGTGATGTCTACCTTCTCTAATATGAAAAGGAATTCAGGTCAATATTACATGGTGTATTACATTAGGATGCATTTGACATAAACACAAAAGCATGAAATATAATTGGCTGTAATTCAGTTATCAGCACTTTCTCCTTCTCCCCTCACCTTTTCTCTCTCTCCTTGCTCCCCTTTGGCTACTTTAGTAATCTTTCTGTAATTTATTTTTAGTTTATTTTTTTAAATTAGTGCCATGAATATACTTGATGTTGGGATTCACTGTGCTGTATTTATGTCTGTGCATAGGAAAGTGAGATCAAATCCATTCCAGTGTTCTTTCCTTTTCCCATCCCTCCTTCCTCCTCCTTAGTCCCCTTCATCTATTCTACTGATCTTTCATTATTTTGATAAATTCCTCCTTCCTTTATTTCTCTTTATCTCTTTTTCTTTCTTTCATTTATTATTCCCTTCCCCCCTTATTTTGATGTTATGTATAGCTGAAAATTATAAAAAAAAAAAAAACTTGCAGATATTAAAAAAAAAAAAAACACTGGTGAAGGGCACTTTTCTGCAATTGAACTATGAACTGGGACTTAAGGTGTGAAAGTGTGAATGTCACTGGGAAGTTGTACATTGTGTGCAAGTATGAATATGTAACAATGAATCCCACTGTTATGTATAATTACAATGCATCAATAAGAGTTAAATAAAATAATAAAGCATGGTGTGTGTTATTTGCCAGGATGTTGTCTTTTTGTTCCTTCCTTTCTCTTTTCAAATCATCTCAATCCTCTGCAGAGAGCTCATGAATCCCTGAAGCTCTGTTTGCTTGGCAGGAAATACAGCTCTTCTGTATTAGAAGGGTCTGATAGGCCGTGTACCAGGCATCATCTTTGATAGGGAATTAGAAGATAAGAAGGGCTGTAACCACTAACTGGCTCTTTGATTCTGGGCAAGTTACTTGTCTCTGAGCTTCTTTTCTCAATTGAATAATAAATGAGTTAGACTAAATCAGTAGTTTTTGAATAGACATCTAAGGCCTGAATTAGAATGCTAGGAAGGTATGGCTAGATTTTACTTTTCAACATTCAACAGGCTTTTATTTGAAAACATAAAATAAAATAAACCAACGCTACAAAAATTTTAAGGTCCTTTCTAGCTCTGTGATCTACAATTTGGGAAGTAAGAACCACAGTGATAACCATAATGATATTTTGTTAATATTACACATTATATATAAGCACTTTGATTCCTGATGCAGAAAACAAATGAAGCCCACGGACGTGGGAACAAGCAAATGCTATTTATTTAGAGCTTACTATAGAAGGTGAGTGAGTCATCATCACTTAGGATTGGCATAGACTCCAGGCAGGCAGAGGAGTGAGAAACTTTACAGTGGAAAAAAGTTTCAGGTATGTTGGCATGGGCAAGTTACAGGTAGGTTAGCTACAGGCAGGGCATCCTACGTGACTGATTAGTTTTATTTTTTCCTTCAGTTGATCCACAATTGAAAGGAAAGTGGAGATAAAAATTAGGATTGTCAGTAATTCATTAAGGCTGCCCATTTGGATTCTACCTTACAAGGTATTCCTGTGTGGCTTCACGTGGACTGGTTACTACAGTTAGTAGTAAATCTTCATGAACTGGTTACTGAAGATAGTAATTTGACTTCTATGCTGATTACTGCAGGTTGTGGGAGTCAGTCATATTTTTATGTATAATCTTGTCATTTTCCATTTCTATATTTGGTTTCTCAATGATTTCATTTTATTGTTACATTAAGTCTCTACTAGCTTATCTGGTCAATCCCCTGGGAATTTTGTTTCTCTTTTTCTTCCTTTTAAAATAGAGAGCAGATGAAAAATTTCTATCTTTCACAGTTTTCTCATGTAGATTGGAATGGAAACCACTGATGTATACTAACTGATAAATGACTCCCTGCCACTAATAGTGGCTTCTAAAAAGACCCACATCTTTTTAGATGTCAATACCTTGTCGCTTTTCCCCAATTTGTCTCCTTCATTTCCCATCTCCCTCCCTTTATCTCTTATTCCCTCCTCTCTTCCTTATTTTCTTTCCTCCTCACTTTATTTCAAATATGAAAAGAGGCATATAGGAACTAAATTGCCCTCCAAAATTTTATTTCATGTGGGTATGGTCCAGAGGATTATGTTCTCTTACCCAATCTGGCTTTTTAATTACAGGAAAAACACTCTGCTCCAGACATGACAGGTCCAAGATTTTGAGGCCCAACTTACTCACAGTGTGGGTAAGTTACTTACTCACAGCCGAGAACAAAGGCTGTTATACCCTCTGGCACTGGTAAAGCATGACTGTTTCTCCAGAAGAAGACTGTGCAGCCATCTCTAGCTCTGAGTGACAGATCTCAACAAAGGGACTGGCTTTATTTGGGACAAAACCTGAAGAAGTTCACGCTGAAAGGCATTGTTGAAAACAACAGAGTTCATTGGCAAACTCTGAAGAAGTACCTGGAAATTCTATGGTCCTAGTATAAGTAAAAATAAAAGACCTGCCAAAAGTTTTAACAGAGGGAAAGACACATCCAAAAAGAGCTCTTCTGGAATCATGCTCATGCCTGGAGGTCTAAAAGGGTGTGGGTATCCATTAGACTGCATTCTCTAGGCTGCATCCACTAGGAGGATTCAGATGGGATGTAGGCAGACATGAAATAATTCCCTAATCAACATGTAGGTCAGTCAGCAACAGGGGGAAGGAGACAGACTCAAGAGATTGAAGCACAACATCTAAGTAAACACTAACTGAACAGACCAAAGGGCAACACCTAGAAAGCCACACTTAAAAATAATCACCCTCATCCCTGGTGGTCTGGAAGACTCTGCTTGACCAAAGTTGAGCCCTCTCAAGGAGTGACTGGATAGGATGTTATTGCATTACTAGTACCTGTGTTAAAAGTAAGACAAAAATTTTAAACTTCCTGAATTGTGAAGTAATCTTTGGACTACACACACATCAAAAGGTGCTGAGGGGGAATAAGACCAATAGGGTTAAACCTGTGGCTAATAAGTGGCATATATTATTAACCCAGGGGTAAACCACAGGAAGCAAGGCTAAAAGACTTAAATAGGGAGCACAGTTCTAAGCAGGGACACCAAATATTGCAAATACATACACAATACACTTCAAATAATTAATTCAGACAAATTATTAAATAAATAAATGACCATACAAGCAATAAGAAGTCACAGAAGCATGCATGATTCAATCAATAATCTACTTTCTAACACTTTGGCTGCCCCATATTAACCCCTAGGTTAGAGTCAGATTGACTGAGTGTTATAGTTTTGATATGAGTTGTCCCCCAAAAGCTCATGTGAGAGACAATACAAGAAAGTTGAGAGATGAAATGTTTGGGTTAAGAGAGCATTAACCTAACCAGTGCATTAATTCAGATTAGCTGGATGGTAACAGTAGGCAGGAAGGATGTGACTGGAGGAGGTGAATCTTTGGGTTATATATTTTGTACCTGATAAGCAGAGTTCTCTCTGCTTCCTGGTGCCATGCCCTGAGCTTTCTTCCTCCTCTGCAATTCTCCTCCATATTTGCCTCATCTTAAGCAATACAGACAGTCGTCTGCGGACTGAGAGTTCTGAAACCTTGAATGCCAAATAAACTTTCACTCATAAAAAATTGTTCTTGTTAGATTTTTTTTTTTAGTCACAGTGGTGAAAAAGTTGACTAAAACATAGCATCCTGACATTACTGTGATACTGAGTTTCTCTTTCACCTGCGAAAGCTGCTCTTCTCTATGCCTTAGTTCCCTGTAATTCAGATAGCATCTGTGTCATAGAATTATTTTGAGGATTAAAAGCATTGCTCATGTAAAGAATTGGCACATAGTCTGTGTTTAGTTAATGCAAACTACTAGCATATTAAGTGGGGTTTGCCCTTGTTTTCCCCTCTTTTTCTTTTAATATGTGCAAGTTACTCACATTCTTGTAATAGGTTGTTATGAGCATTAAAGTTTTTAAAGTGTCTATTGATACTTATGAAGGTCCAAAGGAAGGTTTGTCTATGAAATTATAGTCACCTTGTAGTGAATATGTTCAACACTTTATCATTGCTGAGTGAAAAGGGCGGGAAGTATATATCTGGCCAAAAAGAAGAAGACAATGTCAAGATGGGTTTAGTTTGGGTGTTTAGCTCAGTGGTAGAGCATTTGCCTCCCATGTGCAAGAAGGCACTGGGTTCAATCCCCAGCACTGAAAAAGAAAAAAAGATGGAAAAGGGAAGCAAGAAGATTAGTGGATGCTAAATGACAAATTTCACTGATTTTGCAATTTTACTTAGTTCAAGACCTCCATGCTCATCCTGATAGATTATACAAGAATTGTGGAGGTGGCTGACATTAAATTGCACAGATCAAGTCTTTCTGATTTTTCTGAAAAATTGCACTCCATTACTTGTTGCTAGGTAAGCTAATCCTGCGATTTAGTTTTGATTGTGAATAGACAGAAAGACACACTATACGATGGGGCCTCTCTAGAATACTGCAAGATTATTTGGCTCAGCACTTCTTAGAAGCCAAATGCTAGCTCAACTTCACCAGCCATGATTCCATTTGCTGGCATTAAAGCCCAAATCCTCCAGAGCTTTCCTGACCACAGTACAGGTTTTGCTAACAAATAAATTTAAATGCTTTATTACAAAGGAAAAATGCAGAGAAACAGAAATTTACCAATCTCCCTTATGCTAGACTCAGGAAGAAAGGATTGTAATTTATATATATTTTTATAGTAGAATTTGGTTTCCTCGGTTTTAACCACAGACATAACAATAAATATAAATTGTCTCAGGGCACATTTTCATTTTAAAATTCTATTTACAAAGGTTAGCAGTTGCATTGCTACTTGAATAAAGTTCATTAAAAATGTCTTGATGTGCTGTGCACTTCTTGTAGTTTTTAAAACAAATGAGCCATCTTCTTTTTATTTTATTTTTTTACTTCTTATTGGAGCTTTGTTTCCATAGAG
The DNA here is from genome assembly GCF_902686455.1 of Sciurus vulgaris. Lineage (NCBI taxonomy): Eukaryota > Metazoa > Chordata > Mammalia > Rodentia > Sciuridae > Sciurus > Sciurus vulgaris. The sequence continues at coordinate 50,308,855 of NC_136472.1, forward strand.
ACTTTATTTCTTTCCTCATTCTAAGATTGTATTAAACAGATAATTAGCTTTTTCTTTTTCATTTAGTAAGATGTGTTCTAAAAATTCTCAAACATTCACAAAATGAGGACAACTCTATGACGAACCCACGAACACATCGCCCAGACACAACAGTTACCTATTTTTTTCACACTTGCTTCATCTGTCTCTTTCTATTCTTTTTTTCCTTTTAAAACATTTCAAAACAAATCCTAGACATCATGTTGTCTCAGCCTAAAGACTTACATACATATCCCTAAAAACTATGGTAATTTTCTTATATTAACAAAGGTGCCATTATCACATTTAATAACATGAAAATTAATGTTTGGTCCCATCTCCTATGTGCCCATAATCACAATGCCTCAGTTATTTTCTTATTGGTGGGTTTCATATATTAGGATCCAAGCCAGGTCCACTTTACTAAATGGGTGTGATGAATCTGAGCCTCTTTATTGCTGGAGTAGTACATTTCCTTTTTATTTTATTTTACACCATTATGCTATTGCTTTTTTTAAAGGTCAGTCGATCTTAAGCACTCTTTATATTTAAGGTATTCCTCTTTGTTTCTTTTAAACTTGAAGAAATACGTTCTAGAGACTGATACTCCTTTAGATTCAGATTCAACCATTTGAAGAGGACACTTCATAGACCTTGCAAAATGCTTTATATTTATCACATCAAGGGACACAAAATACTTGACCATCTCCCTTCCAGTGATGATAAGATTTGCCAGTGGATTTGGGTTGTGATGTTCTCATCTTTCTACTGATCTTTCTTTCATCAGTATTACTCATGATCATTCCTGACTCTAAGGATAGCCAGACACCATGATTACATTGGAGGTTACAGACAAAATGTTTTCCAATTTTTATTATTTCAAGTTTTTTAAAATATCATTTTTGTATAATAAAGTAATTTGAATAACCTGAAAAAAAACCCATAAGAAAAACATCAAATTTTTAGAGAGAGAAGTTGAAGCCTGTTAATGATAATATAACCAATTAATTAAAAGAGCTGTGATGTTTCTCTATTTTTCTGTTTCTTTCTTCTCACATATCATCATGAATTTACAGATTTTTATATTTGAGATGAGTCTGAATAAATTTGAATTTTTCTTTTTGATGCTTAAATTTTTCCATTTTTGTATCTTTAGCCAATAAAAGTTCCTTTGTGTTGGGCAGGATCTTTTTGTCATGATCCATAAATCTTTGAGCTGTTCCTTTTTATCTGGTTCAAAAGATGTTCCAGACATATCAATTCAGCCCCATGTCAAGTAATAACTTACATGTTTGTTTGACTCTAAAGTTGTTGTTTTTTTTTTCCTTGGTTCTTTTGCATTATAATATAATACCAATGAGGTCATTGATAAGCATATTCTCTCATTTTTAAAGTTATGTCTGTATTGTTGGAGTATATGCTGTTTATAAAGTATTCTGTCATCTTTGCCACCTTTACTTATTACTTCAAAGCTCACTCTTATACATTACACCTCACCTTATATCCCTGAATCTTATTCTCCAAAATATTTTTTAGTGAGGGCACAGTGATCAATATTCATAAGTGGTCAGAACAGGTTCAGGGAAGATTAAGAAATTGTACCTTTGCTGTGCTACACTGCTGGACGATCTACAGTAGGCACTTATTAAATTTCAAGCATGACAGATGATTCAGAGAGCGTTATACTGAGGTGGCTGGCTTCAAGAATTTCCCAGGCGTTATTACAAAACAGTAGTATCTGACACTAGATATCTTAGAGTTCTGCTAAGGCATTTCCTTGATTGGGTAACCTATTACCTGTATTTCTGAATACCTGATTTCAGACTCTTTAAGATCAATCTATTCCCATTCATCAGGCCCTATTAGTTGGGTTGAGAATTGCACTATCACACATAAAGATTGATGTCTGTGGTATAAAAACTTTCACTGTCTTTAAAAGAAACAATTGGACTACAAGATGTAGAAATACCTCTAATTTGTCCTGAATTTTTCTCCCTTTCTCTTGCTGCACTACTACTTTTTGGCAACTACCTAATGACATAAGGCACTTTCCCCAAAGCACACATCATACCGTAAACCTTCTGTAACATGTTATTCTCCCTCCTCTCATTGAACTGATTAGAACTTTATTTCACTCACCTAGGACATAGGTCTTATTTAACCCTATGCACTAACTCAGAAATAGAAAATAGAATTCATTTCCTATGTGGTTTGCGTTACTCTGTGTCAAAAAAAAAAAAAAGTACTGCAAAAGCTTCTAAGGCCACATCTAGTCTCAGTAGGACTACCCTGATTAATTAGAGATGTTTGTCAGAGGATGACGAATTGTCAGGTGTAAAGTCTGATATTTTCAATCCCACACAGACTCACTGTGATGCTGCACTCTTGCATATAACCTTGATCTCTTCTGTTACACATTCTGTCAAGATTGAGACTCATTAAGTACGTGAGTTTTAATCAGATAGCAATAAGAAAATACAAGGAATATTTCAATATAGACCCTCTCATTCACTGAAGGCTTATAGAGAGTGAACTTTTTTCATTAAAAAATCCGACTGTCCTTCGGATACCATAGATGTCATTTATTCACTTCATGGCTTTAATTCAATATCTTGAGTTATGTTCTAGGTATGGAAAGACAAAAAAGCATGACTAACTTAATTTTAATGAGGGAAACAAGTTAATAAACAAATTTAATATTATATAATAATTGTTTGTAAGAGGTTTGCATAAGATGCTTTGCAAACCCAAGAAGCTCCAGTTCAGAGGACCAGAGAAATCTTCCCAGAGTGAATAGAACTTTTGCTGAGTCTCACAGGGTAGATTGGAGTTAGTGAAAATATTGTGCTGATGAAGGAGAGGTTTTGCAAGAACAGAGAAGAGTACATGTGGCAACGGTCCCTTAGCAGGACACTGTAGGATGCACTTTTACAGCTAGATGCTCACTTCAGCGGAATGCAGAATCCACATGAGTGTGTAGAGGAACTAAGACTAAAGAGCCACAAAGGGACCAGTCATTTTGTGCCCTTGTACCAACTGAAGGCTTGCTTTTACTTTGTTAAGTGTGTTATGGGGAACACAAAAATATTTTAGACAAGAAAAGCAATAATCAGATATGAAGATTTTGTCATAAAATATGCTATTTAAAACTGTTGAGCATAATATTCATTTATCCATTTGTTTATTTAAAATAAGTATTATTCTATGTATGTATGTATGTATTTATTTATTTATTTATTTTGACACGACTTGGTTCCTCCTTTATTTGACAATTCCTTTAGGATAATTCCTCCCTTTGCTGATTTGCTTCCTTGGTTTTCATCTCTTCCTCATGGAATATTTTGCTGAGAATGTTCTGTAATGCTGGCTTTCTTTTTGTAAATTCCTTTAGCTTTTGTTTATCATGGAAGGATTTTATTTCATCATCAAATTTGAAGGTAAGTTTTGCTGGGTATAAGATTCTTGGTTGGCATCCATTTTCTTTCAGGGCTTGGTAAATGTTTTTCCAGGCCCTTCTAGCTTTTAGGGTCTGGATTGAAAAATCTGCTGATATCTGTATTGGTTTCCCCCTGAATGTAATTTGGTTCTTTTCTCTCACCGCCTTTAAAATTCTGTCTTTATTTTGTATGTTAGGTATTTTCATTATAATGTGCCTTGGTGTGGGTCTGTTGTAATTTTGTGTATTTGGAGTCCTATAAGCCTCTTGGACTTGATTTTCCATTTCATTCTTCAGATTTGGGAAATTTTCTGATATTATTTCATTGAATAGATTGTTCATTCCTTTGGTTTGTTTCTCTAGGCCTTCCTCAATCCCAATAATTCTTAAATTTGGCCTTTTCATGAAATCCCATAGTTCTTGAAGATTCTGTTCATGATTTCTTACCATCTTCTCTGTTTGGTCAACTTTGTTTTCAAGGTTAAACATTTTGTCTTCAATATCTGAGGTTCTGTCTTCCAGGTGTTCTATCCTATTGGTTATGCTTTTTATGGAGTTCTTAATTTGGTTTATTGTTTCCTTCATTTCAAAGATTTCTGTTTGTTTTATTTTTCAATATCTCTAACTCTTTATTGAAATGATGTTTTGCTTCCTGTATTTGCTCTTTTTTAACTGTCGATTGGTGCGATCATTCAATTGCCTGCATTTGCTCTTTCATCTCATCATTCAATGCCTGCATTTGCTCTTGCATCTCGTCATTTGCTTCCCTGATCATTTTAATTATGTACATTCTGAACTCCCTTTCTGTCATTTCTTTTGCCATGCTGTCATTGGATTTTATTGATGTAACATCTAGATTTGTTTGGGGCATTTTCTTCCCTTGTTTTCTCATATTGTTCAGGTATCAGTGGACCGCTGAGATATTGCAGATTTCCTCTATTGAATTATAATGTCCCCGAAGATTTCTAGTATATCCCCTCTTAGCCTTCATAGCCTGAAGTCTTGGAGGAAGTTGATAATGTGGTGCTCCACAAGGAAGCTGCCTCTCTAGGGGTGGTGGCCTTCAGGTGGGGTATATTCCCTGCTAGTGGGCAGAGGTACCTCCACTTTTTGACCAATGGTCATCTAAAGGGGAACTAGGCTGCAGGCTGAGGCAAGGCCTGTTTGGGCCTGTGTCTCAGGTTTTACCATCCTTGTGGGAAAACCTCATCTGGAGGGGAAGACTCACCCCATGGGGAGGTCTCACTATTCAGTTGCCCTCCTAGAGGTTCCCCTCAATCCAAAACTACCGCCTGGGCTGGGCTGCCTTCCTCTACAATGTTCCCAGGGGCCCGGCCCTACCTCCTGGGCCTGGGAGCCTCACCCTTCACAGACGAGTCTCCTTAGGCTGCCCCTCCTCAGAGAAGCTTCCTGCAATCCTGGAGCCTTTGCTCTGCCCCTCAGCTTGTGTCTGTGTGGCTCTTCCACCAAGAAGCCGCCTAGGTCCTAGGACCCTGCTGTGCACCTAATCGCCTTGCTGTGCAGCCCCTCCTCTGAGCAGCCACCTTGGAGCCCCGTACAGATGCTCCCAGCCCCAGCTACCCGCTGCACACCTCTTCCTCCGGGCAGCCGCCCGGAGTTCCGGTGCACTCACTACAAGTCCAAGCAACTCACTGCGCACCTCCTCCTCCTCCAGGCAGCCCCCAGGTGTTCAGGAGCAGTCACTCTGAGTCCAAACAACTCACCGCACCCTCCTCCTCTGGGCAGCCGCCTGGAGCCCCAGTGGTTGCTCTGAGTCCAAGCACTGTGCTGAGCGGCCTCCTCTACCATGCTCCCAGTTGTTGGAGTTCATTGTTCCAGCAGTGGGAGGGGTGTCTAATTGGGCAACTCTACTTCACAAAGTTCCCTGCGGTCTGGGACTACCACCCAACCCAGGATGCCTCTCCAATGGGAGAGACTCACCCAGTGGCTTTGAGTTGGTCCCAAGTCTCTCAATATCTCCTCTTTTGAATCCTGAGTCCTGGAGCAACATGAAATGCAGCCACCCTCTAGTCTGCCATCTTGAGAACCTAAAATAAGTATTAAGCATCCAGGACCTCTTGCACACTGTGCTAGGAACCAAGCATTTAAAGGTCAACAATAGCAGACATGATCCTGCTCTTGTAGATCCAACACCAACTTCCTATTTAGACTTTTAGATTCAATCCTCCAACATATGCTAGCCTGTGTTTGCTTGCATTATTAATTTCTTTTTCTTAACCAGATAACTGCCTCAGCCTGCTGACATTTGAAAACATCTCCCAATCATAGAAACACAAATATCAACCCAACAAACAAAAAGACAGCTTTCCCCTTTATAGCATACCACCCTTCTCCTTCTGTGGAATTTCCTTGTTCCTCTTCATAGAAAACCTGCCTACTTCCTCCCTCATCTAGCCATGCCAAAAGTTTTTGTTCCTACATTTCACTGAAAAAAGTTTTTATCAAGGTTGTCATCTCCATCCTGCTAAACCTGTGATGAATTCTCTTTCCTCTTCTTTGATTTCTAAGCAGCCTCTGATACAATTTCTTGCAGTATTTTCACCCTTAGCTCTGTGGTTCAACACTCTCCTGGGTTTGCTCCTAAACTCGCCACATTTTCTTTCTTAGACTTCTTTATTGGCTCACTCACTCTTCCTGAAACTGAAATTGTAGTTCCACATGCTACCTAATCCTCTGCTCTTCTCCATCTACACTCTTTTCTTCTTTGATTTTGCCTAGGTTCATAGCTCTGATTTCACTTATATATTTATTCCCAGATCTAAATTTCTGGTCTCATTTTGCTGCAGATTGCCCCCTGATACCTTTTCAACATTTAAACATATTGGCTTTCCAACAGACATCCACGCTTAACATCTATATCTAAAACAGGACTTTACACCTTTCTTTCCTCACTTCCCCTCTAATGAGCTCCTTCCCCAGTTTTTGTCCTCCTAGTAAATGGCACATGATTTACAAGTAGGTCTGTCTAACAATTTAGCAGTCATCCTTGATTACTTTCCCATTTTTCACTCCCCACATTCAACATTAGCAAGTCCTACATGGACTTCTCTTCCAAAAGATGTTCAGAATGTGATCACTTCTTAATCATATCCTCTGCAGCATCACTGGCTACTATCACATCACCCTGGGGGATTGCAGATGCCTTCTAACCAGTTACCTGGTTTCAGTTGTGATCCACGTAGTACCTTATACAGAAAAACCTGTTTTCTTTCTTAAATGCTAACATGGGCATGTTTCACAAACTTTTCTTTCTATTCTTGCTGATGTTTTCCCATTACAATTACAACTTGATCTAGGCAATTGGTGGAGGAAGCAATGAAGAAAGTCCCATCCCCTTCCTTTAAGACTTTCTAATAGTTCCACAAGGTACTTTGTATATACCACTGGCTTTGGCTTAGGCATAGACTGATGCCGCTATAGGGGCATGCAGGGAATGTGTGACCTTACCTTGGTATTCATGCATCCACTAAAATTTAGCATTTTATTAACAAGAAGAGAGTAATGATATTGGGATAAGCAATCATTAGTTCTGCCTCATTGCACTGATGATACATTTTGAGAAGGAGCTTTACTGATAAGTGTATATTGTGCCCTTGTTACTATCTTATTATTTGTTTCAGTTTCTTCATAACCCAATCAAAATCTGAATTGATCATACTGACCAATCCATGATTGCTTAATCTTCTGTTGTTTTATCTACCAGATCATCCATCTTTTTATATGCTTTATATATGTTCATATGTTTACTATATGTTATTTTCTTTGGATTAAAAACTAGAAAACTAGTGATATTAGATATCATTTAATTACCATGTCATCTGCACCTACCATAGTGTCTACTATTTAATATGCATTTCATGCACTTATGCTGGAAAACATTTCTTCTGGGAAGAAAAAGACCAGGTAAAATGCTGAGAGCAAGAATAGATGGGCATAGGGTAGGATAGTTTCAGTGGGGACACCAGGATTTTAGGAGAATTGATAATGTTTAAAAAGGAAGGGGAGTGTGTGGGAGAAATGGTAAGGTTTGGCTATGATGTTTAGAATGTATTCAAGAGTGGTTTTCGTGCATGTTATGATGTGAATCTGTTTCATCACACAACTTTATCCAGTAGTGCTCAGTTACTATGATTCAGACCAGAGGAATGTTTTTAGTTTATCTAGTGTTGAGAATTCAAGATAAGAGGAAAAGTGTTATTAAAATAATTGGCAATTTTAGCTTTTTATCATATATAGAAAAGAATGAATATAGTTATAAGTAGTTCAAAGTAAAAGAGTAAAAAAGAAAAAAGTGAGATAAAACAGAATTACAATAATAATGATGATGAGAAACACATGTCTTTTGGTCCAAAGTGTTTGTTTGTATGCTTTAATTTTTATAATTACATTAATTCAAATGAGTGTTTAAAAATAACTGGTGAGGCTTACAAAGTGGATGTTATTATACTTATCTTACAAAATGAGGAAAGAACAACTTAGAGTTTGGCTTTCCTAAACACAACAGAAAACTAGAGGTAAAAGCAGAACTGTAATTCAAATCTCTCATTTGTCTAATGCTCCAAAAAAAAATATGGAATACATACTGCTGTCCTCAATTAGCAAGGTTTAATTAACATAGTTCTAGGGCTGTAATAATATTACAAAATATTAGATTGCATCATCTTCCTATTATCTCCAAGGTAGAAATTCATAAATACCTACTTTCTGTCAGGAAACAAGTAATGTTAGCTTTTACTCAAACCACTTACACTAATGAAGTCATAACTTTAGGTGGAGCAGTGCCCTGAATTTCTCATGAATAATAGATGCAAAAATAAATCCTTCACAAGAATATAGCACACATTTTGAAATAAGATAGGTACACCTAAAAGTTAACATTTTTTAAGGTGATGTGAGTATCAACTTCAGTCAGCAAGATGTTTTAGAAATATCATGGGCTTTGAAATATACACACATTAGAATCCTGTCCGGGACTTCTGTGAAAATTAGTTTTGTCATTCACAATATAGGAATGATAATGACTTTATAGTGTGGTTGGGAGCACACTGGAAAGACTTGCATGAGGAATTAAATTTTTCTGCCTGAATATGACATACTTTTGTTCACATTTTGCTAATTTTAGCAATCATGTTGCCATGCCTAACTTAAAGAGAAAGAGAAGTAAAATACCTTCTGTGGAATTAAATAATGAGAATGAGAAGTAATGATGAGCAACCTTCATTATTTTATAATGACTAAGAAAGAGATAAAAGGTAATAAACAATATAATAGCATTTTCCAAAGCATGTGTTTGCATAATTTTTTTCAGAAAGATATTGATAGGTATTCTCAGAATAAAGATATTTCTTGGTAAAATGAATTTGATAAGTATTGGGGTATTTAAATTTGAGATTTTGTACTACAGAATTTCACATAACTTCAATATACTAGAGTATATCATGGAATTCCAAAGTAGGAGGTATAAATTATAATATGTAAAATTTTTCAATTTTATTGGATCTTCGAATTCTTTTGTTTCAGAATTTCTAAAGATCATTATGTGAGTTTATGCTGTACACACAATCTCACACTTTGAGAATTTGTGGCTGAAATCATCTGGGAGGCTGATCAGAGTGTATTTTTGTTGTTATTGTTGTTGAGAATGGATAAAAGGAAAAAAGCTTTTAAATTTGGGGTATTATTTCCTATAAAGGCAAAATACACATATACCTCAAATCTTCCTGTGTTCTGCATTTGGAACAGTAGATACTTTGGAAATAAAGTAACTCATTAGAAAGATGCCCATTAGGATATTTGCTAAGAAAGAAAACAGGGTAGAAAAATCAGATTGCCCAATGGAGTATAAGAACACTCCATAAGTTCCTGGCTTATATGAAACTAAGGTCTCAATGGTATCATGGGTGAGACTGGGTTAGGTGATGTGTCTTTCAACTCTCAATGCAATGATTGCTGTCTCTCACTCTCTTAATATCATATTGTTAGTAACTTGATAAAGATTTACCTCTACATGCTGTGTCACAGACTAATCTCATGAAGGTGTGAATGCAGTTAATAAAGTAGTGACCCAGAAGTGATTCTCTTCAGGACCTGTGTACATAGTATGAAGGTGACAAGTGGTTCATGTGGTGACCACTGACAGGTTGGTCTTCTGCCAATTGCTGTCAAGAAGAATAAAAAGTGTTGTTTATATAGGTTTTCAGGCAAATAAAAATAAGTGGAGGGTTTTACCTACATCAGGGGGCTAGATGGATAAACGCAAAGCCCTGACCCTTCTCAAAACATATCTGAATATAAGGAGTCAGACAGGGTCGAGCTTTACCTATATTTGGATAATGTCTATAGCTTTAAATTATTTAGAGTCTAGCCTTGGGAACTAAATAACTGAAAACTACATTATAAGCACAGTTTTAACTTCAATATGTTTAACTTCAGTATATAGTAAACTTCAATATCAACTAGCTTTAGATTTTTTTCTCAAAGTATTTGTGTTTCCACCAATTAAGTCTGTTTTCAAAATCATAATTTCCATGTTTATCTAAATATTGGAGAAATAATTTCTGATTGATATGATTTTCTGTGCGTACTCTGAATGGAGTTTCTCCTAGTATTTATTGATACATATTGTGGTTATCTAGCATAATGTTATTAAGAGTAATATGGTCTATTTTTTAAAATTAATTAATTAATTTACAGTACTAGGGATTGCATTCAGGAGTGCTCTATCACAACCCTTTTTAATTTATTCTTCTTTGTCTATTTTTTTTTTTTTCTTTTGAGACAGTGTCATGAAGTTGCCTTGACTGGCCTTGAATTTTCTATTTTATCTCAGCCTTCTGAGTCCCTGGGATTAGAGGTAGGTGCCACCAGGGCTGTTTATTTCTTTTGGTTTTGTTTTCCTCATTGTAAATCATGGGATTATAGTTTCAAAAGAAATTCCTAAAACTGTGACAGGCATTTCTGTAGTAAACTTCTCATCAAAAGATTAAAAATATTATCTGTAGAACTCAAAACATATTGCATGTAAAATTTTGGTGTAAATTCGATTTTTTTTCCAACTTTATATCTCCAGGCAATTTATACTAGATTTTATTTTGTTATTTTTATCCTATGATAATCATCATTTTCATTGTTCCTTAATTAATACACAATATATATAATCAGGAATGTCAGTATTTCTGTAATACACATATACATTTAGGAGTCTGGGGAAGATATTTCTTCTCTTTTTTATCAGTCCTCTCATAGGTAGCCATGTGTGTCAGATATTTTATTTGAGACTGCAGACGTAAAAAGTATGTGGATTTTTTTTTTTTTTTGGGGGGGGTGGTGGGGATGGAACCCAGGGCCTTGTGCTTACAAGGCAAGCATTCTACCAACTGAGCTATCTCCCCAGTCCAAAGTATGTGAATTTTAAGAGACATTCACAAATTTATGAAGCATGGATGCTTAACATCATTTGAAATTTTCAGATATTAAAATTTGAAATTTTTAAAATGATGGCCATAATAATGGCCAAACACTTGGATTTCATTGTGCTAATGTCAATATTAAGCTTGCAATCAATATCAATACAGAGCACTGTTGAGTTTATGTAACCTGCTATTATAGGCTGTGTGGTCTTCAATATTCATTTTACTGATGTTTCTCCCTTTTCACAGTTGCTTACAGGGTTTTTACTAATAACTGCATAAGCTGCTCCCCTTAACCAGCCCAAAGCTCATCTCCTCTTCATTTTCTTGTGTCCACAGCTTTTAATGACTTTAGATAAAGTCCACTACCTCATTTCTAATCATGTTTACCCAGCCTATCCATTTTGTCTATAAAGATTGCTATGCCTAATATGAAATCTAATATATTTCTTATGCTATAATTATATATCCTGATATTTCGACTAAGGTATAAAAAAATCACTTGAATATGCTAACTGCTCTAGACAAAATAATGACAAAAATAATATTTTTGTAGTAAATTCATTTTATAATTTGATATAATTATCCATATTATTTGGTACCATTACATCCCAAAATAAGATGTGAACTTAAAGTAACTCTATAGGATATTGATTTATAGGTGTCTTTTTCCAAAATTAGAATAAATGTCTTAAGACTATTTTACACTATATGATCACAAAAAACAATAGGCAGTTTTAGTCAACTGTTATGCACAAATGAAAATAGGGGGGTTTGCTAGGTGTCTCATATTACTTTATTTTGCTCTTTTATAGTTCAGACAAGAGTATTTAATTAATTGGCATTACATATTACTAAGCTGATAAAATGATCTCATTATACATAATTTGAGAAATAATCTGGAAAATATTTTTTGTACTACATAAAGATAAGCAAAACAAAATGTATAAGATGGATTCCTGCACTTTAAAGGCTTGGAATCTCATGGGGAATCATTTATTAGATATGAGACTGAATAGGACAATATGTCCTCAAGGATGATTACCCTTTTCTGTTGCCAGCTAATACCTACTCATCAAATTTGTCTTGCATTTACTTGTTATTAGAAAAGGAGGTCCCATGGATAGTATGAATTTAACCATCAGTTCAGCAATTTCTTTCCTTCCCTGGCATAAACTAGTATATACAAGCAGTTTGTTTTTTAGTAGAGTCTTATTTATTTAAAAATTTATGTACAGTAAAAGTCAGTCTTTTTGATGTATAGTACTATGAGTTGTGGCAAATGCAAAACTGTAATTACTGTAATAATTAAATAAATAATTTCATTACTCCCTCCTCTTCCCACATCTAAATAAAACCCCTAATACTATATAAAATTTTTCCAAAACCATAATTCCTGGCAATCACTGATCTGTTTTTCATTCTTTTAGTTTTGCCTTTCCCAGAATGATTATATACATATAATCATATATGAGGTAGCCTTTAGAGACTGGCTTTTTTTCATTTACCATAGTGCATTTGAGATTCATCTGAATGGTTGTATCAGAAGCACCAATTTTGTTTCTGAGTGGTCTTTCATATATGGATAAATGGATCCTTTTTCATTTCCCAGATGGACAGTTGGATTGTGTCCAATTTTTATTATTAAAAACGATGCTGTTATATCCATTCATGTGTAGATTTTGTATGAACACAGATTTTTATTTCACTTGGGGAAAAACTCTGGAGTAGGATTCCTAGGTCGAATGGTAAGTCTATTTCTAACATTTTAAAAAATAAAACAATATCACTCTGCCAAAGTCCTTCAGAGAGAACAAAATCCTCTTTCCATGCATAGCTTGAATGCCCACCAACAAGTAATGAGAGTTCCAGTTGCCTGCATCCTCTCTATCCCTTGGTATTGTGAATATGTGTAGTGTTTTTAACGGTTTTCTTGATGTTTGTCAATTTATTATCAGAATCCCAAGGTGTACCGATAATGTCAATTTTCTGAACCTGTGAAACTCGCTGACCTCCTTTTTATTCTCTTCTCCAAACAATACATCATGTGTTGATTTTATTCCCAAAGAACCTCAAATTTTTTGCCAATTAGTTGTGTTGCCATTGTTGAAGGTAATATACCAATGATACTGCAGTGACACATCATTTCTCATTAGGACTATTCTTTTAGTTGATCTCCTTAATTTCCATCTAACCCCCACTTCCACTGATCTATTCTCATTGCAGCCAGAATGGTCAGGATGATAGTTCACCAGAGGTTGATGTCCCACTGCATTTAAAACTCTGTTTAAAGCATGACATGATTTGGTCCATGCTTTCTTCTTCCTCCCCTGCTGACTTCTCTTCAGTCATTTTTGATTTCCATTCAGTAGTCTGAACGAGCCACACTCTAACCTTGCTCAGTGTCTGTACAAATAGTATTCTCTGTATGAATAGTATTCTGTGTCTTGGACTGCTCCTCTGCTCCCCTAAAAGACTATTGTCCTCTTGTTTTTGAAAAGTTTCAGCTTAAATGCCACATCTTCAGAAAAATCTTTCTTTACTACTCTTTCTGAAGCCAACAATGCTAGATTTCACTGCTTTCTGTCTTCATAATAATGCTTATCATAACTTCAATGCTGCAAATTTGCTTATTTTATGATTAGGTTTATTGTCTGTCTCCCTCACTAGAACATAAATTGTAATAAGCCTATGACAGCAAAGAATGATGCTTATTTTAACCCAAATCTGGATTAAAGAATACATTAAATAAGTAACCTATTAATAAAAAATGAATAGAAAAAAGGAAGGGATGGAGGAGAGATAAATGTGTCAGAAAAATGCCACCACCTGGGAAGACTTGAGGCTGCCACCAAGAGACCCAATGCACAGCTCCCACTTTGCTCACCTTTAAAACTCCACCTTTTTTCAACAAATATTTCATCCTGAAGTCATCAGTATAGTCCTATTGAATTAATTCAAGTTATTATTTATCATTATATTTTCCACCTTTATACTTTTGATCATGAACAAAATAGTATTTTTTTTTAAGTTAATGATCTGTCCAAATGACAGCCTTCTATAAAAACTAATCAATTCTGACTCTCAACCATCAGAACATTGTATTTCAACATCCTTTATAAGAAATCACTTTCTGGGAGATCCAAGATGGTGGACTAGAGGGAGGCTGCATATCTTCTCACTCCGGAAGTTGGGTTTCAAGCAGAGGAAAGTCTGTTTCTCTGTGGGGCAGTCCTGCCTGCTCATTGATACCCTGCAGTTTGAACCATTTATCCACCTCAATCACCTGCAGTCTGCCAGCATATCGACTACTTTTTGAGTGCAGATCACTCACTGGCATCTATCATCCAGCACTTGCCCATTTGCCTGCCTCTTGCCTGCCCATAGTCTGCCTTTCACCTATCCATAGCCTGAGGTCCACCGGCCAATTGTCTGCTGGTAGCCCACAGACCACCAGTGGATCACCGGCTGCCTGCAGTTGCCTGAAAGTCCACTGTTATAGTAACTGCAGGTTTGGTTACATGTGGCTGCCACCATTTTGGGACAACAGTCAGGACCTGCAGGACCCCCATCCCGACCAACAGCACCCTGCCTCCAGGACCCCTGGTGGGACCACATGGACTTGGTGCCTACGCCCCACATTGCAGCTCCCCATTTACCAACATGTTTGGAAGTCAGTGCAGCCATCTTGTATTATCCTGGAAACAAAAGCTGCCATCTTTAGGTGGGGCCAATCCCATCCTGAGATGCCTGCTGGAGACTGGAAGCTCATTGTCAGGTACCTCTCATGCACCAGGCTACTGAAGAATAGGAGGTTTGAATAGTATACAACTGTTATAGTGTGGATTTTTTTCTCCTTTTTGAAAATTTTAAAGTTTTTATTTATTTTTATCATTCTATTTTCCTGTTTCTCCAGAGTATCTTTTTCCCTTTTCTCATGCTAATAACCAACTTCTTTTGATTCCACTTTCACTCTTCCTACAATCTAGTACTTCTGTATACACTTTTCTTATCCCATTAACAGTTTCATCCTACACCCCTCCCCATCCTCTTTGTCCATCATTCGAAACTATAGACCTCACTGCAAATCTGTTTCTTGCACAGTAGGTAATAATTGAACACATCCTCTCTGTTTATTATGACTATATTTTTAACATATTCATAGGGCTACTTGGTTTAGGGCTGCATATTGTCTTTACTGGGTGCTGCTAATATTGATCTCCCCCTTAAAGAAGAGGTTTTGGAAACTTGCAGGGTCACTATAAGCCTATAGGGGAGAAACTACAATACCCCAGATTTACACTGCTAGAGGGGAAGATATGTAAACAACATGAAAAAACAAGGGAAGAAAGTGTTTGAAACAAACCAAAATTCTATATTAATAGAATCCAATGACATCATGGAAGAAGAAATGTAAGAAAAGGAGTTCAGCATATTCATAATTAAAATGATTCACAGAGCAAAGGATGAGATAAGAGTTAATGCAGGCAATGAATGATTGCTCCAATAAGCAGTTGAAAGAACAATTGCAGGAAGCAAAGATCATTTCAGTAAAGAGATGGAGATACTGAAAAAAGACAAAAACAAACAGAAATCCTTGTAATGAAGGAAACAAAAAACCAAATAAAAAACTCAATGGAAAGCATCACCAACAGACTTGATCACTTGGAAGACAGAACCTCAGACAATGAAGGGGTAATATTTAATCTTGAAAATAAAGTTGAAAAAACAGAGAAGATGATAAGAAATCATGAATGGAACCTCCATGAACTATGTGATATCATGAAAAGATCAAATTTAAGCATTATCAGGATTGAGGAAGGCACAGAGACACAAACCAAAGGAATGAACAACCTATTCAATGAAATAATATCAGAAAATTTCCCAAACTTGAAGAATTAAATGGAAAAATCAACTATGAGAGGCTTACAGAACACAAAATGCACAAAATTACAACAGATCCACACCAAGGAACATTATAACAAAACTGCTTAACATACAAAATAAGGATAGAATTTTAAAGACTGTGAGAGAAAAGCATCAGATTACATATAGGAGGAAACCAATATGGATATCAGAAGATTTCTCAGTCCAGACCATAAAAACTAGAAAGGCCTGGAACAACATATTTCAAGCTCTAAAAGAACATGGTTGCCAACCAAGAATCTTATACCCGGCAAAACTAACCTTCAGATTTGAAGACGAAATAAAATCCTTCCATGAAAAACAAAAGTTAAAAGAATTTACAAATAGAAAGCCTGAACAACAGAACATTCTCAGCGAAATATTCCATGAGGGGGAAATGAAAAACAGCAATGCAGGAACTACCATAAAAGAAAAGCCAATCAAAGGAGAAACCAAGTCAAGTTAAAAACCAAAAATAAGCCAAAGTGATTAGGAATACAAATAATATCTCAATAATAACCCTGAATATTAATGGCCTAAACTCATCAATCAAAAGACATTGATTGGTAGATTGGATTAAAAAAGAAAGACCAAACAATATGCTATCTTCAAGAGACTTATTTCATAGAAAAAGATATTCACAGACTAAAGATGAAAGGATGGGAAAAAACATACCATACACAAGACCTCAGTAAAAAAGCAGGAGTTTCCATTATTATATGAGATAAAGTGGACTTCAAGTCAAAGTTAATCAGAAGAGCTAAAAAAGGACATTTCATACTACTTAAGAGAAACATAAATCAGGAAGACATAATGATCGTAAATATTTATGCCCCAAACAATTGTGCATCCATGTACATCAAACAAATCCTTCTCAATTCCAGGAATCAAATAGGCCACAACACAATAAGTCTGGGTGATTTCAACACACTGCTGTCACTTCTGGATAGATCTTCCAAATAACAAAAAAATCATAGAATTTAATAACATAATCAATAGCTTAGAATTAACAGACATATATAGAATATTCCATCCATCAAAGAGTGAATATATCTTCTTCTCAGCAGCACATGAATCCCTGTCTAAATTAGACCATATGTTATGCCACAAAGCAGTCCTTAGTAAATACAAAACATAGAGATAATACCTTGTATTTTATTAAATTATAATGGAATGAAATTAGAAATCAATGATAAAATAAAAACAGAAACTACTTCAACACCTGGAGACTAAGTAATATGCTATTGAATGATGCATGAATAACAGAAGACATCAGGGGGGAGATAAAAAAAAATTCTTAGAAGTAATCAAGAACAATAATACAACATATCAAAATCTCTGGGACACTATGAAAGCAGTATATTCATTACATGGAGTTTATTCAAGAAACAAATAAAAAGTCAACCACTAAATGACCTAACATTACATCTCAAAGCCCTAGAAAAAGAAGAACAGAACAATACCAAAAGTAGTAGAAGACAGGAAATAATTGAAATTAGAACTGAAATCAATGAAATTGAAACAAAAGAAACAATTCAAAAAATCAACAAAACTACAGGTTGGGTCTTTAAAAAAGTAAACAAAATAGATTAACCCTTAGCCACACTAGCAAAGAGAAGGAGAGAGAGAGAGAAAACTCATTACTAAAATTTGTGTTGAAAAAGGAAAAATCATGACAGACAACATTGAAATACATAACATAATTAGAAGCAACTTTGAAAATCTATACTCCAACAAAATAGAAAATCTTGAAGGCATTGGGATAAATTTCTGGAGGCATATGATCCTACTGAACTGAACCAGAAGGATATACACAATTTGAACAGATCAAATTCAAGCAATGAAATAGAAAAAGTCATCAAAAACCTATCAACAAAGAAAAGCCCAGGACCAGATGGATTCTCAGCTGAATTCTACAAGATCTTCAAAGAAGAACTTATATCAATACTCCTCAAAGTATCCCATGAAATAGAAAAGGAGGGAACCCTTCCAAATTCATTCTATGAAGCTAGTATTACTCTGATACCAAAACCAGAAAACAATGCATCAAGGAAAGGGAACTTTAGACCTATATCTCGGATGAACATAGAGGCAAAAATCCTTAACAATATTCTGGCAAATCACATACAAAACATATTAAGAAGATAGTGCACCACAATCAAGTGGGGTTCATCCCAGGGATGCAAGGTTGGTTCAACTACCAGAAATCAAAAAATGTAATTCATCATATCAATAGACGTAAGGTTAAAAACCATGATTATCTCAAAAGAAATTGAGAAAACATTTGATAAAATACAACTCCACTTCATGCTCAAAACACTAGAAAAAAAAAGGGATTATAGGAACATACCTCAACATTGTAAAGGCTATCTATGATAAACCCACAGCCAATATCATTCTTAATGGAGAAAAATTGAAAGAATTCCCTCTAAAAACTGGAAAAAGGCAGGAATGCCCTCTTTCACCACTTCTATTTAACATCGTGTTTGAAATACTAAACAGAGCAATTAGACCCAGGAAATTAAAGGGATACAAATAGGAAAAGAAGAACTCTAGCTATCACTATTTGCCTATGACATGATTCTATATTTAGATGATCCATAAAACTCCATCAGAAAATTTCTAGGACTAATAAATGAATTCACCAAAATAGCAGGATATAAAATCAACATGCATAAATCTAATGCATTTCTATTCATAAGTGATAAATCCTCTGAAAGAGAATTTAGGAAAACAACTCCTTTCACAATAGCCTCAAAAAATAAAATACTTAGGAAGCAATCTAACAAAAGAGGTGAAAGACCTCTACAATGAAAACTTCAGAACATTAAAGAAAGAAATTGAAGACTTAGAAGATGAAAAGATCTCCCATATTCTTGGATAGGCAGAATTAATATTATCAAAATGGCCATACTTCCAAAGGCACTATGCAGATTTAACACAACTCCAATTAAAATCCCAATGGCATTCCTCATAGAAATAGAGAAAGCAATCATGAAATTCATATGGAAGAATAAGAGACCTGGAATAGCCAAAGCAATCCTGGGCAGGAAGAGTGGTGCAGGAGTTATCACAATACCAGACCTTAAACTCTAATATAGAGCAATAGTAACAAAAACAGCATGGTTGGCACCAAATTAGACAGGTAGACCAATGGTACAGAATAGAATACAAAGAGACAAACCCACATAAGTACAGTTATCTCATACTAGACAAAGGTGCCAAAAACATACAATGGAGAAAAGATAACCATTTCAACAAATGGTGCTGGAAAAACTGAAAACCCACATGCAGCAAAATGAAATTAAACCATAAAAATGGATCAAGGATCTAGAAATTAGACCTGAGACTCTTCACAAAATAGAAGAAAAGTAGACCCCAATCTTCATCATGTTGGCTTAGGACCAGACTTCCTTAAAGAGACCCCCAGAGTGCAAGAAATAAAAGTAAGAATCTATAAATGGGATGAATTCAAACTAAATTTTTTTTTTTTCTCAGCAAAGGAAACAATCAACAATGTGAAGAGAGAGTCTTCAGAATGGGAGACAATCTTTTCCACACACACATCAGACAGAGCACTATTCTCCAAAATTTATAAAGAACTTAAAAAATTTTACACCAAAAATACAAAGAACCCAATCAATTAATGGACTAAGGAACTGGGCAGACACTTCACAAAAGAAGATATACAGGTGATTAACAAATATATGAAAAAGTGCTCATCATCTCTAGTAGTTAGAGAAATGCAAATTAAAACCACCCTAAGATTTCACCTCACCCCAATTAGAATGGCTATTATCAAGAACACAAGCAATAATAAGTGTTGGCATGGATGTGGGGAAACAGGTACACTCATACATTGCTAGTGGAATTGTAAATTGGTGCAGTATGGAGAAAGCAGTATGGAGATTCCTCAGAAAACTTGGAATGGAACCACCATTTGACCCAGCTATCTCACTCCTTGGTTTATATTCAAAGAACTTAAAATCACTACAGTGACACAGCCACATCAATGTTCCTAGCTGCTCAAATCACAATATCTAGATTGTGGAATCAAACTAGATGCCCTTCAATAAATGAATGGATAAAGGAACTCTGGTGTATATACACAATGGAATATTACTCAGTTATAAAGAAGAATAAAATTTGGCATTTGCTGGTAAATGGATGGAGTTGGAGAATATCATGCTAAGTGAAACAAGCCAAGCCCAAAAAACAAAAGGTTGAATGTTTTCTCTGGTAAGTGGATGATGATGCATAACAAGGGAGGGAGTGCTGGAGGGGGTAAGAGATAAATAGAGGAACTTTGGATGGTGTAGAGGAAAATGGGGTGGAAGTGGTGGGGGAAGGAAGATAGTAGACTGAGATGTTATTACCCTATGTACATATATGATTGCATGAAAGGTGTGAATCTGCATTGTGTACAACCATAGAAATGAAAAGTTGTACCCCATTTGTGCATAATGAACCAAATGCACTCTAAAACTAAAAGTAAAAGGAAGTTTATAAGAAGAAATCACTTTCTTTTCAATACTTTTATAGTCATTCAGATTTTCATCTTGTCTTTTATATTCTTCTGTATCATGAACTCCCAGAGAAGGCAGGACCTATGGCCTAATACCTCCCCATTTTATGATAATTATTAGCACATATTAATTATGCTGAATGATGTTTTTCTTTTTGACACTTTCATACATGCATACAATGCACTTTGATCATACTCATCCACCATAGTACTTCTCCTTCTCCAGCTCTCCTGGTCTACTTTATTCCCTTTTCTTAATTGTTCCCCTCATACTTTCATGTAATTATTATTTTTGAGACACAACATGTAAGTGAAAAATGCAGTATTTGTGAGTCTGACTTTTTTCTTTTTGATTAACATGATCTTCAAATCCACCAATTTTCCTACAGATGACATAATTTTGTTATTATTTATGGTTGATTAATACTCCAATGTGTATAAATAACATTTTTTCTTTATCCATTCATTTATTTATGGTTATGTAGACTGATTTCATAATTAGACTATTATGAATAGTGCCATGAGAAACATGGGTATGCAGTTATTTCTATTGTATGTTAACTTTGATTCCTTTGATTATATACCAAGGAGTGGTACAGCTGCATTATATTGTAGTTCTGTTTTTAGCTCTTGAGGACCCTGCATTCTGATTTCCATAGTGGCTGTACTAGTTACATTCCCACCAACAGTATATAGGTGTTCTCTCAAAGTCTTGCTAGTACTTGGAATTTTTTGTTTTCTTGACAGAGACCATTCTGACTGGACTGAGGTGGAATCTCATGTTTGTCCTGCTTATTTGTCCATTTGTTGGTTAGATTACTTGTTCTTTTTTGTTAAATATTTTTGTGTTCTTTCTGTACTGTTGATATTAATCCTTCATTAGATGAAAAACTGGCAAAGATTTTCTTCCACTTTACTCCATTATTTCTTTTCTGTGTAGAAGTTTTTTAATTTGATGCTGTCCCATTTGTCAATTTTTGCTGTTATTTCCAGAGCTATTGGAGTACTGTTCAGGAAATATTTGCCTATACCAATATCTTGAAGTGTTCCCCTTATGTTTTCCTGCAGTTTCAAAGTTTCAGGTCTCAATGTAAGGTCTTTAATATATTTAAAGTTCATTTTTCTACAAGGTGGGAGATAGGGAAATGTTTGAATCCTCTTCATGTATATTTCCAGTTTTCTCAGTTGTATTTGTTGAAGATGATGTCTTCTCCAATGTATTTTTGATTTTTTTGTTGAGAATCAGATGGGTGAAGTTGTGAAGTTTTATTTCTAAGACTTCTCTTTGATTCCATTTGTCACTTGTCTATTTTTGTGACAACACCATACTGTTTTGTTAAAATTGTTGGTGTTATACTTTAAAATCAGGAATTGTGGTGTTTCCAGTATTGTTTTTTTTTTTTTTTTTTTTGCTCAGAATTACTTTGACTCTTCCAGGGTTTTTGTTATTTCACACAATTTTAGGACTGATTTTTTTCAAGTTTTGTGAAGAATGTCATTGTTATTTGTTAAGGATTGCATTGACTATGTAGATCACTTTCAGTATTATGGCCAATTTAACACCATAAATTATCCCTGTGAATGTGGCATTTCTTTCCATCTCAGAGTCCTCTTCAATTTCTTTCTTCATTGCTTTATAATTTTTATTGTAGGAATCATTCCTCTCAGTTAGGTTTACTCTTTTTAAAATTTTTTTGATTCTTTGTGAACGGGATTGTTTCCCAGATTTCTTTTACAGCAAGTTCATTACTTGTGTAAGGCAAATCTACCAATTTTTTTCATGTTGACTTTGGACACTGCTACTTTTTGAATTTGTTTATGAGTTCTTAGAGACTTTTAGTGACTCTTTAGGATTTTCTAGGTAAAAAAATCATAATTTGCCTTTTTCCTTTCTTATCCCTTTTATTTCTTTCAATTGCCTGATTGTTCAGACTGAAGATTCAGTATTTTATTGAGTGATACGAGTGGCTAATCTTGTTTTGTTCCTGATTTTATGGGGAATTCTTTCATTCTTCCCTATTTGGTATGATTTTAAACATGGATTTGTATTATAAAGTATTTATTATGGTGTATTCTTAACCCTTCTTTATCTAGGTTATTTAGCTCTTTTATCATGAGGGGATGCTGAATTTTGTAAAAGGCTTTTTTTTTGGCATCTATTGAGATAATCATGTGATCTTTAACCTTGATTCTATTTCTGCACTGTATCACATTTAATAATTTGCATATATTGAACCAATTTGCAATACTGGAATGAAACTAGTTTGGGGTATCATCTTCTTAATATAATGTTAAATTTGATTCGCAAGTAATTTATTGAGGACTTTTGTGTCTACATTCATCAAGGATATTGGTCTCTAGTTTTCTTTTAATTTTCTTTTGCTGTCCTGTGGACCCATAATAGTTTTATTTTACTTTTATTTTTGTTGTGTCCTTAATAGGTTTGTGTAGCAGGAAAATAATATAATAAGTATGGAAGAGTTTCTTAACTTACTTTTTTTTTATTGTAAAAAAATGTGATACAAGTTGTTTCTCTGTTGGTACATGGAGTAAACGCATACCATTTCTGTAATGATAAATTTACATAGGGTAAATATAGGGTAAATTGATTGATTTATTGTTGTTTGATTCATTGTTATTTTTTCCCTTCCCCCCCACCCCTCCGACCCCTCTTTTCCCTCTATACAGTCTTTCCTTCCTCCATTCTTGCCCCCTCCCTAACCCTAACCCTAAACCTAACACTAACCCCTCCCAACCACATTATGTGTCATCATCCGCTTATCAGGGAGATCATTCATCCCTTGGTTTTTTGAGATTGGCTTATCTCACTTAGCAAGATATTCTCTAATTTCATGCATCTGCCTGCAAATGCCATAATTTTATCATTCTTTATGGCTGAGAAATATTCCATTGTGTATACATCACCACAGTTTCTTTATCCATTCATCAATTGAAGGATATCTAGGTCAGTTCCACAATCTGGCTATAGTGAATTGAGCAGCTATGAACATTGATGTGGCTGTATCTCTGTAGTATGCTGATTTTAAGTCCTTTGGGTAAAGGCCAAGGAGTGGGATAACTGGGTCAAATGGTGGTTCCATTCCAAGCTTTCTGAGGAATCTCCATACTGCTTTCCAGAGTGGCTGCACCAATTTGCAGTCCCACCAGCAATGGATGAGTGTACCTTTTTCCCCACATCCATGCCAACACCTATTGTTGCTTGTTTTCTTGATAATAATCACCATTCTAATTGGGGTGAGATGGAATCTTAGGGCAGTTTTGATTTGTATTTCTCTTATTACTAGAGATGTTGAACATTTCTTTATATATCTGTTGATTGCCTGTAGATCTTCTTCTGTGAAGTGTCTGTTCATTTCCTTAGCCCATTTGTTGATTGGATTAATTGTATACTTGGTGTAGAGTTTTTTGAGTTCTTTATAGATTCTGGAGATTAGCGCTCTATCTGAAGTATGATTGGCAAAGATATTCTCCCACTCTGTAAGCTCTCTCTTCACATTGCTGATAGTTTCCTTTGCTGAGAGAAAGCTTTTTAGTTTGAATCTATCCCAGTGGTTGATTCTAGCTTTTATTTCTTGTGCTATGGGAGTCCTGTTAAGGAAGTCTGATCCTAGACCAACAAGGTGAAGATTTGGACCTACTTTTTCTTCTATAATCTGCAGGGTCTCTGGTCTGATTCCGAGGTCCTTAATCCATTTTGAGTTTAGTTTTGTGCAGGGTGAGAGATATGGGTTTAGTTTCATTCTGTTGCATATGGATTTCCAATTCTCCCAGCACCATTTGTTGAAAAGGCTATCTTTTCTCCATTGCATATTTTTGGCACCTTTGTCTACTATGAGAAAATTGTATTTATTTGGGTTTGTGTCTATGTCCTCTATTCTGTACCATTAATGTACCTGTCTATTTTGGTACCAATACCATGCCATTTTTGTTACTATTGCTTTGTAGTATAGTTGGAAGTTCTGGTATTGCGATACCCCCTGCTTTCCTCTTTCTGCTAAGGATTGCTTTAGCTATTCTGGCTTTCTTATTCTTCCAGATGAATTTCATAATTGCTTGCTCTATTTCTGTAAGGTATATCATTGGGATATTAATTGGAATTGCATTAAATATGTATAGCACTTTTGGTAGTATGGCCATTTTGACAATATTAATTTTGTCTATCCATGAACATGGGAGATCTTTCCATTGTCTAAGATTTTTTAAACTTCTTTCTTTAGTGTTCTATAGTTCTCATTGTAGAGCTCTTTCACCTCTTTTGTGAGATTGAGTCCCAAGTATTTTATTTTTTCAAAGCTATTGTGAATGGGGTAGTTTTCCTAACTTCTCTTTCTGAAGATTCATCTCATGTATAAAAATGCATTGGTTTTATGAGCATTGACTTGCAACCTACTACTTTACTGGATTCACTTATGAGTTCTAAGAGTTTTCTGGTGGAATTTCCAGGTTCCTCTAAATATATAATCATGTCATCAGCAAACAGGGATAGTTTGAGTTCTTCTTTTCCTACTCGTATTATACCTTTAATTTCCTTGGTTTGTCTAAATGCTCTGGCTAGAGTTTCAAGGATGATGTTGAATAGAAGTGGTGAAAGAGGGCATCCCTGCCTTGTTCCAGTTTTTAGGGGGAATACTTTCAGTTTTTCACCATTTAGAATGATATTGGACATGGGCTTAGCATAGATGGCCTTTACAATGGTAAGGAATGTTCCCACTATCCCTATTTTTTCTAGTGTTTTGAGCATGAAGGGGTGCTGTATTTTATCAAATGCTTTTTCTGCAGCTATCAAAATCATCATGTGATTCTTAACTTTTAGTCTGTTGATATGGTGAATGACATTTATTGATTTCCCGATGTTGAACCAACTGTGCATCCCTGGGATAAAAGCTACTTGATTGTGTGTACTATCTTTTTCATATATTTTTGTATGTGATTTGCTAAAATTTTGTGGAGAATTTTTGTGTCAATATTCATTAAGGATATTGGTCTGAAATTTTCTTTCCTCGATGTGTCTCTGTCTGGTTTAGGTATGAGGGTGATATTGGCTTCATAGAATGAGTTTGGAGGGTTCCCTCCTCTTGTATTTCATGGAATACTTTGAGGAGTACTGGAATGAGCTTCTCTTTAAAGGTTTCGTAGAACTCGGCTGAGAACACATCTGGTCCCGGACATTTCTTTGTTGGTAGTCTTTTGATGATCTCTACTATTTCATTGCTTGAAATTGATTTATTAAAGTTGTGTATGTCCTTCTAGTTCACTTTAGGTAATTCATATGTCTCTAGAAACTTGTTGATGTCTTCGAGGTTTTCTGTTCTGTTGGAGTATAGGTATTCAAAATAGCTTCTAATTATGTTTTGTATTTCAATCGTGTCTGTAGTGATATTTCCTTGTTCATTCCAAATTTTAGTAATTTGAGTTTTCTCTCACTTTCTCTTTGTTAGCGTGGCTAAAAGTTTATCAATTTTGTTTATTTTTTCAAAGAACCAACTATTTATTTTGTTAATTTTTTCGATTGTTTCTTTTGTTTCAATTTCATTGATTTCAGTTCTGATTTTAACTATTTCCTGTCTTCTACTACTTTTGGTGTTGGTCTGCTCTTCTTTGTCTAGGACTTTGAGCTGTAGTTTTAAGTTGCTTATTTGTTGATTTTTACTTCATTTGTTGAATGCCCTCCATGAAATAAATCTTCCTCTAAGTACTGCTCTAAGTACTGCTTTCATAGTGTCCCAGAGATTTTGATATGATGTGTCTTTGTTCTTGTTTACTTCTAAGAATTCTTTTATTTCCTCCTGATGTCTTCTGTTATCCATTCATCATATAATAGCATATTATTTAATCTCCAGGTATTGGAGAAGTTTCTGTTTTTTATTCTGTCATTTATTTCTAATTTCAATCCATGTTGATCTGATAGAATAAAAGGTAGTATCTCTGTTTTCTTGTATTTGCTAACAGTAGCTTTGTGGCATAAAGTATGGTCTACTTTAGAGAAGGATCCATGTGCTGCTGAGAAGAAAGTGTATTCGTTCTTTTTTGGATGGTGTATTCTATATATGTCTGTTAAGTATAAATTATTGATTGTGTTTTTGAGATCTATGGTTTCTTTATTCAATTTTTGTTTGGAAGATCTATCCAGTGGTGAGAGAGGTGTGTTAAAATCGCCTAGTATTATTTTGTTGTGGTCTATTTGATTTCTGGAATTGACAAGGATTTGTTTGACATACATGGATGAGCCAATGTTCGGGTATAGATATTTATGATTGTTATGTCTTGCTGATTTATGCTTCCCTTAAGCAGTATGTAATGTCCTTCTTTATCCCTTCTGACTAGTTTTGGCTTGAAGTCCACATTATCTGAAATGAGGATGGATACTCCAGCTTTTTTGTTGTGTCCCTGTGCATGGTATGTTTTTTCCCATCCTTTCACCTTTAGTCTATGGGTATCTCTTTCTATGAGATGAGTCTCTTGCAGGCAGCATATTGTTGGATTTTTCTTATTAATCCAATCTGCCAGTCTATGTCTTTTGATTGATGAGTTTAGGCTGTTAACTTTCGGGGTTATTATTGTGATATGATTTGTATTCCCGGTCATTTGACTCATTTTTGTTTTCTGACATGATTTGGTTTCTCCTTTATTTGGCTACTCCTTTAGGCTAGTTCCTCCCATTGCTGATTTGCATCGTTGTTTTTCATCTCTTCCTCATGGAATATTTTGCTAAGAATGTTCTGTCATGCCAGCTTTCTTTTTGTAAATTCCTTTAGCTTTTGTTTATCATGGAAAGATCTTATTTCACTGTCAAATCTGAAAGTAAGTTTTGCTGGGTATAAGCTTCTTGGTTGGCATCCATTTTCTTTCAGAGCTTGGTAAATGTTGTTCCAGGCCCTTCTAGCTTTTAGGTCTGGATTGAAAAATCTGCTAATATTATTGGTTTCCCCCTGAATGTTATTTGATTCTTTTCTCTCACAGCCTTTAAATTCTGTCTTTATTTTGTATGTTAGGTATTTTCATTATAATGTGCCTTGGTGTGGGTCTGTTGTAATTTTGTATATTTGGAGTCCTATAAGCCTCTTGTACTTGATTTTCCATTTCATTCTTCAGATTTGGGAAATTTTCTGATATTATTTCATTGAATAGATTGTTCATTCCTTTGGTTTATTTCTCTAAGTCTTCCTCAATCCCAATAATTCTTAAATTTGGCCTTTTCATGATATCCCATAATTCTTGTAGATTCTGTTCATGATTTCTTACCATCTTCTCTGTTTGGTCAATTTTGTTTTCAAGATTAAGTATTTTGTCTTCAATGTCTGAGGTTCTGTCTTCCAGGTGTTCTATCCTATTGGTTATGCTTTCTATGCAGTTTTTAACTTGGTTTATTGTTTCCTTCATTTCAAGGATTTCTATTTGTTTGGTTTTTTTTTCAGTATCTCTAACTCTTTATTGAAATGATCTTTTGCTGCCTGTATTTGCTCTTTTAACTGTCAATTGGTGCGGTCATTTAATGCCTGCATTTACTCTTTCATCTCCTCCTTTGCTTCCCTGATTGTTTTAATTATGTACATTCTGAACTCCCTTTCTGACATTTCTTCTGCTGTGCTGTCATTGGGTTTTATTGATATAGTATCTAGGTTTGTTTGGGACCTTTTCTTCCCTTGTTTTCTCATATTGGTCAGATATCAGTGGGACTCTGAGATATTGCAGATTTCCTCTATTGGCTTATAGTGTCCCTGTAGATTTCCAGTATAACACGGCCCAGCCTTCAGTAGCCTGAAGTCTTGGAAGAACTTGATAATGGAGTGCTTCTGAAGAAAGCTGCCCCTAGTCCGCTACTGGGTCCAGGGCTGGTGGCTGATTCTGGGTGGAAATCCTTTCACTGGGCGGGCCTGCTCCTAGAAGCTGGCTATAGAGAAGGCCTGCCCCTTCCCTAGGGAGCCAGGCTGCTCAAGGAAAGCCTCTCCCTGTTATGCCTTGGTCCCAGAAGCTGCCTGCAGGCCGGGGCCAAGCTTCACCATGTGGGAGAGACTCACCCTGAGGCTCTATGTTGGTCCAGTCTCTCAATACCTCCCCTTCTTGATTCCTGGATTCTGGAGTGACGGAAGATGCAGTCACCCTCTAGTCCGCCATCTTGGATCTCTTAACTTACTTTTTTAAAGATATAATTTAGGAAATATCATTACTCGTTCTTTACAAGTTGAGTAAATGCAGCAGTGAATCTGGATGGTCCTGGATTTCTCTTTGTTGGAAGATTTTTATTACTTTGTCAATCTCAGTACTTGTTATTCATCTACTTATATTTATTTTTTATGTTTTTATTTTTACCGACTGCATTTTGATTCATTGTACACAAATGGTGTACATCATTTCCTTTCTATGGTTGTGCACAATGTAGATTCATACTATTCACATAATCTACATGTACATAGGATAATGATGTCTGTCTCATTCCACCATTTTTTCATTTGCCTCTACATAAAGTTCCCCCATTCTTCTCTCACCCCCACCCTCCACTTCATTATATCATCATTCACTTATCAGTCTTTTTTTTTTTTTAATATCCTCTTGGTTTAATTTGAGTAGGCTATATGTGTCTAGAAATTTTCCCATTTCTGCCAGAATTATCAATGCATTTGCATATAATTTTCCAAAGTATTCCCTAAGGATTCTCTGGATTTCAGTACTATCTGCTGCAACCCCCTTTTGCATCTCTAATGCTTTTTAGTTGAGTTTTCCGTTTCCTTCTTTAAGTTTGGCTAATGGTTTGTCAATTTTCAGAGAAGCAACTCTGTTTCACTGATAATTTCCATTGATCTTTTAGTGTTTATTTTATTTATTTTTGCCCTGATCTTTATTATTTCTTTATGTCTACTGATTTGGGGTTTGGTATTCTAAGTCTTTGAGATGTTATCATTTTTTTTAAATCTGTTTTCCTAATATGGGCATTTAAAGGTCTAAACTTTCCTCTTGTAATACTTTCACTATTTCCAATATATTTTTCTAGGTTCTGCTTTCATTTTCATTTGATTGCAGAATATTTACATTTCACCCTAATTAATTCAGTGACTCACTGTCCACTCAAAAGTGTTTATTGAATACCCATGTGTTTGTTTTCTATAGACTTCTTTCCAGTTGATTTCTAGATTCACTTTGTTATGGTCTGATAACATACAAGAAATGATTTCTGTTTTCTTTTGTTTTTGTTAAGATTTGCATTATGGCTTAAACTGTAATCCATTTTGGAGATCATTCCATATGATGATTTAAAAAATGTTTCTACAGTTGTTGAATAAAATATCTTCTAATGTCTGTTAAGTATATTTTTCATTGATAGTGTAATTGAACTCTGATGGTTCTGTGTTCATTTTTTGTCTGAAAGATCTATTAGTAAGAGTCAGGTATTGAAGTCATCCACTATTGTAATGGGGGCTATATCTCCCTTCATGTTTTGCAGTGTTCCTTTTATATAATTGGATACTGCATAATTTGGTGCACTTATATTCAAAATCATTACATCTTTTTTGATGGATTGTTGCCTTTGTCAATATTGTAGTGATCTTCTTTGTAGCTTGAAGTCTATTAATCATGTATGAGTATAGATACTCCTACTTGCTTTTGATTTCCACTTGATTGAAATATAATTCTACCTTCTTTCACTTTCATTCTGTTCGTTGGTGAGCTGTTCAGATACAAAACAGTAGGATCTTGAGTTTTAATCTAATCAGTTTGTCTGTGTCTTTTAATTGGAAAACTAAGAATATAATCAAGGTTATTATTGAAAGTCATATTATTTTCTGTAATTTTTATTTGTTTGTTTTTGTTTGGTAGGGGGGGATGATCTGTGTATTTTCACCCTTAAGTTCGATGGTTTATTAAATTACTCATGTTTTATTCTTATTCTTATTTACTCGTCTAAACTTCTTGTAGTATTGATTCTTTCCCTGCTCTCATTATTGGGTGTTTATTGCTTCCCCTTCTGTGTGTAGAATTTCTTTGAGTATATCATGCATCCTGGTTTAATGCTCACAAATGCTGGATTAATGCTCACAGATTTCTGCAGTTTTTATTTATTTTGGAAATAAATATATTTTACCTTCTTTATTTCATCTTTAATTCTGAAGTATAACATTGGAGGATATAGTAATGTAACTTGGCTGCTATAATGTATCAGGGCTTGAAAGACACTATTCCATACCCATCTGGCCTTTAAAGTTTCTACTGTAAAATCTGTTATTCTTATAATTTTGCCTCTATAAATGACTTCGAAGTTATTTTCTGTAGTTTTCAATATTCTTGAATTTATTTTTGTACTTTGTACAGTTTATATTTTGAAGTGGAGAGGCTCTTTTCTGGTCATGTCCATTTAAGGTTCTAAATGCCAATTGCACCTGGATATCCACATCTTTCCCAAGACTTGGGAAATTTTCTGCTATCATTTCATTGGATAAGTTTTCTGTGACTTTAGCCTGTAACTTAGCTTCTTTATCCAAACCAATTATTCATAGATTTGGTCTCTTAATTGTACCCTATATAGGTCTTGCATATTTTTGAATTTTTTTTTTCCTTTTTGCTATCTGAATATGATAACCCTTCAATCTTGTATTCAAGTGCTGTTATTATTTCTTCCACTTGAACAAGCTCATTGATGAGGCTTTTGACTGAGTTTTTTATTTGACTTATTGGACTAAACTTTTCATTGTCAAGATTTGTTTGATTCTTTTTCAAATCTATATTGCTTTATTGAATTGCTTTCACATCCTATATTGTCTTCTGTCATTCATTCAGTTGTTTATTTCTGTCCTCTTTGAAGTCATTGATTGTTTTTCAAAATCAATTCTTTGAATTCTTTGTTCAGCATTTGATCCATTTTGGTATCTTTGGATTCAGCTACTGAAGAATGTCAAACACTGCAAGAGTTGTGTGGCCTTGTTTTTCCGTATCTCTTGTCTTCCTGTGTCAAGACTTACACATCCATTGAGATGGATATCTTTTCCAGCTTCATTTAAGGGTCTTCCTAGAGAGCAGTATTCTCTTTAGGGTTTGATCCCCAGTACCTCTTAGAGAGGAAGAAAAAATAATAAAACCAGGGGGAAGTCCTTGGTCATACCCTCTTCACCCAGCACCACTGTGAACAACCAATTTTTCTCTCCCTTATGGCTACTTATTTTTTAAAAAAATCTGATGTTGGACCTTATCCACAATAGATTATCAATGACTTTCATTTTAACTTAATTATCCATCTATACGGTACCAAATCACTAAATGTTAAAAGAGCATGAATTTTAATCAGTTTTTCAGACCTTGTCTTTGAAAAAGCTGTACTTTTTATATGGAAAATTAATTATGCCATAATTTTTTAAGTGTCATTTTATACTGATAATATAAAACATACCAGTTAGCAATTCCATCCCACTTATTTGCAGAGCGTCAGGTATACAGGTATTTAGTGTCTACTTCACACATAAACACTAACCATTAGGAAAAATAAATTGCTTTTTTACTCCTGACTTTTTATTCTATCCTCCTAAGTGCCAGTACAGTAACAATTCTGTCAAAACAAGATGCATAATTATTGCACCTATGCTTTGGGAGGAGGTTATCAATGCAGAAAAAACTGTTGACACATTTTAGCTTACACACAGCAGATGAAAAGTTTAATCAGCTGTAAAAATACCAATGAACTGCATCTCAAATATGATGGGCTATCAGGAAAATGATTATTGATATAATTCTGAAAAAAAGGTCTTAGATGAGGAATCTTGCTGAATAAGGAAATGTCAGCTTACAACATTCTGTCTTAAAGGAGAGCAATTGGCTATAAAAAGATTGGCTTGATGTTCATCTCCTCATAGAAATCATTTGGTACTATGCCATGAATGGCAAGTTTGCAAAATGCACAGCATGAACAAACACATCATAGTCTTTTGCCAGGAGCAGGATCACAGCCAGAACTCAAAGTTTGATGAAAAATAACCAAATGTTATATATCCATGGAGTGTAATCCGTTATCATTTTGGACTTGGTCCTTTTAAATTTATCATTATGCCAATAATGTGAGCCTGACATTTTTTCCTGCATCAGGGTTTTTTGCTGTTGCTGATGTGTTGTGTGTGTGTGTGTGTGTGTGTGTGTGTGTGTGTGTGTATTCACACATGTATTCTCCATATCATTTGGATCTCAGTTCAAATGTAATCTTTCCAGAGAAGGATTCCATGACTGGTCTGTCTAGTCACACTAGAGCACGTTACCATGTTTCTCCTTTCATTTATATTTGTCAATATCTGCCATTGCTATTCTTCTGGTAATTTGTTTACTGTCTTTCTTCTCCTATAAAAGTGTAAACTCAACACATACAGGAGATTTGTCTGCTGTGTCCACTGTGCTGCTGCCACTGCTGGAATGATGACTGGTATAGAGTAATTTCCATCAATATCAAATTGCAAATGCATGGACCTTATTTTGTGCATTGTCTTTCCCCAGTATCATAGTATCACTTTTAAGCTCATTAAGAAAGGTCAATAATATGTCAGCCATTTTCCAGTTGAGAAAATGACACAGAAAGATTTACTGTAAGTTTGCTCACAATATTGATTGAGAAATTTGACTGAGTTATCACATTTTGGAAGGGAAAGGAACAAAGCAGAATGTTGGGAATTGTCATTTATTGGAAATATAACATGTGCCAAGGGGCTTCAGTTACACTGTACATTGAAGAATCATGACATTAATGATAAGAACCAAATTTATTGAGCACCTACTATGTGCAACTGTAAGTTGGAAATGCTTAACTTTACTACATTTTTCTCACTAAACCTGCACAACAAAACTTATAATGTAGATACTAATAATTTTGTTTTACAATTCAGCAAATGGCTTCTTGGCAGGTATTATTTTCTTAATTAAGACTAAAAAGCCAAAGTTAAAAGTAATTTTTTCAAGGCAATAGATTCAGTAAATGATAAAACTTGGATTTGAACCAAGGTGCTCTATAATATACACTTTGCTTGTTAATAACAGATTTTGTGTTTGCCTTGTACTTAGGTGAGGTCTACCTTCAGCCCAGGATTCCTACTCATTCTTTAAACACAAATAGAAAATTCTTCAATTAATGAAGAATTCATCATTTTCTGACTGCCTATCCATGTGCCAAAACAAAGTTCACTTTTCTAGAAGTATACAAACAATATAAAAGATGGATACGCCACAAAGTATTCAGTATGAAATGAAAGATTATGCCGAAAATTTATTAAAGAATAAGACTTGAATATGGCATTGATTATTAGACATGTATACAAACTCAGGAAGTGAGGGAGGAATCAATGCAGGTCACCACCACTTGGGTTGGCTGGATAAGAACAGGATATCAAAAATAGAGAGAGAGGTAAGGGATATAGGGAGGGGATGCAATTATGTTAATGAAGGTAGAGAATTTAAAAGGATAAAGGAGTTGAGCACTTTTCATGAAGACATAAAAGGAAAAGGAAAAGCCTTCCTGGGTTGGAATTGAGAATGTGACTCAGAAGGCTCACGAACAGGAGCAGGTGATAGCTATTAAAATGCACTCCTTCTTTCCTCCTTCTTTTCTACTGGCATCTTGACATGGGTGCACCAGAGAGTGTGTGAAAAGAGACTGAGGGGCAACTGTCTGCTTCTCTTGTAAAAAGTGCAGATTTGATAATGGGAATATTTAAAAATAACCACTACCAGTAGTTTGATAAAAATGACAGCTTACTGGAGATGTGCATTATAGCTAAGGGAAGAATGTTTCTGCAGTATGGAAAGGAAAATCTGCCAATCCAATTGTGCTTCTGATCATTTTTCTATGTTTATGATTAATTGCTTAACTAGGGTCTTCTACTTAAGAACTTAGAGATTTTGATGTAGGCAATGCATTTTCATGGACTTGAGACAAAAAAAAAAAGTCTCAACTTTAAAATTATTTCTGGCAGGAAAAGTCAGTGTATAAACTAAGCTGTTTGGGAGATGTTCTATTAGTGAGAAAAGTTACCACTGCTATTGATTCAGCATGCAAAAATAAATTGATGTTTATAAGAAAATCATCTTGATACACAGAAATTCTAAATTCAGAAGGTTTGCCAAGTGTGCCTTATTTTATTTTGTTTTGAATTTAGAAATAATTAGTGTATAGGTGATTCAACCAATATTCAATAGTTAAATCTTTGAGGAACTATTATGTGTCCTGAACTTACATATATATTATTTTGTTTAATATTCTTGTAACTTTTCTAAAAAAACAAACAAACAAACAAACAAACATAAAAACCTGAGGTTTAGCCTTTTGCCCAAAATCACAGATAATGAATGGAAAAACTGAAATTTAAGGCTATATTATCTAATTTTGGGTCCTTCTTCCTCCTTGCAATGTTTTTATTTCCTAGGATAATGCAATTCCCCTACCTTGCTGGATAGTGATGTTTCCTTCCTTTCTTCTTCCCTTCTCTTCTTCCCCTCTCTTCATTCCTCCCTCTTTTCCCTCCCTCCTTCCTTCCTTCCTTCCTTCCTTCCTTCCTTCCTTCCTTCCTTCCTTCCTTCCTTCCTTCCTTCCTTCTTTCCTTCCTTCCTTTCTTCCCTCCCTCCTTCCTCCCTTGCTTCCTTTTTTCCTTCCTTCTGCAGATATTTAATGAGATCCAAGTAGCAGGAATTATTCTAGGTATTGTAAATACAAGAAAATAAGACATTGTCTCACACTGGGGAGGAATTATTAACCTACAGAAGGGAATCAGATATTTAAAGAGTAATGTAATGGAATATTAGCAATGCCATGATTTTGTACATCAGTGGTACAAAGGCATTGTTCTATTTTGCAGAGGAGAGTCATAAAACAAAAGTGAAAACTGAGTTGACTCTTAAAATATCATTATGCAAGAAAAACCAGGGCAAGGATGAGGGACATCCCTAACCTATGAAATAGCATGTATGAAGAAGGTACAGAGATTTCATAAAAACCACAAGCAAAATTTTCACCTTTGCAAAAGCATGTGAAGAACAACCATCTATGTAGTATTTCATAAATTCTCTCTTGGGTAATTAGCTTTCTGGAATATTGCCAAGCAGCAGCAAAAGCAAATTTTCCTTTATCAGCACTCCTGGGAATATCTGAAAAGCAGGACAAATATTTGCATCACCAAACAATGTTAACATACTTAATTTGCATGAGACTGCATGTAACAACACTTACATTAAATGTTAAGTTAGTTGATTGCTTCCAGACATAGAAATTCTGGGCTGTTTCACTGTGAAAATTTGCTAGCCTTATCCATAATCTAATGTTGTTTCCTTTACTGAAAAAATATTTGAGACTTAGGAGTGCATTAGACTTATTTGCTCTAAAGCATGAAGAACCAGAAAATCTCTTTTTTCAAATATTCTTCTCTAGTGTACAGTAACAGTATCTCTTCTGATTGGGTCATGATTTATTTCTTCCTCTGTAGTATTCAAAGAAGATGACCTCACATTCATTGTCCTGTCAGCACTTTCTTAGGGAAAAAACTCAGAATTAAGAACCAAGGGCCCTTATTGTGGGAGGAAGAACTTTGACTTCATTCTGTTGGTTTCCATGTCTTTTTCATTGACATTTCTTACTTTAGCTACAGCATCACTGGATCCTCCAGGAATCTTTCTGTTCTTCCTGGTGCAACTACCTTTGGACAAACACATCAACAAGAATCTTTCTGAGCAGGTACAGGTGTGTTCAGCAGGTAAATCTGCTGTGACGCCTGCTGTCAGCTGCAGACTTAAAGAACAATAGGGCAGGTCTCATCCCTGTGGGAGGCACAGAGAAAATTTCTGCATTGCATTAATCACCTTAATATGTTTGATCCCTACAATGAATAGACAGGTCTCAATTTAGACACAATTAAGTTTTTCTAAACATTCCTGTTGGGCTGCTTCATTTGGCACCCTCTTTGAGAGGTTTTGTTTTGCTCCTCCCCTTTTAAAACATTTTCAGTGACTAGGATGGTTGGGATAAGCTTCTTAACATGACTACTGAAGCTGCAGATAACTTCAGGGAATGACTGCTGACCTCAGCTTCGGAGCTGCTCTGGATCTCCTTGAGAATGACTTGCATGCCTGATGAACCTTGTTGCAAACTAAGAGCTTTTGTGTATCACTAATTCAAAGTTCTACAAAAATACCAAAGTGAAGGTAAACAGAAATTTGGAAGAACAGCGTTTTGGGCTGTAAAGTCTGATAGAGATAGATTCAGGTTCTAGTTCCAATCTTACTAATTCTTTGACTTTAGAAAAATTATGAATGGGTACATGGCAATTGAAAAATCGGGTCTAGCTCATTCAAGATTTTCTATTTATTTCATTCTAAAGAAAGAATTAACTGTAGAGAAGAAGGTGACCACTAACATTTACTGAGAACTCAATTTGTGATCTGTCACATATTTTAATAGTAATCACTAACACTTGGCATATATTAACCCATTTAATTGTCATAAAACATCTCAGAGGAAAACATTTTCATTATATCTATACAGTAGATGGGGAAATTGACACACAGGGAAACTGAAGAATAAACATATTTGCTGGTATTAGAGGAAACTGATCTTTCCTTACCTAGATGCACTTGTTTCCTACCCTGCCCCTACCTGCTCTCTGGAGTTGCTCCCAGGGTGACTGAGCAGATAGGCTAGCAAACTTTATGAAAATGGAATTGATACCTGGTACCTCCTTGAATACAGACTAGGACCCACTGGTGTCCCAGAATTGTACTCTGGCGAGCCAGATAAAGGTATATGCTGTATGCAATGAAAATATTTAAATTGAGATGTATTATTCAAGTCAGAGAAACAATGAATTCCATTTTAAGCATCAGTACCATGCATGATATTATTTCCTCAAATTAAGGTTAGCGAAGATCAAATATAAAAATTCTCATGAAGGAACAAGTATGTTGTTTCTCAGTAACTAGTAGTTTTTATAATAGGTGGATTCCTTTCTTAGTATGCTTTAATATCTGGATCATTGCGCCTTTAAAAATTACATTGTAAAGCCATGCTCAATATAATCCCAGCGACTTGGAAGGATGAGGCAGGAGTATTAAAGCCAGCCTCAGCTGACTGCAGTGGCACATGCCTATAATCTCAGCAGCTTGGGAGATTGAGGTTGGAGGATCCTGAGTTCAAAGCCAGCCTTAGAAAAAGCAAGGTGCTAAGCAACTCAATGAAACCCTGTCTCTAAATAAAAATACAAGATAGGACTGGGGATGCAGCTCAGTGGTAGAGTGCCCCTGAGTTCAATCCCGGGTAACCTGCCTCCCCCAACAAAAGCCAGTCTCAGAAACTTAGTGAGTCCCTATGCAATTTAATGAGATCCTGTCTGCAAATAATAAAATGAAAAAGACTGGGGATGTTGCTCAGTGGTTAAGCACCCCTTGGTTTAATTCTTGGTACCAAAAAAAAAAAAAGTACATTATAATCCATTAAAAGCAAATTGACTTTAGATGCAAGCACATATACATGTATGCTCACTAGTTTTTATAAACACACACTCAACTGCAAAACAAAATGATCAGTGACCTTTATTGCCCAACTATAAAGGCATATTTATGAATTATTCAAAAGACATTTTTGCTAAGTCCAGATTATCAGGATTAAAAGCAAAATATAACAACCAAAACACAAGAGCTTTCCCAAATCTATCCACATTTTTTTCTTTCCTAAACCAAAGACTAAGTTCTTGAACACCATATATTTCAAATATAGATTTGATAGATTCTCTTTTCATTTATTCATTTTTAATTTAGAAGACATGTGTCACATTTGTGTTGACATCATATTGTGTTTGTGTTGTCAGTAGGTTCTTTTTTTTTTTTTTTTGCACCAGGGATTGAGCCCAGAGGCACTTAACCACTGAGTCACATCCCTAGCCCTTTTTATCTTTTATTTGAAGACAAGAGTCTCCTCACTAAATTGCTTAGGACGTCACTAAGTTGCTGAGGCTGGCTTTGAACTTTTGATCCTTTTGCCTCAGCCTTCTGAGTTGCTGGGATTATAGTAGTGTATCACCACGTCTAGCCAGCAGTTTCATTTTGAAGCAATATTAACAACCCAAGATTACTTTGGAAGGACTTGTGAGCATATTATACCTGGACTGGGACCTGTGGTCTATTTGCAGAAAAATAACCCTGATTCAGTGGGTAGAGACCTTTATTTTTGTCTATGACAAAGGTCAGTCTATGACCAGTGATAACTTTACCTGGGGTTTCAACTTGGTTTGTGGCATGTATAACTTAAAAGGTACTGTAGAGGGGCGCTCAAGGCAGTAAAATAAAGTGTTTGCTGACCATAAATTAAAAGTGAGCTTTGGGAGTCCTAGACCACTGAACCAATTGCTTCACAGCCACAGTGGCAGGATCTGTGCAGTGATTACTGCTACAGCTGACAGTGGTTGGCTTAAACATAGCCCAGAGGCTTGGAGCTGGAATTGAATTGTTTTTCTTATTGCTAGCATTCCGGCATCTCCCTTTGCACTGTGTGAGGGGTCACCTCTATTAGAGTATGTTTCTTCCCAGCCACTCTAGTGAAAGGTTATGGCTCTTTTTGCCTGATCTCTGTCTCTATTCCCAGTTTTTTCAGGCTGATGACATTATATTTCATGTCAGCCCTTAACTTGGTCAATCAAAGGGTCAAAACAAAATAAATGCCTAAAGTCACAGATGCCCAGAATAGTTCTACTTGTATAAAACAGCCAGCCGTCCTTAGGACCTTCTCCAAATAGTTATCAAATACTAATGCCAATAAATTTTACCTGAGAAACTTTTGCAAATATATAAATGTATAGAGTATCAGAGAGAGATGAAATTATTGTTTTTCCCTTGGGCACTAAAACAGAAGGTGGGTTTTAATGGATTTTAATTTTTATTGCCAATACCTTTGTTTATCTGATTGATATAGAGGGATAGTAATTGACACTTTGGTCTATACTCTTCAATGCTAATTATATCAGCTTGCTTTATACATCATGATGTCATGTGACTAGAAACAGAAATTGAGAGGACAAGGTAGAAGTGAAAGCTGAAAGCATATTTCATCCTACTATTATGAGGTATCCTTTTGAATTCTTCCCTAGCTTTTACTCTTCAGACTTCAGACTTCCATATTTTCAGCTTGGGGTGAAGGCCATAAATTATGTCATACAGGTGTGTCAGAATTCAGTAGAGTTCTGCCTAGTCAGACCATGCAAAGAAAACCTGCAGGGACCACAGATCCAGGAAAGAAAGGAGAAAACTTCAGAAAGAGTTCTATAAATAAATACATAAAGATAAAATAAGCAGAGGAGAGTTGAGGATGGTAAAGAACAAATAAGGAACCAGACAAAAGTTCTTGGCCATAACATTCCAGGAACTAAACAACTGCATTCAATGTGCTGCTCTTAGGAAGCCAGATCTCTTTCTTCTGATGGTCACTCCTTTCACTCCTACTAGTAGAACTTAACCTGTTTTGAATTAAATTCCTGGAGTCTAGATTCTATTTCCTAAGATGACAGCTGATTGGACTAATTCTGCTTGCGTGACAGGTAGATCAGTGGCTCTCAGCCTTGGCTTTGCATCATCTTTAGC
This sequence comes from Sciurus vulgaris, assembly GCF_902686455.1. NCBI lineage: Eukaryota > Metazoa > Chordata > Mammalia > Rodentia > Sciuridae > Sciurus > Sciurus vulgaris. The sequence continues at coordinate 50,348,765 of NC_136472.1, forward strand.
TGTTGAGCTTTACAAACATGTGAAAAGCCCAGACCCTACCCCTATCCATTCAATCCAAACACTCAGACTGTTACTCAGTGTGAGCAGATAGGATCCTCGTCACTGGTATCCAAGGAAGCAGCATCAGGGTTTCCTGATAGCTTGTTAAAATGTAGATTATCAGGCCTAGTGCCAGGTTTAAGAGATCTCCAGGTGATTTCCATGCTTGTTAATGTTTGGGGAAATGGTGCTGTAGGGCAAAGGTCAGCAAACATTTTTCTTTAAAAATGAATTATTTTGGACTTTGTGTGTCATGTGTAGTCTGTTCTTTAAAGAATGTGTTAAAAAGTGTGAAAGCCATTCTTAGGCTGGGGCACAAAAAAGTCAGATCATTACCTAATTTGGTTTACTTCATAGTTTATAAAGTCAGTTTACTAATTAAGAGTCAGGAGTTCAAATTTCTTACCCAAGAGAGAATGGTATAGTGGGAACTAGAATCCAGAGACTGCCTCTATTCTTCACACTTTTACCTTCTGCCCCTCATTTTGACTGAGCCCCAAACAGAACAAAGACCAAACACTGATTTAGCAAATAATAACTCCACTTATTTACTACGTGCCATGCTGGACTAAACTTTCAACACACATAGACTCAAGTCTCAATAATCTTCATATCAGTGCTATGTGGATTCACTATCATTGCCCCCATTTTCATTTGAGGAACCTAAGGAATAAAATGTTAACTAGCTTGCCCAAATCCCACAACCAACACATGCAAAAACTAGGACCGTTGGATTGTAAGCATCATGCAGGGACCTGTTGCCCTGTATTCTCTTTACATTATTTTGGAAAGAGGTAAAACTTGTGAGTACCATCTTTTCAAAATACTTCTCATGTGAATTTCAAAATCAACCATAGTGCTTATTTAAAATATAGACAGTTGGTTATTTCTCCTGGGGATTCTATGCTATATAGGTCTGCATGGAAGCCTAGGCATCTATCGGTATTTTAATTAAACTTCATGAATGCTTCTGGTGCCCAATGAAGTCTGATAAACATTTTATTCAAATAAGACCTAACTCCTTCACTTCAAGGATTGAAAAGAGTAGTTTGTTATGTCAACACACAAGGAGAAAGTCCCTAATGTTGAAGAACTCTTGAGAACATATCTAAATCCATTCAGCTTTGCTGGGGCTCTGACACCTCGTCTATACACCATGGGTGTCTGTGAAGAAAGGAACTGGGTCCTGTTTCCATGTCATCCTTCACTGGATGTAGTCCTGCTATGGACAAATTACTTGGAACCACAAAGTTACCATCTGCATCCTGCAGCCTGAGGATGTGCTATTCTCATGTTTGGGACTCTCACCACGGCCACCATCTGGACCACAGGGCACTATATGGACTAGCCAGCTGCTCTGGTGGTTTCTGAAGAGAGTTATTTTCCTCATATCCAAAACCACAGAGTTCCGTCTTCTGTTCCTTTTCGAATAACTCACAAGCCTGACTTCTGTAAATAAACCTGACTCACTGCCAGGCTGTGCCTTGCTTCTATGTCTCCAACAACTAGCCTGGCACACTGAAATTTTGTAATCTATTTACCATGGATCCAACACCTCCAAAGTCCCATCCCAACCACTGTAAGTTTAAGCAGCCAACCTTTCTACCTCTTGCTCGGAGGTAATACTTCTGATTTCCACTCGTCCAGCAGACTTCTCCCAGCCAATCTCTCCCTGCCCAGGGAGTTAAGCGTCTTTCTCATTCCCTTTGCCATGGCTCCTTCAAATGGCAGGGAGCCTGCAAACCACTGGGCTTTCAACCTCCACTCGCTGCTCCACAGCACCAAGTCGTTGGCAGTGAAATTTATAGAGCAGTTGGTTAAAATCCTTTAAATCAATCTGGCTGTTTAAGGCTGGAGACTGCCTTTGGCAGCAACATTCTTAAGCATCTTGCTTGGCTGGTATTTTTAATTAACACAGCTAAATGCCTTGTAGTATTAGTCCAGGCCAGCAGGACAAAATTAACAGAGAGACAAAGGCAGAGATGTTGACAGGGCTAAGGACCAACTTGGGAGAATTAGGTCTTAATCTTATTGCCAGGTTAAATAAAGTTGCCCTAAATCTTTTAAAACATTGCCCCTTTCAGACCCTGAAACTGAAGTTTCTAACCTTTAATATCAAGGGTCTCTGTAGGAAGTCCAGGCAGGCTCTGAGGGATTAGAGTTAACTCATGGGACACACCTCATAATCAAAGACATTCAACACCCATTCATGAAACTTTACCATGAATAACATCATTTTAGACTGATAAATTATTGTTAATGCATGAACTTGATTCATTCTCCATCCATCCCTTGAGGTAAATACTATCTCAGTTTTAGGATGGAGGAACTGATACTCAAAGACTTCAAATGGGAACTGAACTGAAGATACATTAAGTCCTAAAAAGGTACGAAAGGTGTAATAAATAAACAGTAGGGTCAAAATTTTACTCAGCCCTTGTAATTTCAAATTCCCTATTATGATATCATGATCTAATTTAATCAAGATCCCAACTGATAAGCAAATTTCAGTTGATACCTTGGGGAATGTTTCCTCACTAAAGGAACAGAGACAAACCTCAGCACTGCCCACATGATCAATCCACCACAGACACAGTGCAAGGCACATGTCATTTGTTGAGGACTAATTGAAGCATGCACCAATAGGGACATTGAGAGCTGTAGCTTCTTCTGTTCCCTCTTGGGTTATAATCCAACTATCTTGAGAAGGCATATTTACCTGTTTTTATTTTTTACTATTTTAAATAGTCCTGTTTAAAATAGTTCTGTTTTAAGTAAAAAAATGGAGAAAGAAACAGAAAAAATGGAAAACAGATCTCCAGAATGGGGATGGAAGTCTGGTTTGGTTTTAGCCAGGACACAAGTTTTAAAAGGCAGTGAAAACATAGCTCCTTAAAAAAAAATTCTAGCATGTTTAATTAGAAGTAAAATCTTAGCGAGGGCCCAATGAACGATAGCAATTGTTTAGCTCATGTTTTCTTCCTCCAGAACTGTTTTTATCAAGGAAAAAAAGGTAAATCTCAAGATAACAAACTGACAATCAGGACAGTTAAAGATAAAATAAGATGTTCTCAGTATCCAGACTGTGTCCTGGGGTTGGTGTGTATGGAACCCAACATCCTACACCTAACTTAACTGTGTGATCACATACAAATCCATTTGCACTAGGACCTCAAATTCCATTTGAGGGTCAGTGTGAGGAGGCAGCTGTGGGTGGGCAGACCAGGGGTGCTGTTGGATACTGTAACTTAAACCATCAGTGTTTCCTTTCCTCACTGGTCTAAGGGATTATCTTGAGTTTTTTTGTTTTGCTTTGTTTTTTAAAATGATACACAGTTGTACGTTTTCATTGGGTACAGTAAGATGTTTGGAAGTGTACATACATTGTGAAATAGATAGTTCTAGGTAATGAATAAATACCTCACAGAGTTATTATTATTTTTTTTAGTGATGAGAACACTTAGTTTCTACACTTTATCATTACCATTAACTATGTCACCCAGCTCTTCTCTCTAGAATTTACTTCAACTGTGAAGCTTAATGTATTCTTTCACTAATATCTTCACAATTTGCCTTCAACCTAACTACTGCAACCTCTGGTCACCACCTCTGTACTTCTATATCAACTTTATTAGATTCCACATATGAGTGGGATCATGCAGCATTTGATTTTCTGTGCTTGACTTAGTTCACTTAATGTATGTTCTCCAGTTTATTATTTTGTTGCAAGTGACACATAAAATTCTATGGCTGAATAGTATTTCAACTACACACACACACACACACACACACACATACCACACCACATTTTTTTTTTATTCATTCATTCATTAGTGGACACTTAGATTAATTCCATCAAATTGTGGGCTATTGTGAAGAGTGCTACAATAAACATGGATGAACAGATGTCTTTTTGATATACAAATATCATTTCTTTAAGTTATATATCCAGTAGTTGGATGGTTGATCATGTGGTAGTAATATTTTTAATTTTTTGAGGAACCTCCAGGTTGTTTTCCGTAATGGCTATATGAATTTACATTATCAAAAGGCTAATTTAAAGATTCATTATGATAGTATTTTCAAAAAAATTTAAACTTGCAAATTACTATGTAACAACAGTTGACATTATTTGACACTTTACTCTGTGCCAATCTATCCTAAACCTTATACACATACATACATACATACACAAACACACATAACACCTTGGATATATATTAGTCATTCATCTTTACAACAACAACATGAGATAGAAAATATTTTCATTTCACATATGAGGAAACTAAAGCACAAAGAGTTTAAAATGTACACAAGAATTGTTATCATTCACTTAATATGTATCACATGCAAACTTTGAGTCAAGCGCATATTTTCTTCTTTTTTGCCTCCTCTTTTACCTCTCCCACTATACTTTTCTTCCTTTTTCCTCTTTCTACTCTCCTCCTTTCTTTTCCTTCCTCTTCCTTCTTCCGAAAACACAGAAAGCAATCTAGACAGAGTGCAGTCACCTGTGCCAAGCCTCAGCATCATGACATCGAGGAAGTCTGTATCTTCTTGATATTATTTTTTTCTATCCTCTTAAGCTGGTGCTGAGGATCGAATAATATGAAAAGATAATTCCTCATCAAAAATCTTACATAGAGGTAGGATAGTGACTGTTACCATGACAACTAGATCCATAAGCTCTTCTTCCTCCTCATTCCGAAGGGTCTTTTTCCATTTTCAACGCAGCACAGAAATGATGTGCAGACTAATGACTTGGGACCTTTTTGGTCTCAAAGAAAGTAGGCCAGTATTTGGTTAACCAGAACACAAGAACAGCTAAACCCCACTTACAGCTACTGTTCGTCCACACTGAATATGTGCTCACCTACCTGGGAACCTGAGCAGAAGCAAAGGAGACAGACTGCTGAATATGAAAAGTTATGACAGCAATTCATCACATTTAATTAACTGAATTAAGTTATGTCCTCCTATCAGCAAAAGAAATTGAAGCTTTCAACTCTAAAAGGGCAGAGAATAAGTCAGTTAAACTTGTCCTGTGAAGCATTCATCTGTTCAGGTGGTTGTTGAATAAATACTTATTGGTTATGTGCATGAAGTCATCAGGAATGGAAGGCATAGTGATAGACCCTGAAAACATGGGTCAAAAATCTCTGACCATTTTCTAACAGCCTTAAACAAATTTGTGGAAAAATAAAAAGGTGTTTTTTATTAATTTAGTTAGTTAGTAGACTTTGACTTTGTGTGAGGCACAGGACTGGGAACTGATGGTAGCTATGACTGTTGTTCTCAAAAAAATTTTGTATGTTTCATACCAGTTGTCTTTGTTATGACAAAATAAGCCCTAAAAGTGGTGGAGTTTGAAAATTAATTGTATAATATAAGATTATTGGAATAGTTCAAGAAGAGAAACCTAGAAGACCCACAGGGTCAGGCAGACTCTGATCTTCAGATTGACAGTTCAATAGAAGTAAATAGCAGAAAGGTCCTTAGGTGGCCATAGTTTTCCAGTAATTTAAGCATCTGAGTCTCATTAATCAGAAGCAGACTTATTCCTAATGACTCATGGAAGTTATCCATGTGAATTTATATATATGAAGGGAGGGGGACTAAGGCCATGTTTCCAAACTAGTACTCACAAAATGTTGTTTTGAAGAATGTCAGTTAGTAAGTCAAAAAGGAAAGGTTCAATGCATATGTAAGTTTGAAAAATGTTATATCCTGGTACCACAGAGCTCCATGAAGACTTTAACATGCCAGCATTCCTTGTGAATGTCTAAAAAGGGAAAAATCCTGTTATGATGTGTGGGACCTAGAGTTGACCTGCTTTAGCACTGGAACCAGTGACTGGTGGCACCATTAGTACTGGAATTGAAAGGGTTGAATCATGCAAGAATTTTAGGAAGTTATTTGTATATGTAATTATAATCTGCAGAGTTATCATATGATAATGCCACATTCAACCTTCCAAATTCCAAGACTAATGCTTTAGATCACAATTTCTCTTATTGCATCACAAATCTGATAACCTACTCTTAATAAAATTCCACTTAGTTGCCATGATGTATCTGGTAGCCATCTTCAGGAGAATATTATGGGTTCAGTGTGTGCATGTACATGTGTATGTGTGTGCATTCTCTTTTCAGAAGACACATCAGCAGCACAGTTTCCTACCATTGTGGAAGTGGTAAATTCCACAGTGCAGAGTCATTTATTGTATCTCAAATTGTTACTGGCATTAGTAACTGGAACTATGGCTGCATTTGTTGTGTCAGCCAGACACATTCCTGCTATTAACTTTTGGATAACAGCAGCAGCTTGTCTAATGAAAAACAATGGCTTTAAAACAAAGAACTCCAAATAATTTGATTCCACAGAAAAGCCAACTGCAGAAAGTCGGGGTATCCTCTCCAAGTTCCCACATTTCCTGCCACTCTAGCTCTGAATGACTTTATTAACCATGTCTCTATAACAGTGGGAGAGATTAGTCTGAGTATCTTTCCCCCTTCATTCCTAAGGTCTCTGGAGATCTGAACAATGCATTTGAAATGGTTGATTATAACATTCTGTTGGATAAATTAACCTCCTAGGGTGTGATGCTTCAACTCAAAAATGAATCACAATGTATGCAAGCCTAATAAGCTAAGGAGGCTGGGCTTTTGTGTGTGCATGTGCTCCCACACGTGGAGGAGGAGGAAAGATTTCCCTTTCTTCTTAGTAAGCCATAAGAAATAGAAAACTCATTCTCAGCCCCATAGGAGATTTTGTTTTTGTTTTTGTTTTTGTTTTTGTTTTGCATATTGCAATACCAATTCTAAGTGTGCAGTTGCAAAACAGCATCCCGGTTTATAATACACACCAATTTGATTGTGTGGATTATAAAGTCATTTATTTATGCACCCATTTGTATACAGTCTTCATCGCTATAGCATCTGGGAATCTGACATTACTTAAAAAACACAATTAAATTTGAATACCTCATACTGGAACCTTATTATAAACTTGTTATTTCCCTTCCTTAATTTCATCTCATTACTCCTAATTATAGTTTTCTATCATGAACAGTTCTTCAACTATTTTTTCCCCCCCACTGGGGAATTTACAACCAGAGATGAAATCTTTCTTCCTTCTTTTCATTTCTATTTCAGTCTCCCGAACAGTGGCAATGGGGTTCAAGCAGCCTATATTACTTTCTATTTCCAGAACATTCAGATAAGAGCGACTCCTTAAAGACCAAAAGTCATGCCTGGGTAAATATAATTTATTTGTAACTAACTGCAGGGTGAAACCAAATGACAATGGCAGTGAGCCTGGGCATTAATTTTTGATAGAGTCTAGGTAAATTTGTTCACTAAGACCCTGTTTCCTCATCTGTAAAATAGGCATTAAAAATCTGTTATACCTATTTAACAGAATGTTTTTAGGTAATAACCTGAAGTGTGTTTCAAAACCACAAAGTCATATTCAAACTTTCAATGGAGCTCTATGTACAGATACTGTACTAAAGAATCCAACTACATTCCTTTATTTTTATCCTCCAGTCACCCTTGAGTTATATATTATTTTAATTCTCCTTTACAGATGAAGAAAATGAGAATCACAGAAATAAAATAATATTTTAAAGGTAAAAGTAAACAAGCAAACGAAAGAAAGTAGCAGGGCTAGATTTTAATGCATGTCTTCCTAGTTTCACAGTCTGGCTCATAATAGTGGAATGAGAGAATAGTCTGGAGCTACGCATCATCTGTATGGGTGCCTGCAAGGGAGTCAGAGAAGGAATATTATCTATACTTGAGTAATGAAGTGTAATGAGAAATATAGTACTTAACTGAACCTTCAGGAGTAGGGCTGACTCTGGAGGCATGGCATAAATGGGATGAGCAGGGTATCACCTATGGTGGGTAGTCAGGGATCTGCAAATGATTTAATTTGCTGAAATGCAAATATTCAAAGGAGTTAATTGGGAAGTAAGGGAAGCTGGGCTTATTATAGAGCTTTGAATGACAAGTTAGAGATTTGGGATTTTCTTTGTTGGAATAAATCATAAATACATTTTTTAAATTGATATTTGAAAAACTAACAAAAGAAGAAAAAGAAGAGATGGAAAGAGGACATGAAGGTAGGGAGAATAAAAGCACACAGATGAAGATGAAGAAAAGGAAGAAGAGGAGCAGAAGAAGAAAAGATGGGGAAAAAGAAGGTGAGAGAAACAGTGACAACAGCAAGAACAAATGCAAAGCTTGGCATCACTGAGGTTTGCTCTGCTGGAGAATAGAAATGCTTTACCCACCCCCTCCCACCTGCAGCCCCACACTCACACACATGCAGTGAGCACATGCCTAAACACCCAAACCCAAACCCATGCAAACACCAAAACCCTAAGCTGGGCACCGTGTGCTGAGGATGCAGCCTCTAGTAAGGTGGCACTCCAGTTGGAGAAATCAGTACTTGGACATGTTTATTAAGTAATAGCAGTTCCTGAAATCTCATTTAGAAGATTTAAATGGTTCTATGTAATGAAGTACTAGAAACTGTAAGTTTATCTTTTATGAGCAAAGAAAAAGGAAGTGATATTTCAGAGCATTCAGAGAAGAGAGGATTTTGAGATGAGTTTCCTTGAGACAAGGGAAAGGCAGACCTCAAAAATGTAAAGAGAAGCTATCATCCACAGACAGTGGCAACTGAAAAATGTCAATTCATGGAGATCTGATGTTCAATTTTAATATATTTTCTGATGGAAATTGTGCTTTGTTTTCCTAGGTCTCCAGTTAAATTCTGCTTTGACAACTAGGTGACTAACATTGATAAAATACAGTCTGGGAAAGGGGAAACACTCTCAAGTGAAGGTAAAGCAGACCAGAGAGAGTGAGAACAGCTGTCATCCTTGGCAGGGTGGCAGGGCCAGTCTGAGAAGCAACAAGAACTGTACTAGAAACTGGAACTATTCTCAGGGTGGTAAATCAGGGTCAATTTCATCCTTCCCTCACCCTGGGGATTCTGAGAATCCTGGCAATGCATTAGACTTTCACGTTTCATAAGACTAGGATCTGCAGTTCTTTATTTAGAAGCTAAAGCAAGGTGTTCTCGGAATGCATGACACTTGGGTCATGCAAACTGCTCTGATGAGTATGTGCAGTCCTCCCTATTAATCACGATTATTCATTTACTTGTCTGTGAATAGGGGCTTGAATAGCTTCCTTTAGCATCAAAGTATCCTAACTGTTGACTCTTGACTGTTGATGGCAGCATTTCTCTCTTTCAAATTATTACCACATCTTCCTCTGTACCAAAATATAGGTTAGGTTCTGGGTTACTAGCTAAAAGCAGGAAGTAATCTGCTTCCTTTTACTAGAGGAAATTTTGTGTCCTGAAGCTATGCAAAGTCTTGCATCCTTTGTCGATTTTCAAATGCTATTTGGAGGATTTTGATTGGAGATTTTCTCCCCGATAACAATAATTCTATAGTACTAATAAATGTGCCATTCTCATGAGCAGGAGACATACTTATACATTACTGAAAATCCTTGCAGAAAGTGGGAGAAAAATTGTTCTCTTACCCTGGCTGGTTTTAGGCAAAATGTTCTGACAGGAGATTCTTAGCATAGATAGAAAAGATCTAATTGCACATAAAACACAATATTTACATGTTGATTTAGATCTTTTTTATTGTCCTGTACCTAGACTTCACATCCTTGTAAAAGACTTAATTATTTGGTAAGTACAGGGCTTAAATAGTCACTGAGATTCATAGCAATTAGAACTAATTTGCTTTTCAGGAGTGAGCTCTCATCCTTGAAGTTTTCTGAAGATAAATTATCTGACCTCAGGCTCAAAGAGAAGATTAGTACAAGGGAAGTATGACTTTGAAAAAGCACAGACTCAGCGAATGCTGAGTCACAAGAGCCATTTGAGTTCAGTGGTAGGGACCCGAGATTATATATGTTAAGGAGCTTTATTAAAGTGTTAGTGAGTGGCCGATGCATCCAGAGTAAGAATCGTTATCTCTTGACTCCTTGGCTATGTTTCTAGTACAACATTTTGAGCCTTTAGTAAGCTCTAAGAGTCAAACAGGATGATTAGGCAGTAGGTGTCTAACTTGCCCTACATTAATGCAAAGATAGGCCTCCTCTCTCAGTCCTTCCCTTAAGTGGATACTTTCCCTATCTTTTGTCTTTGTTATCTTAATTTACGAAAGGAATACTTTTGCATTTTAAAGTTACTTTTCTGTTCATGGTCTTACAATTGCCCGTCAACGTCCAGACAAAGAAGTTTCCTAATTTCCTTCTGGTAGTCAGTTTCCTATTACTTTGTAAACTGGCAATTCAACTTTATCTTCCTTCCATAAAAATAGCATCTTCCATTTCAGAACACTGTACAACTATTGCATTTATTATCTCATTTAACCTTATGAGATAAGCAGTGTTTCTGGTGCTCTGATTTACTTGTGATTCCTTGCACAGGACATGCCCTTTGCTACCTCCATGTTTTCATAGTTGCATCCTATTCTACCAAGAGAAAGTAACTACTGGTGAGAATCACCTTCCAAATTCAGCTCAGGTATCAAGTTTCCTATGAATTCTCTACCATTGCCATGGCTGAGTTCTTCATATCCTCTGCTCTATCACTTCTGATGACCATATTTTGCTTTTTTGTTAACATATAATTCTTTAGTCATAAAATAAAAGCATTTTTATTTCATGCATTAAATAAGATTTTTGGATCTCAGCCAAAAACTGACATTGTGATGGAGAAAAAAAAAATTTCCTCTTTTAATTATTTAATTTATAAAGTGTTTTACTCTTGCAGTATGATATGTGATACATTACAACAGCTCTAGGAAATAAGTAAATCAAACACCAGCCTTTGTAGAGAGATGAGGGAAACCAGATGAGCTCTCCCAATGTCAAACAGAAAATGATGTGAACTGAGTTTTCTTATCTTGGTGGTGTACCATATATGATATAGGATGAGCCATAAAATAACTTGTGATATACCATATAACGTCTCAATGTACCCAATTTGTTCTGTGCCATATAACAATTCAGATTAATAAAGGGGTCCTATAGTAAACAAAGCTCACAGGACATTAAGTCTCTATTAAGCAATGTAATAAGTTATCACATAAGAGGCTATAATTATATTTTATTAATAATTATATCCATTAAAAGGAAAACATTATAAGCTGATCTATTGGTTAGAAATTAAAATATAAAAACAGAATTATAAAATTTTCAATCTCCAACTATTGCTTCTTTTGCATTTTGATCCTGGGGATGATTAGAATGTCCTGATTTCTATTTTGGTAAGTAGGTTTTCAGCAGGGCTCCCTTGAGGCCAGCAAGTTCAGACAAACACAAGAGCAGCTGCATCTGGGAAAGTGTTAGACACCCAGGAATTGATCTAAATTCCTTTTTCACAGCCGTTCTTCTGTTTATTTCAACAACTTTTGGAGACCTAATCCATTTGTAAAATGTCCATGATTTTATTTTATTCAATTTGAGTCAAAAACAAGTGATCTAGGGTATGTTATGGTTTCGATATGTGGTGTCCCCCAAAAGTTCATGTGTGAGACAATGCAAGAGAGTTTAGAGGTGAAATGATTGGGTTATGAGAGCTTAACCTAGTCAGTGTATCAATCCTCTGACAGAGATTGACGGGGTTGACTGTAGGCAGATAGGGTGTGGCTAGAGGAGTTAGATCATTTGGGGTGAGCCTTTGTAGTATACACATCGTGAGCTGAGCTTAGACTCTCTCTCTGCTTCCTGGTGCCATGTCCCCAGCAACTTCTTCTGCTACACTCTTCTGCCATGATGGTCTGCCTCACCTTGAGCTCCAAGGAACAGAGCCAGCTGTCTATGCGGTGAGACATCTGAAACCATGAGCATCAAAATAAACTTTTCCTCCTTAATTATTCTTGTCAGGTCTTTTGGTCACAGCAGCAAAACAGCTGACTAAAACAGTATTCTTTTTTAGGGTGTGTGATGAAGATTTTATTTGATAACACTTTCCTAATTTAAATCTAAAAATAGAGACATTCACTTTCAGAAGAAGAGAACTACTTGTTTTTCAGGAAAAAGTTACATGGACTCAAGTATGTAATGAATTAATTTTAGGGATTGATAACAGTATTAAAAGGGAGAAAGAAAAACCTACTCTTCATACTGAAACTTTTCTATTCAACCATCTAGTAAAAACCCTAGACTTTATCATGCCTGGGTCCTGGGGACCAGGAACATTAATTGAAACCCCTTATATCATGTGTTAGTTAGGAATTGATTTATCTTAATCAGTAAAAATACTATTTTAAAATGAAAGAAAACAATAACACACATGTCATCTCACATAATAGGAATATCAGAGACAGTGTGGTCTTCAAAATGGTGTTTTTGTTCAGTACAGAGAAACATTAAAGATCCTGGGTTCTTTCTGTATTTTTAATTCCATTGTTGGGAGACTGCTTATTTATCCTGTGTAGCAAGATGGTCACAGGTCTTGTAGAAATATATCCAGAGGGAACTATATCCAGATGAAGGACTGGAATTGTTTGTTTCTGCATCTATCTTTGGAGTGGCAAGATTTCCCCAGACTAATCGCCACCCCTGTGACTTTCCTTCACACCTCATTAGCCAGAAATGTATTTCATGAACATCCTCTGCATAGGACAACCACTGGTAAGGATATAAAGGGTGAGGAGTTAATCATAAGGCCCAACAGTTGCTACATCTAAGGGACTTTCTCTGAATCAGTGCAGCACAACTCTATACACAAAGTAAAATGGAGCAAATTCAAGAAGCACAGGCTTAGGCCAGACATGGTGGCTCAAAACTGCAATCCCAGTAGGTTGGAAGGCTAAGAAAGAAGGATTGCAAGTTCAAGGCCAGCCTCAGCAACTTAGAGAGGCCCCAAGCAACTTAGTGAGACCCTGTCTCAAAATTAAAATTAAAAATGGAGGAACTTTGGATTGTGTAGAGGGAAATGAGGTGGGGGCGGGTGGGGGAAGGAAAGATAGTAGACCGAGACAGACATCATTACCCTAAGTACATGTATGATTACTCGAATGGTGTGAATCTGCATTGTGCACAACCCTAGAAATGAAAAGTTGTACCCCATTTGTGTACAAATGCAAACCCATTTCAATGGCCAACAGTATGAGAAACTGTAATCCTTTACTTATTTTATGGTGAATGAGTTGTCTCTTTTGAACCATTAGATCTCTAGGGGATAAGGAGCAGCATAAAAAGTTCCTTTCTGTTACTCTTTTCATCTTTATATGTCTGTGCATCTAGGTGCGTGCACATCTGTGTAAAGCTCCCTCATGTAGTAAAAACAAAGTATCCTTATTACAACTGTAGGATAAGAAGACACATCTTTGTTGGATAAATAGAAACTTAAGGTCTTGTTGATAGCAACAGGGAGTGTGGCTTATTGTTCTCCCAACTCTACCCACAGCAAATACACAAGGATGATGGAGAGAGAACTGAGGTTGCTCATATTCTCCAAGCATGGACTGAAGTGGAACCTGGGATGCTGGTAAGAAAATCAGCAGGTACAGATGTGGGGGGAAATATAATCAGAGATAAAATGCCCAAGATGGGAGGGCTGACACCTCAGATAACAAAATAACTCTCTGCTGAGTAATGCTGGCCACATAAATAAAGAAAATTTTCATGAGCCATCTGGATACCCATGTCATATTACCAAATTATGTCCATTTAATTCATCTTGTGACATGAATTTTTAACTCTTAAACAACTTACATAGGCTTAGCCTGGAATTATCATCTGTAACTTGAATTCAGCAGCAAATTTTGAAAGGTAAATTACTTTGGGGTGAACATCATCTTTTTTCTCAGTTTTAAAGCATAATTAGTACTATTTTATAGGCACTACTATTTCAGAACATTTTAATGCAGAATTGAAGGTGAGAATATCTGACCATCATGGCCATCTCTTCTAGAATGATAGAATGTGATTGTGGATATAAGAGTGATAGGAAGGCACAAAAATACAACAATGAAGAATGTCATTATTTTCACCATTATTGGTATTTGATTATTGAGTCATTCATCAATACTGAGCAGTAAAAAATTCTTCACTTTTATTCTCCAGAATTTTCTCTTCTAGCCCTTGATTATTAAGATCCTGTTTCCCACTTATCAACTCTCCAATAGGATGGAAAAAAAAAAAGGCAATAGGGCAGAACTCCACCCTTGAATTGTTCACCTTTATTAAGATGGATACAATTTTTAAGTGTTTCAGAGTTAAACAGGAGTAAAAAATAATATGGTGACAATTTTGTATGTTACTGGGGACCACCACTTGTTTCCCACTTTGTTTCTGGGACTTCAAGCATTTCCTTAAGGAAATGGAGTGTTTTGTTTGTTGGTTGGTTGGTTTTTCTTATCCCAAGGTAATAATTCAGAAGGTTTTGGTAGGTGTGGTCTTATGATTCTGTTATATGAATAGTGTTAACTGTATCATTCTATGAAAGCTCTTATTTTTACAAGGAGGTTCTAGGAGCAAACTGAGACTTCTTTTACAAGGAGAAAGTGCTGAGAACTCCCTGAAGACTAGCAAACATACTACAGCGGAGGATTCAGCCTGCCTTGCTGATGGAGACTAAACCCGGGTGGCGACTCCTGTGGAGACATGCAAAGCGGTACAGGGAGGGGGAATCCGGGACCCTGTGCTGAGCATGATGGTTTCCACCGCCAGGGCACAACAGTAACTCTCAGAAGAGCATCCATTCCAAGAAGCTTCTGGAGTTACCACCAGAATATCGATGTCATTTCATACTGAATCCACCCAAAATTAATCTCTGGATTTGTTCCACCTTCATAATGGCCTCATCTCTAAGCTTCAACTCGAAGCTTGTTACTACAACCCCAAACCCTGGAGTTGTTGATTTATCTCCTTTCACCTACGTTTAATGACTTCTGATTAATTAAAAACTGTGGGTCTTTCTTTACAATACACTGTGAATCTGGGCTCTGCTTACCACTTCTGCTGACGCGCTAATTGTTCCCATGTGGATATGGTTTCAGTGTGTCCTGCAGAAGTTCATGTACTGAAGATGTGACCCCAGTATGGCAGTTTTGAGAGGTGATGTAGCCGCTTAAGAGGTGGGGTTTAGTGGGAGGTCACTGAAGGCATGATTCTCAGTAAATATTCATACTGATCCTAATAAGTGAGTTAGTTCTCATGAAAGTGAGTTATGATAATGCAAGTCAACCCCAAATGCTCAATCTGTGTGTGTGTGTGTGTGTGTGTGTGTGTGTGTGTGTGTGTGCGTTTATAGGTGCTTATTCTCTTTCTGTTTCTCCATCATGTTGTAACCCAGCCAAGGGGATCCTCATGAGAGGCAGACCAGATGGGGCCACTTGATCTTGGCCATTCAGCTTCCAAAACTGTGAGCTAAATACACTGCTTTTCTTTGTGAGTACCCAGTTTCAGGTGTTTTGTTATAGCAACAGAAAATAGGCTAACACACTAATCTACATTCTTCTCTCACCTGAATTAATTTAACACCTGAATCACTTCTTTGATTCAACACTTGCCTCCAGGAATCAATTCTCCAAACACCACTTAAAATTATTTTTGAAACATGTATATATAATAATTCCACTTATCAGAATCATAACTTACAGGATGATTAAAAAAACTATCAAAAGTTCTTAGAGTGCATATATCACCAATTCCCTACTAATAATGACTGGAGTCTCTCTCTGCTTTCTGATCACCATGATGTGAGCTGCTTCCCTCTGCCACCCTCTCCTGCCATGATGTTCAGTCTTACCTGGAGGCTCGAGGAATGGAACCTTCTATGGACTAAGACCTCTGAAACCGTGAACCCTCAAGTAAACCTCTTCTCTTTCTACAGTTGTGCTGCTCAGATCCTTTTAGTCACAGCAGTGAAAAACCTGCCTAAAACATATAATGACATTTACAACACCAAAATGTGAAATAAACAACATCAAAAATGTGAAATAAAAAGAATAAATCTAACCAAAGATGTGTGCTACTTGTACACTGAAAACTGCAAAAATTAGCTGACAGAAATGAAATTCCTTAAATAAAAGGATAGTTATACATTAAGTAAGGATAGGAAGACTCAGTATTAAGATGACAGTAATCCCCTCATTAATCTATAGACTCAATTTAACCTCAATTAAAACCTAAGCAGACTTTTTTAGACACTGATGAGCTGATTGTAAAATTCATATGAAAATTCAAAACATGTGGAATTTAATTTTCCTTTTTTTTTTTTTTTTGGCAGTGCTAGGATTTGAACCTGGAGTTTCATGCTTTCCAGACAAGCATTCTATCCCTGAGCTAATCTCAGCCCAGTAAAACAACTTTGAAGGATAAAAACAAAGTTAAAGCACTTATGTTATCAGATTTAAAACTTACTATATAATTACTGTAATCAAGGTAGTGTGATACTGGGATTTAATAATTTGGTCAATAGAATAGAATAGAATCAGAAAGACACACATACTTATATGGTCTATAGAATTTTCATAAAGATGAAAAAATAGTTTTGTGAAAAAAAAATATCTTTCAACAAATGATACTGAAAAATCTGGACTCCCCTATGGAATGATATGACATTTCTATGACATTTCTTACCTCATACTACATTCAGCAATTAGCAAAACATAGATAAAACTAATATGTTTAAGAGAAAATCTTTGTGACGTTGCATTAGGTAAAATTTCCTAGATATGACACCACAAGCACTATACATTAAAAAATTGATAAATTTGGCTTCATAAATTAATAATGTCTGTTCCTTCAAAAAACAGCATTACGAAAATGAAAAGTCAAGCCACAAATCCTGGGAGAATATTTGGAAATAGTCTTTTTGTTTTTCACATGTAGGACTACGATTTATCTTTTGTAAATCATACATCTGATAAAGGACTTGTATTTAGAGTACACCAAGAACTCTTGAAACAAAAATATAAAAATTCATTCAAATGGACAAAAGTTCTGAATAGATACTTCATCAAAGAAAGCAAATGGATGGGCACACAAAGACATACTAAATTTAATTTCTAATTAGGGAGATAAAACTTAAAACTGCAATGCAATATTACTATACATTTTTTAGAATAGTGAAAATCAAGGACTGTCCATTCTAAGCATGTGTTAGGATGTTGAGCACATAGGATCAGACTGAGGTAAACCATTGTACCTTTAATTTCACATTTCAATATTTCATTCCTAGAATATAAAACTACATTGATCTTTCTATATTGATTTAGCTTCCTACAATCGTTGCTACATTTACTTATTATTTCTAGCAATTTTTGTATAGATTCCTTAAGGTTATCTACCGCTGCCTACTATGCTGAACAGGATTTTGAGGCTTTATGTAGGCTTACCTATAAAGAGTATTCTGACTCATTAGTAATACCTGTCAGAGAAACAGAAGGAGAAGCAACCATGTACCTATTTTCAGTTCAATTCACTCTAATTGTCCCTTTACACAAATAAGAAACTTAAGCCTCAGAGAGGTGAAGTGATATGTGCAAATGATATGGTAGGATTAAATCAAAGCCCATAGATTCTTTTTCCATTTAAACACAGTTTTTACTATGCCTACCACTATCTTCTCATCAAAGCCTAGCTGAAATCTATTTCTTTCAGAAATCTTTTATGCCAGATAGAATTATTTTCTTCTTGCCTTATGGATAAATGGTCTTTAGGTAACTACATCATTACATATATCTTAGCATGTTTTTCCCAGTTATAACAAGATGATCCTTTAGGTGGAAAGTGAATTTACAAACTATTTTACTAGTGACTCCTCAACTTAAAGTGATATTCCCATAGAGAAATCCTAGAGGTTTCAAATAAGTAAAACAGAGTTTAAAGGATATTAATCATACACTACCTTATAATGTACTGCTTTTCACGTCTTATCTCCATGATCTTTATAATCTCCATTTCTTTGCACTAATTGAGATGCTTTAATATGGTAAGAACCTATTTAATACAAAGTTATTCTTAAATCTTTAGTTTGTATGTTCTTTATAACCAAAGGATTGAATCTCTGATATTGGAAAACCTATAATGAAATAGACTATGTGGCAAATTTGGAGGCAGATAGATTCCCTGTTACACTAAACATGGGATTTTGTAGATATCCATCTAGTTAGAAACCTTTCTACTTCAGATCCTCTTTGCACAAGGTTGGCCTAAGTTCTCATGACAAAAATGGGCATTATTCAATAACAGTGAATGTAAATTATATTAAAGGTACAATAAAAGAGTTTAATGTTTAAGTAAGGGAATTATGTGTAGTATATGAGAGACTAGTAAAACTATAGCATAGATGTACATGATCAATTTTACTGGTTTGTAGGGGAGAACTTTTTAATAAAAACCAAAATCTATGCAATCAGAAATATTTAAAAAGCAAAGGAGAACATGAAAGAGACCTTGGTTTATTCTGTAAATGAAAAACCTCTCAAAACTGACTAAAGAGCACATGTTATTATTGTACAAGATCGCATATGGCTTGTGGAAGTGGAATATCCATCCAGACAAATGATAAAATTGTACTTGAGGTTTTTATGAATGCAAGTGGGTGGTGAACTACATTTTATGTCAGGATATCTGTGCATTTATTTGTATTAAAGTCAGAAACGGACTTTGTGTCATTGCTACATAACACCCTCAGAGAAAATCTAGCTGAAGAATCCCAGTGAAGAGTTACAAAGTGTATAGATCATTACTTTATCAAGGTTGGCCACCTTCTTCCCTCTCCCCTAAGCTCTCGTTGTGAAGTGCTCCTACATAAAACACATGGAAATCAATTGCTCCACAGCTTAGCATGGTAGAAGGAAGATGAGTTTTCTTAATAACAAATCTAAGGTCAATTCTTGGGCTCAAAGACTGAATTAATACCTATGACCCAGACAAATGACTTCTCTGCCTTCCTTATTAGCAAATTGTAGATGACAGTATCTATTTTGCATGCATTATGAACTTTATAAATAATACAGATAAAAACACTTACCCTGGTGAGTAACAATAATAATGCCATAAGTTTTGTGCGTATGAGAACTAATGGAATATTTCCAAAAGTCACCTGGAGAATAAGCATTTCATTTTGATTTCGACTTTGCTCTCCCCTCTATGCCCTCAAATGCTACAACATTTGATACTGTTGGCCTTTGATTGCATGTGCAGTGTATGGTGCTGGCCTATTGCAATGTTTGTGAGTGTTCAGTTACAGTGTAAATTTGCTTTTTTATAATGCAGGTGCCAATGTACAAGGTCAATGACCACATTACAAACTCCCTATGTGAATGCTATTGAACTATACTATCCATCACAGTACAGTAGGGAATGATTTGACCTTTACTTCAATAGTAGTTACTGGATCAAATTATTTTTCCATCTGAAAATAATCAAGGATCTCAGATGCCCATTTAAGCTGTTGCCTCCTGAATTCACACCAATCTTTCATTCTCCTGTTGCTACTATTGGTAATCCTATGGAGCAGCACATGTAGTGTGCAAAAGAGGCACGTGGTAAATTCACACTCTGAATCTTTTTCTGTCTCGCTAATTGTGTGGTCTCTGTCAAATTATTTACTTATATCTCAATATTACTATGAAATTGAAATAAAATATTATATTTAAAAAATACTGTTGTTCAGTTTGATTTCCAACATGAAAAGAGGTTTTGAAGTCATCATTCCAAGTCTTTGCCAAAAGAAAAAGGAAACAAACTGAAAATTAATCACGTTTGGGGGGATCCATGAAAGAATATGTTTCTGGACAAATTTCTACCCCCAAATTGGAAGAGATAGGATATCCAGAGAGACACAGCTGAGAAATGCTTACCTGGAGCAGAACCAAGAGAGAACATTAAGAGGTTCTCTGGGGGAAGGGATGAGTAATTATTGTGAAATACATCCAGAGAATTTCCATTACAAAGACTGATTTTCCAGGTAATACTGCAGCTAAGGAAGGGAGTTGGGAACAGGACAAGTGATACAGATTCCCCAATCTATATCACTGGAGGAAAACACGTGAAGGTCACAGTGCTAATACACGACCCCACTAAAAGTCTGATATTTGAATGGAAAATTCTAGATAGTTCTCTTTCTTAAATACCTTAGCAGTATGCAAAAAAGTCTCCAGTAAAATAACAGTGAATTATGGTTTAAAAAATGCATGGCATAGGAGATCACATAGACATAATATTTAGAAATGAACAAAGCCAGGCAGAGCTAAAATAAAAAGACACTAAAGGATTCTGAAGCCTCTGGCATCTACAGCTACAAGAAACGCTAGTAAACACAGCCTCACAGATTGTCAGATTAACATCTATCCTGACATTGAAAATTTATCTACGTCAGGTCTTATTACCCAGTATAATTACAAAGCATGTGAAAGGTGTGTGTGTGGTGGGCAGATCTAGAGAGACAAAGCAATCATTAGAGCACAATAAAAAACAACCAAATTGGAATTTTAAATAACTGTAGATAATAGAGTAAGGGCTAGAATTTTAAAAATTAAGTGATATGCAAGAGCAAATGAGTTATATAAGCAGACAAACTTTTTAAGAAAGAGTAGGAAATGTTGAAGTCAAAAATACTGTGAGAGAAACAAAGAATGCCTTGGACAACCTCAACAATAGATTGGTCAATACCGAGAAATAATCACCAAACTTGAAGATAGGTCAATATACACTTTCAAACTGAAATGCAAAGTGAAAAATATGATAACAGAAAAAAACTGTCCAGTAAGTATGGTATAATATAAAAATATGCAGTGTACACCTAACTGGAATACCAGGATAATAAAAAGAATAAACAGGAGAAATTTTAAAGTAACCATGGTGGGAACTTTTAAAAATTAATGGCAGAAAAAAATGAGATAAATAAAACACAAACAAAAAGACAAGTAGATACAAACGCACACACACACACATAAACATACAATGAGGTATGTCATATACAAACACAAAAACCAATGAGAAAGGGAAAAATTAAAAAGAAACTGAAGTTGGGGGTGTGGGAATTTTTTCTGATAAAAGAACAAGGACAAGGATTACAATGGAATTATCATAACCCATGTAAGAAAATTCAGAATGCAGTGAGATATATGAAGTGTGGGGGGAAAAAAGAGAATCCCGACCCAAAATAGAATGCAATAGTTAAATAAAGCCCAGGGTATAACTCAGTGGTTGAGTACTTACCTAATATGCACAAGGCCCTGAGTTCAATCTCTAACATCGAGCATGTGAGCACTTGTGTGAACACACACACACACACACACACACACACACACACACACACACACCCCAAATACACACACAAATTAAGACTTTCTCAGAGAAAAAACTGAAAGATTCACCAGTAGGAGACCTAACTTGCAAGAAATATTAAAAGTTCCTGATCAATACTTTTTATGAACATAAATGCAAAAGTCTTCAACATTACTGAATTAAATGCAACAATGTATAAAGTGAATTATATTTAATGAAGAGTAGAGATTATTCCCAGTGGGCAAGTCTGGTTTCGTATGCAAAAATTCATGAATATAATCCATCAACTCAGGCTAAAAGAAGAAGAACCATATGATCATATGAACAGTGCACAAAAAGCATTCAATAAATTTCAACAGTCACTCATGATAAAAACTAGGAATAGAGAAGAATATCCTCAATTTGATGAGGAATATCTACAAATCAACCTACACCTAATGTTGAACTTCAAGGGGAAGTTTCATGAGAAAGCTTACTATTAGAGATCAGGGGGAAAAAAAGTGTAAATAACCTGTGTCACCATTTCTACTTAAAATTATACTAGAAATCCTACTTAATAGCCCTATATAATTTTATTGTTAAGAACTAAATATAGCTCTCTGCTTTCTGATCATCTTGTGAGCTGCTTCCCTCCACCAAGCTCTTCCGCCATGATGTTCTGCATCACCTCGAGTCCCAAGGAATGGATCCGACCTTCTGTGGACTAAGACCTCTGAAATTGTGAGCCCTCAAATGAAACTTTCCTCCTCTATAATTGTTCTGTTTCTGACTGTCAGACATCTATCATCTGCCATTTGCCTGCCTCTTGCCTGTCCATCGCCTGCCTTACACCTATTCATCATCCAATGCACAAGGTTCAATTCCTGATTGTCCAACAACAGTCAGCAAACTGATTGTCCTCCGCCAGTGGAGCATCAGCTGCCTGCTGTTGCCTGGAAGTTCACTGTTACAGTACTTGCAGGTCTGATTACATGTGGCTGCCACCATTTTGAGACAACAGCCAGGGCCCCCGTAGGACCCCTGGAGCCCCGTCTCCAGGAGCCCTCAGCCCGACTGATCACTCCCTGCCTCTGTGGCCCTCACATCGACTGACTGCTTCCTGCTGCCAGGACCCCCAGACCAACTGACTGCGCCCTATCACCAGGACCCCAGACCGATGGATTGCACCCGTCCTCCAGGATCCCACATCCACACCAAACACACCCAACCTCCAGGACCCCTGCCTGACCTACCACATCCCACCTCCAGGACCTCCAGCTGACCATGTCCACACCCTGAGCTGCAGCTCCCCATTTGCCAACACATTTTGAAGCCAGAGCAGCCATCTTGGATAATCCTGGAAGCTGTAGCTCCAATCTTTTGGTGGGGCAAAACCCATCCTGAGATGCCTGCTGGAGGCTTGAAGCTCATTGTCAGGTACCTCTCATGCATCAGGCTACTGAACACTGGGAGGTATCATTACTACATGACTGTTATACTGCAGATTTTCTTTTTTCTCCTTATTGAAAAATTTAAGTTTTTATTTCTTTACTTTTCTTGCTCTCTTTTCCTGTTGTTTACCTGTTCCCTCAGAGTCTCTTTCTCCTTTTTTTGCATGCTAATATCCAGTTTCTTTTGATTACACTCTCACCCTATTATCTAGAACTTCTGTATATTCTTTTCTTATCCCATTAACAGCCACATTCTACATCCCTCTGCATCCTCTTTGTCCTCCATTACAAACTGCAGACCTTATTGCAAATCTGTTTGTTTTACCAAAGATAATATTTGAACTCATTCTGTTTATTATGACAATTTTGTTATTGTCCTCATAGGGGCTATTTGGTCTAGGATTGCATAGTGTCTGAATTGGGCATGGCTAATATTGA
This sequence comes from Sciurus vulgaris, assembly GCF_902686455.1. NCBI lineage: Eukaryota > Metazoa > Chordata > Mammalia > Rodentia > Sciuridae > Sciurus > Sciurus vulgaris. The sequence goes on from NC_136472.1 coordinate 50,371,965, forward strand.
TCTCCCCTTAAAGAAAGGGTTTTGGAAACCTATAGGGCCACTATAAGCCTATAGGGGGAAATCTGCAATACCCCAGATCTGCACTGCTAGAGGGGAAGATACATGAACAACATGAAAAAACAAGGGAAGAAAATGATCCAAACAAGTCTAGATTCTATATTAATAGAATCCAATGACAGTATGTTAGAAGAATGGTCAGAAAAGGACTTCAGATAATACCAATAAGCTGAAAGAGCACAGGCAGGAAGCAAAAGATCATTTCAACAAAGAGACAGAGATTAAAAAAAAAAAAAAAAAACAGAAATCCTTGAAATGAAGGAAACAATAAACCAAATAAAAAACTCAATGGAAAGCATCAACAAAAGACTAGAACACTTGGAAGACAGAACCTCAGACACAAAATATTTAATCTTGAAAATAACATTGCCCACATAGAGAAGATGGTAAGAAATCATGAACAGAATCTCCAAGAACTATGGGACACCATGAAAAGACCAAATTTAAGAATTATTGGGATTGAGGAAGGCACAGAGATACAAACCAAAGGAATGAACAACCTATTCAATGAAATAATATCAGAAAATTTCCCAAACCTGAAGAATGAAATGGAAGATTAAATACAAGAGGCTTACAGAACACCAAATGCACAGAATCACAACAGATCCACACCAAGGCACATTATATAGAAAATGCCTAACATTCAAAATAAAGATAGGATTTTGAAGGCCATGAGAGAAAAGCATCAGATTGCATATAGGGGGAGACCAATACGGATAGCAGCTGACTTCTCAACCCAGGATCTAAAAGCTAGAAGGGCCTGGAACAACTTTTTCAAGCTCTGAAAGAACATGGTTGCCAACCAAGAATCCTATACCCAGCAAAATGAACCTCCAGATTTTAAGATGAAATAAAATCCTTCCATGATAAACAAAAGTTAAAAGAATTTACAAATAGAAAGCCTGCACTACAGAATGTTCTCAACAAAATATTCCATGAGGAGGAAATGAAAAACAACAATGGAGGTCAGCAAAGGGAGGAACTACCTTAGAGAAAAATCACTCAAAGGAAAAACCAAGCCAACTTAAAAACCAAAAATAAGCCAAATGACTGGGAATACAAATCATATCTCAATAATAACCCTGAACATTAATGGCCTAAACTCATCAATCAAAAGACATAGACTGGCATAATGGATAAAAAGAAAGACTCAACAATATGCTGCCTGCAAGAAACTCATCTCATAGAAAAAGACATTCACAGACTAAAGGTGAAAGGATGGGAAAAAACCTACCACACACATGGACTCAGTAAAAAAGCGGGGGTTTCCATCCTTATATCAGATAAAGTGGACTTCAAGCCAAAGTTAGTCAGAAGGGATAAAGAAGGACATTTCATACTGCTTAAGGGAACCATAAATCAGGAAGGCATAACGATAGTAAATATTTATGCCCCAAACAATGGTGCATCCCTGTACATCAAACAAATCCTTCTCAATTTCAGAAATCACATAGACCACAACACAATAATTCTGGGTGACTTTAATGCATCGCTATCACCACTAGATAGATCTTCCAAACAAAATCCAACCAAAGAAACCATAGAACTCAATAACACAATCAATAACCTAGACTTAATAGACATATATAGAATATTCCATCCATCAATGAGCAGATACACTTTCTTCTCAGCAGCACATGGAACCTTCTCGAAAATCGACCAAGTGTTATGCCACAAAGCAGCCCTTAGGAAATGCAAAAAAAATAGAGATACTGCCTTGTGTTCTATCAGATCATAAGGGACTGAGAATAGAAATCAATGACAAAATAAAAAAGGGAAATTACTAACACCTGGAGACTAAATAATATGCTATTGAAAGAAACATGGATAACAAAAAACATCAGGAAGGAGATAAAAGAATTTTTAGAAGTCAATGAGAATGAGGATACAATATATCAAAATCTCAGGGACACTATGAAAGTGGTACTAAGAGGAAAATTCATTGCATGGAGCGCATTCCAGAAAAGAATGAAAAATCAACAACTATATGACCTAGCATTACAGCTCAAATCCCTAGAAAAAGAAGAACAGAATAACAGCAAAAGTAGTAGAAGACAGGAAATAATTAAAATCAGAGCTGAAATCAATGAAACTGAAACAAAAGAAACTATTCAAAAAATTGACAAAACAAACAGTTGGTTCTTTGAAAAAGTAAACAAAATAGACAAACCCTTAGCCACACTAACAAAGAGAAGGAGAGAGAAGACTCAAATTACTAAAATACATAATGCAAAAGGAAATATCACGACAAACACCACTGAGATACAGAACATAATGGGAAGCTACTTTGAAAATCTGTATTCCAACAAAATAGAAACTACTGAAGACATTGACATATTTGTAGAGACATATGTTCCTCTCAAATTGAACCAGGAGGACATACACAATTTAAACAGATCAATATCAAGCAATAAAATAGAAGAAGCCATTAAAAATCTACCATCCGAGAAAAGCCCAGGACCAGACGGATTCTCAGCTGAGTTCTACAAGACCTTCAAAGAAGAACTTATTCCAATACTTCTCAAAGTATTCCAGGAAATAGAACAGGAGGGTACCTTACCAAACTCATTCTATGAAGCTAATATCACCCTCATACCCAAACCAGGCAAGGACACATCAAGGAAAGAATATTTTAGACCAATATCCTTGATGAATATAGATGCAAAGATCCTTAACAAAATATTGGCAAACTGTATCCAAAAACATATTAAGAAAATTGTGCACCACGATCAAGTGGGGTTCAGCCCTGGAATGCAAGGATGGTTTAACATTCGTAAATCAATGAATGTAATCCATCATGTCAATAGACTTAAGGATAAGAATCATATGGTTATTTCAATTGACGTAGAAAAAGCGTCAGACAAAATACAACAGCCCTTCATGCTCAAAATACTAGAAAAAATAGGGATAGTAGGGACATACCTGAACATTGTAAAGACTATTTATGCTAAGCCCATTGCCAACATCATTCTTAATGGAGAAAAACTGAAACCATTCCCTTTAAAAATGAGAACAAGACAGGGATGTACTCTTTCACCACTTCTATTCAACATTGTCCTCGAAACTCTAGCCAGAGCAATTAGGCAGACCAAAGAAATTAAAGGGATATGAATAGGAAAAGTGGAACTTAAGCTGTCACTATTTGCGGATGACATGATTCTACTTAGAGGATCCAAAAACCTCCTCCAGAAAACTTCTAGACCTCATCAATGAATTCAGCAAAATAGCAGGCTATAAAATCAACACGCATAAATCTAAAGCATTTATATACACAAGCAACGAAACACCTGAAAGGGAAATGAGGTAAATAACTCCATTTGCAATAGCCTCAAAAAAAAAAAAAAAAAAAAAAAACTTAGGAATCAATCTAACCAAAGAGGTAAAAGATCTCTACAATGAAAACTACAAAACATTGAAGAAAGAAATTGAGGAGGACCTTAGAGGATGGAAAGATCTCCCATGTTCTTGGATAGGCAGAATTAATATTGTCAAAATGGCCATACTACCAAAGGTACTATACAGAATCAATGCAATTCCAATTAAAATCCCAATGATGTACCTTACAGAAATAGAGCAAGCAATCATGAAATTCATCTGGAAGAATAAGAAACCCAGAATAGCTACAGCAATCCTTAGCAGGAAGAATGAAACAGGGGGTATTGCAATACCAGAACTTCAACTATACTACAAAGCCATAGTAACAAAATCGGCATGGTATTGGCACCAAAATAGACAGGTAGATCAATGGTACAGAATAGAGGACACAGACACAAACCCAAATAAATACAATTTTCTCATACTAGACAAAGGTGCCAAAAATATGCAATGGAGAAAAGAGAGCCTCTTCAACAAAAGGTGCTGGTAAAACTGGAAATCCATTTGCAACAGAATGAAACTAAACCCCTATCTCTCACCCTGCACAAAACTCAACTCACAATGGATCAAGGACCTCGAAATCAGACCAGAGACCCTGCAGATTATAGAAGAAAAAGTAGGTCCAAATCTTCACCTTGTTGGCGTAGGATCAGACTTCTTTAACAGGACTCCCATAGCACAAGAAATAAAAGCAAGAATCAACAACTGGGATAGATTCAAACTAAATCGTTTTCTCTTAGCAAAGGAAACTACCAGCAATGCGAAGAGAGAGCCTACAGAGTGGGAGAATATCTTTGCCACTCATACTTCAGATAGAGGGCTAATTTCCAGAATATATAAAGAACTCAAAAAACTCTACATCAAGAATACAAAAAACCCAATGAACAAATGGGCTAAGGATATGAACAGACGCTTCACAGAAGAAGATCTACAAGCAATCAACAAACATGTGAAAAAATGTTCAACATCTTTAGTAATAAGAGACATGCAAATCAAAACTACTCTAAGATTCCATCTCACCCCAATTAGAATGGTGATTATCAAGAATACAAGCAACAATAGGTGTTGGTGAGGATGTGGGGAAAAAGGTACACTCATACATTGCTAGTGGGGTTGCAAATTAGTGCAGCCACTCTGGAAAGCAGTGTGGAGATTCCTTAGAAAACTTGGAATGGAACCACCATTTGACCCAGCTATCCCACTCCTTGGTCTATACCCAAAGGACTTAAAATCAGCATACTACAGAGATACAACCACATTAATGTTCATAGATGCTCAATTCACAATAGCCAGATTGTGGAACCAACCTAGATGTCCTTCAATTAATGAATGGATAAAGAAACTGTGGTGTATATATATACAATGGAATATTACCCAGCTATAAAGAATACAAATGATCTCACTGATAAGCGGATGATGACACATAATGGGGAGTAGGAGGGGGGCAATAATGGATGAAGGAGGGACTGTGTAGAGGGAAAAGAGGGGTGGGAGAGGTTGGGGGAAGGGAAAATAATGGAATGAATCAAACATCATTACCCTATGTAAATGTATGATTATGCAAATGGTATGCTGTTACTCCATGTACAGAGGAACAATATGTATCCCATTTGTTTACAATAAAAATAAATTTAAAAAAATAACTAAATATAGCCTTGTTTCAGGATACAAGGTAAATACATAAAATACATTATTTCCACAATGAGTGCAAATGTCCCTTTATTTGTGGTTTTGTTTTCTTTGGTTTTAATTATCTTCAGTCAGCTATGTTTCAAAAATGTTAAAAAACAGAAATAATTCATAAGTTTTAAATTGCACACTGTTCTGAGTAGCATAATGAAAACTTGTGCTATCCTGCCTCATCCTGCCCAGGACATACATGATTCCTTTATTTGCCCAGTGTATCCATGCATTTTTACACTACCCATCCCTTGATCAATAGCCATCTAGGTTTTCAGATAGACGGTCATGGTGTTATGGTTTAAATATGTATCTCCCAAAAGCTGGTGTAAGACAATGCAAGAAAAGGTTTAGAGGTGAAATCATTGGGTATGAAAGCCTTAATCCAATGAGTGAACTAACCCCCTGATAGGAATTACCTGAGTGGTAATTGTAGGCAGGTAGGGTATGGCTGGAGGAGGTGAGTCATTGGGCACATGTCTTTGGGGTATATATTTTGTATCTGGAAAGTGGAGTCTCTCTCTCTTTCTCTCTCTCTCTCTCTCTCTCTCCTTCTCTCTCTCTCTCCTTCTCTCTTTCTCTCTCTCTCTCGCTCTCTCTCTCTCTCTCTCTCTCTCTCTCTCTCTCTCTCCTTCTTGGTGCAATGCCCTGAGCTGCTTTGTTCCACCATAATCCTCTGCCATGATGTTATGCTTTACCTCAGGCCCTGAGGAATGGAGTTTCCCACCTCTTATAGTTTGGATGTGAGGTGTTCCCTAAAAGCTCATGTGTGAGACAATGCAAGAAGGTTTGGGGGAGAAATGATTGCGTTGTGGGAGTCTTAACCCAATCAGTGAATTAATCCCCTGATCAGGGTTAACTGAGTGGTAACTGAAGTGTTAGGTTGTGGTTGAAGGAGGTGGAAATTGGGGGCATGGCTTTACAGTATATATTTGTATATGGCAAGTGGAGACACTTTCTGCTTCCTGAGCACCATGATGTGAGCTGCTTCCTACCACCATGCTCTCCTGCCATGATGTTTAGCCTCACCCCAAGCCCTGAAGAATGGAGCCAATCTTCTATGGACTAAGACCTCTGGAACTGTGAACCCTTGAACTTTTCCTCCTCTACAGTCGTTCTGGTTAGATCCTTTAATCGTAGCAGGAAAAAAGCTGACTAAAACATCTGTGCACCAATATTTCTGAAACCATGAGTCCCCAAATAAACTTTTCCTCCTTAATGTTGTTCTTCTCAGGTCTTTTGGTCACAGCAGCAAAAAAGCTGACTATAATGCACTATCACAGTACTTGTGTTCAAGTAAAGCTTATTTTATTTAAAGTCTGAAAGCAGTGGTTTCTGGCAATTAAGATATGCCAAAGAGAAGCCACGAAGTGCTTCCTTTAATTTAATACTCAAAATTTATTTTTCTGTTTTACTAGTGCATTACAATTATACATAATAGTGGAATTCATAGTGGCATATTTATATATGCACATAACAACTTGCTTCATTTCATTCCTTAATATTTCTCCTTTCACTCCCTTCCTTCCTCAACCTAACACTCTTGCTCTACCTTACTGGTCTATTTATTTTTAAAATGGGTGCATTATAATTACACATAAAGTGGGAGTCATTGTGATATATTCTTAAATGTACTTAGCATCATTTGGTGGGTTCCATTCTGCAGTTTCTCCCCTTTCCCTCTCCTCTTTCTTCCCCCTAGATCTCCTTACTCTACTCTCTTATATTTTCATGAGATCCCCTTTTAAAAATTCCTTATTTCTTTTTAGCTTCTATTTCCACATATGAATTTTACCTAAGTGGTAAAATTTGTTGACTTACTAAGGAAGGAAAAATAATTGAATGCTGAGTTTGTTAAGATCTATGGTAAGTTACTACTGTTAATTTCTTAGGGTCCTTCAGTCTAAATTAAACTTTATCAAAGGTTTGTAAATGTAGGAAAAATCAGTCATATATATGGCTAAGTGTTATCTACAGGTTTCAGATATCCACTAGGGATCTTAAAGCTTATCTCCTATTGATAAGGGAATTTATTCTAATTGGAATTTGACACTTAAACATAATATAATTTCCATTATCACCAAAATTACATAGATATAAATCTAAAAAAATTTTCAAAGCTATGTGATAAAAACTGAAAGATATTTAAAAAATAGATCAAGGTAGTGAATGGACTGATATTCTATTTGTATGCATATGAAGACTTAATATTGTTAAGATGTCAATTCTTCCCAACTTGATCTATAGAAATAACACAACTTTAATTAAAATGCCAGCATGTAATTTTGTGGTTAATGACAAAATTTCTAAAGCAACTTTATTCATAATTACCAACCTTTTTAGCATCCAAAATATTCTTCAATAGGTGAATAAACTATGGTACAAAATAATCTTCAATAGGTGAAGAGACTATGGTACATCCCTGTGATAAATTATTTTTCAACAACAACAACAAAATTAAATGAACTATAAACTCACAAAAATACATGAAGGAATTTTAAGTACATATTTTAAAGTGAAAGAAGCCCGCCTGAAAGTCTGCATACTTTATAATACCAACTATGTGGCATTCTGGAAAAGGAAAGCATATAAAGACAATGAAAAGATAAGAGAAACCTGGAGTAAGCTGTCAAAGATTCAGGGGAATTAGGACAATGTAACTATGATGTTCGATGCTACAATGATGGATGCATGATATCAAACATTTGTTAAAACTCACAGAACTGTATGAAAGAGAATGTGAATCTTAATGTAAGCTATGGGTTTTAGTTAGTATGCCTATATTAATATAAGTTAATGAATTTTGAAAAATGAACTATACTAATATGTTAATAATAGAAAAAATGGAGTGTGCATTCTATGGGAATTCTCTATGCTATCATTATAATTTTTCTATAAATATAAACTACTCTAAATTTCAGTGTTTATTTAAAAATACCTGGCATGTAGTGGATTTTCCAGAAGTATTAGTTCTTCTTCATATTATCTACATCATACATGGACTAAATTCAGTTGTGTTTATTTGCTATTTTATGGAATGTTTATGGAAGAGACTTTTACACAAAATTAAATATAAAATTTAATAAAGTGTAGTCTTGTAGTAAAAAGAGATGACAGATTAAAGTTTAATAATGGACAATCGAGCAAATCTCTGTTGAGCACAATGCAATTACTTGGTGATTCACATGCCACCTGGGAAGCTTTGAAACATTCGAAGTTATCATTATGAAGATCAATTATTTCTGTAAGCATGACAAGCAGAATTCCACTAATAGAGACCTCTTATTATAGGAATGCCAATTTTAATTATTTTAAGAATATGGATTCATAAAGATCATCCCAGATTTTTTGAATTATACACATAGAAAACCAATCAGTTCAAAAAAATTAAAGGTTGCTCCTAGGGCACTCATTGGGAAGTTAACTGTATTAGCATTTTCCTATATTGGTCAGTTACCAGAACTAAAAGAGCTGAACACAGGTTATCAGATTTGAGAATACATTTACTTGGAGATTTTTGCCTAAGCTGAAACATACTAAATCATGAGAATGTGCTTTCCATTGCAAATAATAGCAGGATTCCTTTGAATAGCTAGCTATGAGACAGCAATTTGAACTCTAGTTTCCTAGGATGTCTTGCTACTCCATGCAAAAACCTAGCAAATGTTTATCCCTACCATAATGTAGGAACTCATCTACTTTTCCAAAGAGGATTTTCTGCCCCCAGGCCCACCTGTGCTTCCCCCTTTCTGAATACTGCATGAGAAAAAAAAAAAAAAAAAAAAGCAAAACAAAGCTAATAATAATAATAATAACTCTGAAGATTCAGAGATGAGTGACAAAACCAATTGGATAAGTAACAGGAATTAAGCCCCGATGAGAGCTAACAGGATTGCATCTGCTGTTGTCTATAAGACTTCCAAAATTCATAGGCATTTTCTTTGTGGGTTTAGAAGTGAGATTTCAGTTGAAAGGAAAATTGTCATGGAATTTTGCAAGTCCAGGGGTAGGCAGGTTCAGGAAATAGTTGAGAATTAACAGGACTTCTGTCAATTATAAAGAACCTTAATCCAGTTTACCAACCTCAATGCATTTGACCAAATCTGATTTGCATTTGACTGACCCTGTGAATTAGTCCTAGTTTCTCTTGTCTGTACCTCACCCTCCATCAGAAATTCTATTAAATGGAAATGATTTCATAGTTCCAAACCAAATATTTTTAGTTCTTTAAGATACCCATTTAAGTGTGAAGGTAGAGGAGGTAGTTAGGGAATGACCTTCTTCCAAATCTCTTGTTAGAGGACAGACAGCTGCATTTCTTTCAGTTAAAAAATGAAAGAAGGAAAGCAAAGAGAGTTGCAAATTACCTCCTTCTTCAGCTATGCAGAAACCCTAATAGTTAACTTTCCTTTTGTTCTTTGCTCTAGATTGTTTTTAAACTTATCTCTTGCCATCAGGAGCAAGAAAATAACTTGTAGACATTTTGATGGGAAAGCATTTCACCATAAAATGTCTTTGGACACACAATTAAAAATATGAAGTCTTTTTAGCTCAAAGGCAGATAAGCTACTAACCATAAAACCAATGCTCTATGAACCCACAGACACAAAAAATAATTATTTTCTAGTCACTAAGCCAATATTTAAAACTGTTAATAGATCTTTAGACTCCTTTGCCATTTTAGATAAGGTCTGTGTCTTCATCCAAATTAATGTTACAAATACTAGTTAAATCAACAAATTACGAAGACCCATTCTTATTGGTCTAGTTAAGAATTTGACCCTGTTTATATTTTAAACCTATTTGCAATAATACAAAAAATATTTAAAAACCTCCCTATTTGTACAACCAGTATTTGATTAATAATTCTTTTTCTACTTTACTTGGATAGTAGCCTAAAATACTCTGAAAATTCAGCATCATTGGATATATTTGACAGATGCATTTCCTGCATGTTGTATAATAGACCCCCTGATTTTATTTTAATTTATCTATTTTGGAGCTATTCTTTATGGAATATATCTACCAAAAGAAAGAATAGTTTATAGTTGTAGGAGCAGAATTTGGGGTTTGAGTGGTCGGGTTTAGTTATTGGCACAAGCATTGCTTAACTCTCACACTTTGGGGAAGGATCTAACTAGTGTCTCCTCATCTACAGAGTTGTGATAATATCAATAATGTCCATACCTCCCTCAGCAGATGAACATGAGGATGAGCTGAATTCATTCCTCATCTTAGCCAACACATGACATAGCATACATATTCAGTAGATGGCAGTCATTAATCCACTTCAGGCAGGAATGATATTTGAAATATTTCACATTGGAATGACACAGGTATGTCTCCCTTAGGGTGAGAGCTAATCTAAAGCAGCTGGGACAAGAGACTGAGCTTTTCCATGCTGAATGTCAGTTCCAAGTAATAGAAAGTCAAAGGGAATAAAATTGAAAGAGACAGTTGGGGGAGATTTGAGGAAAGCCACACGTTATGCCAGGAATGTTTAAGAGAACTGCCCTTCATTACTAGCCAAAGTGCAGAAACCTGCAAACTAGCTAGCAACCTCTACCCGTGGTTCCCACACCACTAGTTTTATTTGAAACCACAAAAGAGAAAGGCAGTTCCCATAGGAAAACAAAAGTCATATTTTAGATAAACTACATGAATATAAACTGATCTCCTATTCTGATGTTATGCGATTTTTAATCTTTGAACTTTCAGAATAACTCAGCAATGGAGAGGGGGGTATTTTTCTATTTTACAAGAAAGCTAAGGCTCAAAAAGATAAAGGGATTTCCCCAACCTGAGAACTGGACTGGAAAACCAGGTCTATCAAACTTTAAAATCTTAGTCCTTTTTACTGCACTATGAATGCTAACATGTTTGTAAGTTCCAGCTTGTGGGATGGTACCTTTAGTTTCCTGGTCTAATGGTTTTCAAAACTGTTGCTTCAAACACTAGGTTTCAGTGGGCGTGACTAAAGTTTCAGTACAGAAGGTGTAATGGAAGGTGAGAGAGCAGAGCTTATTTCTTCTTGGTTGTGGTCCTTGCTTAGCCATAACCTTCATAACCTTCAAGTCTTTTTATATTGAAGCTTCATGTTAAATTTCATTTAAACAAACAGGTTTCATTGCTTATACAAATGAATATTAGAAGTCACCATTCTATTTTGAACTCCATTCCTTTTCTTACCTATATTTAAATACAGCCTCACCCTAAGTTCAGGTACTCAAAATTTTCAGTTATGGCCTGGATCTTCTGTCAACATTGGCTGACTCTTGTGCTGAACTTTGTACATGGCTTTATGTTCTGAAAACTCACCTTAATTTTTCATACTCAGATTATGCGCTCCATTTTTCATCCTTTGTGTGTGATTCTTATAAAACATTCTATTATTTTGTTCTCAGAACTTCATGTGACATAAGATCTGTTTTCTCAATTTGCACAGCCTTTATTTTGGTCTTTAGGTATGCCACTCATTATCCAGGACCTCACTGGCTGTGCTTTTAACTGTTCTCAGCTTATTGATATCAAAGAGTAGTACATATTTTATGATTTAATGACAGATCAGGAGGTCAAGTCAATACTTTAAATGAAGCTCCTTTGGGCCAAGAAACCATCTGCTGAAAGTAGGCGCCATAGATTTATTTCTTATCTGTTCTTTGCTACCTCTGGGCCTCATTTTGGCCTTTGCTTATAACTCAGATTCTAGTGACCACTTTACTGAAATCTTTACATTGCGCACAGTGAGTGCCAGCAATCGACTTTTCTTTTCTTTGTACCCTTGCCTTTGGGACTGACCTTGCTGTAGGTGTATGACTATATTTAATCCTAACACACTCTCTAAGAACTTTTGGAAGACTTTTTTCAAAACTTAACAAATGAATCCTGTAACTCTACAAAATTTGTACTGAAATCCCTAGACAGTGCTTTCTTTGGCTTTCCACATCAGTGCCTTGAATTATGATCATTGTAGTTTCTTTTTCTTTAGTATACATCCAAATCAACACTCCATATTCTGTTTCCCAATTCCTTGTATTCATGTCCCCATGGCACAACTAGAAAAGTAACCTGCTAATGTGTTCACAAGTGTCTCTTAATATAGATAATGCTGTATTCTACTCAGTAATGTACATATTGCCTTAAACTATGATAAAATTCAATGTTGCTGGGATTTAAAATGATCATGCAAAAGTAAATACTCTTCATGAATACAAATAAAAACTACTTAAAATTAATAGCAACAAAAATTTTATACATTTAGTAAATAGCCCCCTAGAAATGTATAAAACCTGGAAGGGGATTTTTATTTTTTTAATTTCTGAAGACACAAATCATAAGCAAATTTTTAAAAAATCACTTGTTTTTGGACATGTTGGTTTAACATTTTAAAGAGGCAGTTTGCCCTACTTTTATGTAAAAACTTGATGCAACTTCAATAGAATTCCAACACGATTTCTCCTAGAGCTACAGAAGTTGGTCCTAAAGTTCATATGAACAAAATAAAAACATATAAATGAAAATATGGTAAAATACTGGAATGAAAGCAACCTTGCATGAACTGACACTATCATATTTAAAACATACTATAAAACATTTAATTTATATATAGTGTTAACAGTACTTAAAAAGGCACAGGCACCAATGAAACAGTTTTATAAAGGCACAGACACAAATGGAATGGAATAAAAAGCTTGTAATAACTTTACAAATAAATATAGGTGATTTGTATATGATAAAATGGTATATCAAATTATTAGGGGAAACATTTTCTTAATAAATAATATCAAGGGATTTTCGAGATGGTGGAATAGAGGAGGTTGCTTTCCTGGCTGCTCCATGGCATGAATCCAAGAAAAGAGGCAGCTTCTCAGCAAAGTGGTGAACAAAAGAAAAAGTGGGCAAGGACTTACTGGAATTTAAAACTGGACATTCAAAGCAGATCAGGGACCTAGGAGGTTGGATATAATAAAATAAGGAAATAATTCCCAGCAGCTGCCATGGCAGGGCAGGAAGCACCAGCCAGAGTGGTCCCTGTGTGAGCAAAGTGGAGGGATAAGGAATTAAAGGAACCCACATTTTTAGGAAACCTGAGGCATGTCTAGGTACAGAACACTTAGAGATCAAGGTCATTGCCCAACTAAACTGCAAGGCTCACTGCACAATACCCTTGTGCAGGTAAAGAAAGCTCCACCTCTCCAGGTGGCTTGCAGAAGACAAAGGAAGGAACCATTTTGCAGCTGCAGCATGGGAACGGGCAGCTGAGTAAGCGGTTTCCTAGCAAACCCAAGTTTGGCCTGAAATACACTTCCAGTAAACACGCACTGAATGACATAGTCACTTAAGTGACCAGGAGGAAATCAAACCTGGAGAGAGGCTTATGCAGGGGACAACTGGTTGTGGAAACCCACCAGGCTCTACCTCTCTCCCTCTCTCTGACTAGCTTGCAGGACACACAAGTGAAACCCAGGTGTGATTCCATGGGTACAGCCTTCCAGTGTGGACCAGAAATTACTGGACCCTGGAGGTGCACTGATTTAAAATCTCCAAACCAATTGGCGTTCAGGGAAGAGCCTGGAGCCCGCCTAAGCCTAAAGCCCCAAGACTTCTGCCTGTGGGATTACCTCCCTCACTCCAGCAATCTGGAGGGTGGAGCATCAAGAGCCAGACAATCACATCTAAAACTGCTGAGAAGAAAGCGGAGAATCTTTTGAATTCCAATGGAAAAAAGTTCTTTAACTTTGCATTGATTTTTTTTTCCTCTTCTTCTTTTTTCCTATGTTTTTCTTTTTTCTTTTTAACTGTGACCTTAATGGTACAAGTTCATTTATAAATACTCGTATTTTTTTTTCTCATTTCTAGCATTTTTGAAGTCAGTTATTTATCATGAATCAGTTTTTTGATGAGTAGGATGTTTGGTTAGCATATTTTAGTTTTGTTTTGTAGTCTTTCATTTTTACTTGTTTTTTTTTTTTAATTTACTTTATATATATATTTTCTCTTACATATCTGTTTCCCTTGATTCTCTTTCTCTCTTTTCTTCCCCTAACAGTCAATCGCTATTGTTGTCTCTTTCACTCTTTCTTTGGTATTTTTCTACTATCTTCTCTCTTCCTCCTTCATTATCACATACTATATCACTTCTGTTCTCTCCCTGTCTATCATTTGAAATTGTAAACCCTTTGCAAACTTGCTGTTTTTATTGTATTTATTAGTAATAACTGATCATGTAATTTTTGTTTATTTTGATAATTAGACATCCTGGTAGGAACTATTTGGTTTAAAGCTGTATATTTTTGCATTAGTGGTTGTTATTATTTGTGTCCCAGTAAACAGTGAAGTACTAGAAACATTCAGGGACACAGAGGGTAGAAACTCTATTATCTCAGGTCCATAATGTTAGGTGGGTAGACATACAAACAACATGAAAAAGCAAGGGAAAAAATTACACAAACAAACCAACATAATCCAATAACAGAATCCATTGACACCACAGTAGGAGAAATGTACATAATTAAACTGAGCCAGGTATGGTGATGCATGCCGGTAATCCCAGCAGCTTGGGAGACTGAGGTGGGAGAATTGCAAGTTCAAATTCAGTATCAGCAACAGCAATGTTCTAAGAAACTCAGTGAGACCCTGTTTCTAAATAAAATACAAAATAGGGCTAGGGATGTGGCTCAGTGGTTGATCCCCTGAGTTCAATCAATGGTACTCCCCACGCCCAGGCAAAAAAAAAAAAAAAAAAAAAATGTACATAGTTAAACTGATATGTGAAAGGGAAAGGAGATGATACATCAATAAGACATACCAATCATAAAATATGTGTGCCCCAAACAATAGAGCATCTATGGATATAAACAAACCCTTCTCAAGTTCAAGAAGCAAGTAGACCATCACACAATAATACTGGGTAACATTAACATACTTTTCTCATCACTGGATAGATCTTCCAAAAAAAAAAAAAAAAAAAAAAAAAAAGCTCTAGAACTAAAAAATACAATAAATAATTTAGACTTAATAAACATATAGAATATTTCATCTATCAATGGCTGAATACACTTTCTCAGCAGCCCATGGATCTGTCTCTAAAGTAGACCATATCTTAAGCCACAAAGCAACACTTAACAAATAGAAAAAAAAAAAAAATAGAGATACTGCATATCAGATTATAATGGAACAAAATTAGAAATCAGTGATAAAATAAAAAAAAATAGAAGCTACTCTAAGACCAGGAGACTAAGTATATACCATTGAATGATGACTGGAGAGCAAAATAGCTCAGGGAAGAAAGAAAAAATTACTTAGAGGTAAATGAAAAAATTACTTAGAGGTAAATGCAACATATCAAAATCTCTTGCATCCTATGAAGACAGTGCTAAGAGGAAAGTTCATTGCATTGAGCTCTTTCATTAAAAGAATAGAAAGTCAATAATAAGTAACCTAATATTCCATCTCAAAACCCTAAAAAAAGACCAAATCAATACCAAAAGCAGTAGAAGATAGAAAATATTTAAAATGAGCTGAAATAAATGAAATAGAAACAAAAGAAACAAACCAAAAAATTGACAAAACAAAAAGTTGGTTGTTTGAAAAATATCAATAAAATTGATAAATCCCTAGCCAGGCTAACAAAGAGAAAGAGAGAAAATTCAAATTAATAAAATTCACAATGAAAGAGGAAATATCAAAACAGACACTGTTGAAATACAGATGATAAGCAGAAACTATCTTAAAAATTTATATTCTAATAAAATAGAAATCATGAAGGCATTGACAAATTTCTAAAGACAAATGACCTACCCAAATTGAGTCAGGAGGACATAGAAAATCTAAACTTATCAATTTCAAGTGAAGAAATTGAAGACTAAAGAAGTAAAGCCCAGGACCAGACAAACTCTCAACTGAATTCTACCAGATCTTCAAAGAAGAATTAACATCAATTTTCCTCAAATTATTTCAGAAAATAGAATATGAGGGAACCCTTCCAAACTCATTCTAAGAAGCTAGTATCATCCAGATACCAAAACCAGACAAAGACACCTGGAGGAAAGAAAATTTCAGACCAATATCCTTGATGAATATAGATGCAAAAATTCTTAATTAAAATTCTGGTAAATCACATACAAAAACCTGTTAACAAGAGAGTACACCATGATCAAGTGGGGTTCATGCTATGGATGTAAGGTTGTTACAACATATGGAAATCAATAAACACAGTTAATCACATCAGTAGGTTTAAAGAGCCAGAATTACATGATTATCTTCATAGATGCAGAAAAAGGATTTGACAAAATACAGCATCTATTCATGTTCAAAACACAAGTAAAACTAGGAATAGTAGGAACACATCTCACCACTGTAAAAGCTATATATGCTAAATCCAAGGCCAACATCATTCTAAATGGAGAAAAATGGAAAGCATTCCCTCTAAAACCTGGAACAAGAAAAGGATGCCCTCTTTCACCACTTTCATTCAACATAGTCCTCAAAACTCTAGCCAGAGCAATTAGACAGAATAAAGAAGTTAAAGGGATACAAATAGGAAAAGAAGAACTCACGTTATCCCTCTTTGCTGGCAACATATTCTATACTTAGAAGACCCAAAAAACTCCACTAGAAAATTCCAGAATTCTTCATAAATGAATTCAGCATAGTGTCAGGATATAAAATTAACAACCATAAATTAATTGTATTCCTATACATCAGCGATGAATTAGCTGATAGAGAAATTAGGAAAACTATCCCATTCACAATAGCCTCAAAGAAAATAAAGTAATTGGAAATAGATCTAACAAAAGAGGTGAAAGACCTCTACAATGAAAACTACAGAATACTAAAGAAAAAAAGTTGAAGAATAACTTAGAAGAAGGCAAGATCTCCCATGTTCTTGGATAGGAAGAAAATTGTCAAAATGGCCATACTACCAAAATCACTATATAGACTTAATGTAATTCCTATTAAGGTTCTGATGACATTCTTCATAGAAATAGAAAAATCAGTCATGAAATTTATTTGGAAAAATAAGAGACCCAGAAATGTCAAAGAAATCCTCAACAAGAAAAGTGAAGCAGAAGACATCACAATGCTGGAACTTAAATTATACTACAGAGCTACAGTAACAAAAACAGTATGGTATTTGCACCAAAGCACACATGTAGACCAATGGTACAGAATAGAAGACACAAAAACAAAGCCACATAAATACAGTTATATCATACTAGACAAAGACACCATAAACATACACTGGAGAGAAGATAGTCTCTTCAACAAATGTGCTGGGAAAATTGGAAATCAGTATGTAATAAAATGAAATTAGATCCCTATCTCTTCCCCTGCACAAAGCTCAACTCAAAGTAAATCAAGAACCTGGAGACTTTAGACCACAGACCCTGAACCTACTAGAAGAAAAAGTAGAACCCAAATCTCCATCATGTCAGCTAACAACCTGCTTTCTCAACAAGATACCTAAAGCACAAGAAGTAAAATCAAGAATCAATAAACAGCATTGGATAAAACTTCAAAACTTCTTCACAGCAAAGGAAACAAGAACATGAACAGAGAGCCTAGAGAATGGGAGAAAATCTTTGCCACCTGTACCTCAGAGCATTAATCTCCATTAACTCAAAAACGTTAATGCCAAAACCACAAATAACCCAATAAATAAATGGGCAAAGACACTTCACAGAAGTATCAGGAATGGTCAACAAATATGTGAAAAAATTTTCAACATCACTGGGAATTAGAGAAATGCAAATTAAAACTACACTGAGATTTTATCCCTCTGCAGTCAGAATGGCAATAATCAAGTATACAAGTGAAAATAAATGTTGGGAGGATGTGGGGGGAAAGTTACACTCATATATTAGTGCAACCACTCTCAAAAGTAGTATGGGGATTCCTCAGAAAACTTGGAATGGAACCAACATTTGACCCAGTTATCCCATTCTTCAGCATACAAGCAAAGTACTTCACATCAGCACACTATAGTGATACAGTCACATCAATGTTCATAGCAGCTCATTTCACAATAGCTAAGTTATGGAACCAGCCTAGTGCTCTTCAGTAGAAGAATAACTGGATAAAGAAAATATGATATGTGTGTATATATATATACATCTACACACACACACCATGAAATATTACTCAGCCATAAAGAAAAAATGCAATTATGGCATTTGTCAGTAAATGGATGGAACTGGAGACTATCATGCTAAGTGAAATATGCCAACCCCCAAAACCAAAGGCCAAATGTTCTCTCTGATATGTAATACTGACTTTCAATAGGTGGGAGGAGGAAAGAGTTGAGGTTCACCAGACTGGATGGGGGTAGTGCAAGGAAGTGAAGGGGGATGGGAATAGAAAAAACAGTAGAATGAATTGAATGTAGCTTTCCTATGTTCATATACATGACCATTGTGACTTCACATCATGTACGACCACAAGAATGGCAAGTTGTACTCCACGTATGTATGATATGTTAAAATATAGTCTTCTGTCATGTATAACTATAAAAACTAACAACAAAAAAGAATAGTATCTAGACAACTGGG
Source organism: Sciurus vulgaris (assembly GCF_902686455.1). Taxonomy (NCBI): domain Eukaryota; kingdom Metazoa; phylum Chordata; class Mammalia; order Rodentia; family Sciuridae; genus Sciurus; species Sciurus vulgaris. The sequence continues at coordinate 50,390,627 of NC_136472.1, forward strand.
TAATCATTGGAAATGGATAAAGTTATAGCCATACTGCATGCCATGTACAAGAATAAAGCTCAAATATCAGAAATCTAAATATAAAAGAAATGAAAGCACGAGAAAAAAACATGATACATTACTTTGTGTAGTGAAAGAATTTCCAGTTATGTCTCAAACTTCATAAAAAAGATCAATAAAATTCAAGTGCATTTTAAAATTGTATAGCAAAACTTCTACAACACACTTTGTAAAAAGCAACAGAAGGCAATTGGAAGACAGTATTTGTAACATATAATATAAATAACGAGACAATATTCTTACACTGTACATAAATTTTCCAAAATGTGCTAAATCTCTCTGGAGAAATAGTTGATTCCAGAACTGAACCAGGAAGCCTACTAAATGAGTTTGAAATAGCTTTTTATGCCAGAAGTTAAGGAAGTGCTAAAACTTTGTTAGGTGTGTGTCAGAAAAACAGAGAAGTCAGTTGGCAGGACCCACAGTATCCAAAACCAGGATAATGGAAGCACCAAAAAGTAAGACAGTAATAGATTATACTCTACTGACAAAATGATAATATATAAGTCCATTGAATAAAAAAATTGAATAAAGGAAAAAAAGAGTCTTCTTTGTCGTAGTATTCCTACTAATAAATACAGAACAAATAATAGAGTTAGCAGTCCTCATGGGTGCTAAAAAGCACGGGTGAAAGTGTGATGTGGAACAAAAGAGTGATGTGGAACAAAATGTTCTCAGAGTATTTCTACAATTTGTATGAATTACAGAGGAGAACATAGACTTACACTGGAAAAACTGGGAAGACATTATGTTACCAAAGCAGTCAGAGGTAATATCAAATCATGGGACAAACTAATACCAAGTGCCTCTGAATATAAGGCTTAATAATAGATACAGATTCACCTAACAGAATTTTTGTCAAAAATGTGTAATCTAAATCTAAGCACAGGATCAAATTGAGAAATATTCCGTAAAGTACTGGACTATGAACTTCAAAAATGTCAGTCTATTTATATCTTACTCTGAGTCATTTACTCATCTTTTAACTTTTTGTGCTATAATTTTCATTTTTTCCCACAATATTCAGAATATTTCTCATCTCTTCTTTCACATGATTACCTTTATATGTAGGTTTCTGAATATATAATAGGTACTTTAACATTCTTGTCTGTAATTCTAATATAGGTGTTAGTTCTGTATCTTTTTTGTTGACAGTTTCTTCTCTTAGCTATCAGCCACATTTGAACATTTTATAGTATGTCAAGTATATTTTAATTATATATTGGATATAACACATGGCACACTAAGAGGAGATTTTATTTTATTTGTTTAGAGAATGTTGAGTTGGCAACCTGTTACCTTACTGGAAGATTAGCTTTATACTGTTGAGACCTGAGTTTGGTGTTCTTTACGACAGGTGGTCTAAAATAACCATTATTTTAAGGCTAATATAGTACTACCATTAGGATGTGATACTTCCAGGGTATCAACTGAATAATACCTGGGTTCTTAGTGAGTCTCTCCACTCTTCACTCTGGCCCGTCCAAGCACTCACAATTTTTGTTCAGCTCATAAGTTCTGAGCAGCTGTTCCCTGCTATGCTAAATAGCTTCACACTGTCAATGTTTTAATATTTGGTTCATGGCTCAAAACCACTGCCATGAAGGTTTCTGGAACTTCTTTTATATACAGAATTCTCTTCCACACACAGTAATCAATTTTGCAAATTCTGGCTGCCTGATCATGCGGAACCCTAACAATGATTTGCTTCCACAGCCAAATGAGATCGCCATGCTCTCTGATTGGGCTCCACTCTCCCATTCAGCATTTTGGAAAGTAGTTATGATGTTCTGTGTTTTCATCTCTGAAGCATCCATGTGCTATTGTCTAATACTATAAAGCTATTACCTAATTTTTTTTACCTTTTTTAAAGATTTTGATGGGCAGGTATCTTCTTGAAGACTTCCCTTTTGTTCTTTCCATTAAACCAGAGCAATATTTCTAGCTAATTTTCTGTATCCCTCTTGCGTAATATTTTTTTTTCTTTCTTTTTTCTTTTCTGTTCTTTTCTTTCTTCTTTTTTTGGGGGGTGTTCTGGGGATTGAACCCAGGAGCACTTTACCACTGAGATATATTCCAAGTATTTCTATTTTGTTTTTCATTTTGAAACAGGCTCTCACTAAGTTGCTGAAGGTCTTTCCAAGTTACCAGGCTGACCTCAAATTTGTGATCCTCCTGCCATAGTTTTCCTAATCACTGGGATCACAGACATGCCTCATATGCCTGGATTGGGTAGAGTCTCTTATGGCCATGGCTATGGGTCTATGTGTACCCAATTTAAAATTTTTAAATAACCAATCTTGCATTTCAAATCAGTAGTTTGACAACGGCAGATCTATAAAATTTGGATGCTAGTTCGGGCTCTAGAAAATCAAGATGGTGACACAATGTCAGGGGGAATAAGTATATTAATCTTTGCAACATAACATGTGCTGCCTATTATTAGTTGGACTATGCATCTCCAAAATACACTGAAGTCCTAGTCTTCAAGTACATGTGAACATGACTTTTTTGGTTGAATTGAAATATAAGTACAGTTTAGGGTGTTGAAATCCTAGAATAGGATAGACCCTTCATGCAGTATGACTGATCTCCTTATAAAAATAGGTGAGGCACAGGCAGACACAAGACTGTGATGTAGAGGTGGAGACTGGAAGGATGGATCTGCAAGCAAGGAATAAAAAGAATTGATATATAGTCCTAATCTGAAAATGGAACATCTGAAATGCTACAAAATTGAAACTTTTTTTTTTATTATAAACAAATGGGATACATGTTGCTTCTCAGTTTGTACATGGTGTAGGCATACCATTTGTGTAATCATAAATTTACATAGGGTAATGTTATTTGATTCATTCTGTTTTTTTCCCTTCCCCCCACCACACCCACCCCTCTTTTCCCTCTATACAGTACTTCCTTCCTTCATTCTTGCCACCCTCCCTAACCCTAACTCTAACCCTAACGCTAACCCCTCCCTCCCCCCTTATGTGTAGTCATCATCCATTTATTAGGGATATCATTCGTCCTTTGGTTTTTTGAGATTGGCTTATCTCACTTAGCATGATATTCTCCAATTTCATCCATTTGCCTACAAATGCCATAATTTTATCATTCTTTATGGCTGAATAATGTTCCATTGTATATATATATACCACAGTTTCTTTATCCATTCATCAATTGAAGGACATCGAGGTTGGTTCCACAATCTGGCTATTGTGAACTGAGCAGCTATGAACATTGATGTGGCTGTGTCTCTGTAGTATGCTGATTTTAAGTCCTTTGGGTATAGGCCAAGGAGTGGGATAGCTGTGTCAAATGGTGGGTCCATTCCAAGTTTTCTAAGGAATCTCCACACCCCTTTCCAGAGTGGTTGCACTAATTTGCAGCCCCACCAGGAATGTATGAGTGTACCATTTTCCCCACATCCTCGCCAACACCTGTTGTTGCTTGTATTCTTGATAATCACCATTCTAACTGGGGTGAGATGGAATCTAGGGGGGTTTTGATTTGCATTTCTCTTATTACTAGAGACGTTGAATATTTTTCCATATGTTTGTTGATTGCTTGTAGATCTTCTTCTGTGAAGTGTCTATTCATTTCCTTAGCCCATTTGTCGAATGGATTTTTTGTATTCTTGGTGTAGAGTATTTTGAGTTCTTTATAGATTCTGGAGATTAGTGCTCTATCTGAAGTATGATTGGCAAAGATTTTCTTCCACTCTGTAGGCTCTTTCTTCCCATTGCTGATAGTTTCCTTTGCTGAGAGAAAGCTTTTTAGTTTGAATCTATCCCAGTTATTGATTCTTGCTTTTATTTCTTGTGCTATGGGAGTCCTGTTGAGGAAGTCTGGTCCTAAGCCGACATGTTGAAGATCTGGACCTACTTTTTCTTCTATAATCTGCAGGGTCTCTGGTCTGATTCCAAGGTCCTTAATCCATTTTGAGTTTAGTTTCGTGCATGGTGAGAGATATGGGTTTAGGTTCATTCTGTTGCATACGGATTTCCAATTCTCCCAGCACCATTTGTTGAAGAGGCTATCTTTTCTCCATTGCATATTTTTGGCCCCTTTGTCTAGTATGAGAAAATTGTATTTATTTGGGTTTGTGTTCTTGTCCTCTATTCTGTACCATTGATATACCTGTCTATTTTGGTTCCAATACCATGCCATTTTTGTTACTATTGCTTTGTAGTAGAGTTGAAGATCTGGTATTGTGATACCTCCTGCTTCACTCTTCCTGCTAAGGAGTGCTTTAGCTATTCTGGGTTTCTTATTCTTCCAGATGAATTTCATGATTGCTTGCTCTATTTCTGTAAGGTACATCATTGGGATTTTAATTGGAATTGCATTGAATCTGTATAGCACTAAGGTAGTAGGGTCATTTTGACAATATTAATTCTTCCTATCCAAGAACATGGGAAATTGTTCCATCTTCTAAGGTTTTCTTTAATTTCTTTCTTTAGTGTTCTGTAGTTCTCATTGTAGAGGTCTTTCACCTCTTTTGTGAGATTGATTCCCAAGTATTTTATTTTTTCAAAGCTATTGTGAATGGGGCAGTTTTCCTAATTATTCTTTCCAAGGATTCATCACTTATGTATAAAAATGCATTGGATTTATGTGCATTGATCTTATATCCTGCTACTTTACTGAATTCACTTATGAGTTCTAAAAGTTTTCTGGTGGAATTGCCTGGTTCCTCTAAGTATATAATCATATCATCAGCGAATAGGGATAGTTTGAGTTCTTCTTTTCCTATTCATATCCCTTTAATTTCCTTGGTCTGTCTAATTGCTCTGGCTAGAGTTTCAAGGATGATATTGAATAGAAGTGGTGAAAGAGGGCATCCCTGCCTTGTTCCAGTTTTTAGGGGGAATGCTTTCAGTTTTTCAACATTTAGAATGATATTAGCCATGGGCTTAGCATAGATGGCCTTTACAATGTTAAGGAATGTTGCCACTATCCCTATTTTCTCTAGTGTTTTGAGCATGAAGGGGTGCTGTATTTTATCAAATGCTTTTTCTGCATCTATTGAAATAATCATGTGATTCTTGACTTTAAGTCTATTAATATGGTGAATTACGTTTATTGATTTCCTGATGTTGAACCAACCTTGCATTCCTGGGATGAAGCCCACTTGATCATGGTGCACTATCTTTTTAATATGTTTTTGTATGCGATTTGCTAAAATTTTGTTGAGAATTTTTGCATCGATGTTCATTAAGGATATTGGTCTGAAATTTTCTTTCCTTGATGAGTCTCTGTCTGGTTTAGGTATCAGTGTGATATTGGCTTCATAGAATGAGTTTGGGAGGGTTCCCTCCTCTTCTATTTTATGGAATACTTTGAGAAGTATTGGAATGAGCTCTTCTTTAAAGGTTTTGTAGAACTCGGCTGAGAATCCATCTGGTCCCGGACTTTTCTTTGTTGGTAGGCTTTTGATGACTTCTTCTATTTCATTACTTGAAATTGGTCTATTTAAATAGTGTATGTCCTCCTCGTTAGGTTTAGGCAATTCATATGTCTCTAGAAACTTGTTGATGTCTTAGAAATTTTCTATTTTGTTGGAGTATAGATTTTCAAAATAGCTTCTAATTATGTTTTGTATTTCAGTCATGTCTGTTGTGATATTTCCTTGTTCATTCCAAATTTTAGTGATTTGGGTTTTCTCTCATCTTCTCTTTGTTAGTGTGGCTAAAGGTTTATCAATTTTGTTTATTTTTTCGAAGAACCAACTATTTATTTTGTCTATTTTTTGTATTGTTTCTTTTGTTTCAATTTCATTGATTTTAGCTCTGATTTTAACTATTTCCTGTCTTCTACTACTTTTGGTGCTGGTCTGTTCTTTTTCTAGGTCTTTGAGCTGTAGTGTTAGGTTGTTTATTTGTTGAGTTTTACTTCTTTTATTAAATGCGCTCCATGAAATAAATTTCCCTCTAAGTACTGCTTTCATAGTATCCCAGAGATTTGATATGATGTTTCTTTGTTCTCATTTACCTCTAAGAATTTTTTAATTCCTTCCTTATATCTTCTGTTATCCATTCATCATAAAAGGTCATATTGTTTAATCTCCAGGTGTTGGAGTAGTTTCTGTTTTTTACTATTTCATTTTTTTCTAACTTTAATCCATTATGATCTGATAGAATACAAGGTAGTATCTCTATCTTCTTGTATTTGCTAACATTAGCTTTGTGGCATAATATATGGTCTATTTTAGAGAAGGATCCATGTGCTGCTGAGAAGAAAGTGTATTCGCTCTTGGTTGGATGGTATACTCTACAAATGTTTGTTAAGTCTAAATTATTGATTGTGTTGTTGAGATCTATGGTTTCTTTGTTCAATTTTTGTTTGGAAGATCTGTCCAGTGGTGAGAGAGGTGTGTTAAAATCGCCTAGTATTATTGTGTTATGGTCTATTTGGTTTCTGAAATTGAGAAGGATTTGTTTGACATACATGGATGAGCCACTGTTCGAGGCATAGATATTTATGATTGTTATATCTTGCTGATTTATGCTTCCCTTAAGCAGTATGAAATGTCCTTCTTTGTTCCCTCTGACTAATTTTGATTTGAAGTCCACATTATCTGATATGAGGATGGATACTGCAGCTTTTTTGCTGTGTCCATGTGCATGGTATGTTTTTCCCCATTCTTTCACCTTTAGTCTTGGGTGTCTGTTTCTATGAGGTGAGTCTCTTGCAGGCAGCAAATTGTTGGATCTTTCTTTTTAATCCAATCTGCCAGTCTATGTCTTTTGATTGATGAATTCAGGCCATTAACATTCAGGGTTATTATTGAGATATGATTTGGTTTCCCAGTCATTTGGTTCATTTATTTTATTTTATTTATTTATTTATTTATTTATTTATTTATTTATTTATTTATTTATTTATTTGACACAACTTGGTTCCTCCTTTATTTGACAATTCCTCTAGGATAATTTCTCCCTTTGCTGATTTGCTTCTTTGTTTTTCATCTCTTCCTCATGGAATATTTTGCTGAGAATGTTCTGTAATGCTGGCTTTCTTTTTGTAAATTCTTTTAGCTTTTGCTTATCATGGAAGGATTTTATTTCATCATCAAATTTGAAGGTAAGTTTTGCTGGGTATAAGATTCTTGGTTGGCATCCATTTTCTTTCAGGGCTTGAAAAATGTTGTTCCAGGCCCTTCTAGCTTTTAGGGTCTGGATTGAAAAATCTGCTGATATCCATATTGGTTTCCCCCTGAATGTAATTTGGTTCTTTTCTCTCACCGTCTTTAAAATTCTGTCTTTATTTTGTATGTTAGGTATTTTCATTATAATGTGCCTTGGTGTGGGTCTGTTGTAATTTTGTGTATTTGGAGTCCTATAAGCCTCTTGAACTTGATTTTCCATATCATTCTTCAGATCTGGGAAATTTTCTGATATTATTTCATTTAATAGATTGTTCATTCCTTTGGTTTGTTTCTCTAAGCCTTCCTCAATCTCTATAATTCTTAAATTTGGCCTTTTCATGATATCCCATAGTTCTTGGAGATTCTGTTCATGATTTCTTACCATCTTCTCTCTTTGTTCAACTTTGTTTTCAAGGTTAAACATTTTGTCTTCAATGTCTGAGGTTCTGTCTTCCAGATGTTCTATCCTATTGGCTATGCTTTCTATGGAGTTCTTAATTTGGTTTATTGTTTCCTTCATTTCAAGGATTTCTGTTTGTTTTTTTTTTTTTTCAATATCTCTAACTCTTTATTGAAATGATCTTTTGCTTCCTGTATTTGCTCTTTTAACTGTTGATTGGTGCAATCATTCAATGCCTGCATTTGCTCTTTCATCTCATCATTCAGTGCCTGCATTTGCTCTTTCATCTCATTATTTGCTTCCCTGATCATTTTAATTATGTACATTCTGAACTCCTTTTCTGTCATTTCTTCTGCCATGCTGTCATTGGGTTTTATTGATGTAACATCTAGGTTTGTTTGGGACATTTTCTTCCCTTGTTTTCTCATATTGCTCAGGTATCAGTGGATCGCTGAGTTATTGCAGATTTCCTCTATTGACTTACAATGTCCCTGAAGATTTCTATATATATCCCCTCTTTGCCTTCAGTAGGCTGAAGTCTTGGAGGAATTTGATAGTGTGGTGCTCCACAAGGAAGCTGCCTCTCTAGGGGTGGTGGCCTTTAGGTGGGGTATATTCCCTGCTAGTGGGCAGAGTTGCCTCCACTTTTTGACCAATGGTCATCCAAAGGGGAACTAGGCTGCAGGCTGAGGCAAGGCCTGTTTTGGCCTGTGTCTCTGGGTATACCATCCTTGTGGGAAAACCTCACCAGGCAGGGAAGACTCACATGGTGGGGAGGTCTCACTGGTCAGTCCCCCTCCTAGAGGTTCCCCTCAATCCACAACTACTGCCTGGGATGGGCTGCCTTCCTCTGCAATGTTCCCAGGGGCCCGGCCCTACCTCCCGGGCCTGGGAGCCTCACCCTTTGCAGACGAGTCTCCTTAGGCTGGCTTTCCTCCGAGAATCTGCCCACAGTCCTGGAACCTTCGCTCCGCCCCTAAGTGTGTCTCTGTGCGGCTCTTCCACCAAGAAGCCTCCTAGGTCCTGGGACCCTGCTCTGCACCTAATTGCTGACTATGTGGTCCCTCCTCTGAGTAGCCACCTGGAGCCGCGTACTGTCCCTCCGAGACCCAGCGACCCGCCTCATGCCTCCTCCTCTGGACAGCCGCCCGGTGTTCTGGTGCTGTCACTAGGAGTCCAAGCAACTCACTGTGTGCCTCCTCCTCCCGCCAACTGCCATAGCCCTGGGCAGTCACTCCGAGTCCAAGTGATCCGCCCTGTTCCTCCTCCTCCGGGCAGCCCCCCTGGTATTCAGGAGTTGTTGCTCTGAGTCGCTGTGAGTCCAAGCGACCCACTGCAAGCCTCCTCCGGGCAGCCGCCGAGAGCTCTGGTGCGGCCGCTGGAGACCAAGCGACTTGCCGCGCTCCACCTCCAGGCAACCCCCTGGTGTTCAGGAGCGGTCACTTTGAGTCCAAACAACTCACCACTCGCTTCCTCCTCTGAGCAGCCACCTGGAGCTCTGATACAATCACTCTGATTCCAAGCAACCCGCTGCGCTCCTCGTCCTCCTCCAGGCCAGTCCCTGGTGTTCAGAAGGAGTCGCTCTGAGTCCAAACAGCTCACCAAGCAGCTCCTCCTCTGGCAACTCCCTGTAGCTCTGTTGCAGTCACTCTAAGTCCAAGCGACCCACCACGCTCCTCCTCCTCCTCAGGGCAGGCCCCAGTGTTCAGGAGTGGTTGCTCTGATTCCAAACAGCTCTCCTCACAGCTCCTCCTCTGGGCAGCTGTCTGGAGCCCCAGTGCTTGCTCCGAGTCCAAGCACTGTGCTGAGCAGCTTCTCTACGATACTCCCAGTTGTCCGAGTTCACCGCTCCAGTGGGTGGAGGGGTGTCTCGCCGGGCAGCTCTACTTCACAAAGTTCCCTGCCGTCCGGGACTACTGCCCCATCCAGGACACCTCCCCAATGGGAGAGACTCACCTGGCTGCTTTGAGTTGGTCCCAAGTCTCTCAATATCTCCTCTTTTGAATCCTGAGTCCTGGAACAACATGAAATGCAGCCACCCTCTAGTCCGCCATCTTGAAACTCCCCAAAATTGAAACTTTTTGAGTTTTAATCTGATACCTAAAGAGGAAAAAAATTCCACTTCTGATAGTACATGATGGGTCAGAGTCAAAATGAAGATGCACTAAAATTATTGTATAAAAATCCTTCCAGGCTACATATATATAGGCATATATAAAACATAAATGAATTTCATGTTTAGGTTTGGGTCACATCCCCAAGTTGTCTTAAAACAAAAAGAAAAAAGAATTGCTATAATACCTGAAGCTAAGGGAAAGGCAGAAGAAATTCTTCCTCAGAGACTTCAGAGGAAACATGACCACTACAGCACCTTACTTGTGGAATTTTAGTTTCCAGAATTATGAAAGAAAAGATTTTTGTCATTTAAAATTCTCCCCCAAAAGATGATTCTGGAAAGAATGCACACTAAAATAGCTCCCTGTCAATGAACACTAATAAGACCAGATTTTTGTGATTAAGTTTGGGTAAAAGAAGAAAAACTTGAGAAGTGCTAGACAGTCTCCTGTAGTTTCTCTTGGCTTCAGGTGTATAGCAGTTTCCACATTTCAATGAACAAACTTTGATGTGGACTTTTTATTATTATTTTAGTTATCCAAGTGTTCTCAGGAGTTCACAATTTTCAGGTCCTCCAAAATTTCACCCCATGCCCTTATTGCAATTATTTGTTTACAAGTTTCCTCTCCAGACTTTTAAGATGCCCAATAAATGTTACTTGAGCAGAACTGAGCTTGCATGGCCTGAAGGATTTTGGGGCAGTTTAAGAATGCCCATGCAACTCTAAAGGTACTGACCAGGAAATATAGCTTACCAAGTCTTATTTGGAATATGGAGGTGTCAGTAAAACGTTAAGTTTAAAAACAAAATACTCCTTTCTCAAGTACTATATGAAGTACTTACGAAGGACTAATTTAATCATTAAGAAAACACTGTATTTCTACTGGATAAAACTATTTTTGCAATATAGCTTCTGCAAAAGTCAACACCAGTTTTTCAAGGTAATGTGTGCAATTTAAGCAATTGGCAGGACAGACATGTCTCCAAAGAGGAGAATGGTATTGCTTATTGCAATCCTAATAGCAATTCTGCCAAGCTTTGCCTTGGAAAATGATCACTTCAATCATTGTGAATCTCACTCTTCCCTGTTTAAACCAGATGTACAGTTTGATATGTCTGCGACTCACAAGATGAAATATATACTTGGTGCAGCCTTCCAAGTGTTGGTAAGATTAATTTGGAAGATAAGTCAATGAGGCAACTAATTGTCTTTTTTTACTTTTATTCTTTCTTTTTTTTCTTGTCTTTTCTTTTTCTATGATAGAGAACTTGGGGTTGATAGTATATCTTTTCATAACCAATAAGCAAATTTAGCACATAGAGATAATAGAAGATATTGAGTATGATTTTTTCCCGATAGTTATTGACACTCATTAAGAATAAAGTATGAAAAAAAGTCATGAAATTATTGAATGCTGAGGCTAACCTCATCCCAGCATCAATTCATGAAACCCTTATTTAGAATTGGTGTGTAGTGACTCATCCTAAGTATGACATATCTCTATTTTATCATTTATATTTCTATTTCAGTCATAGTTTGACCAAATACATGGAAGGAATAGGAGGTATATATCAAGATTTTGGAGAAAGTATTAGTTTATGGAATAAACTTGATAGTGTGACTATCAAGGCATGTCTTTTTTTTTCATGACAGGCTAAAATTCTACGGGACAAGTTGAAATTACTACCACAGGTGGAATTCCTTCCTTCTCTGGGAGACCTTAGCACTGGGCTCAAGACCTTTCCACAAACTGTATCAAAAACACAAGGTTATGCCAGGCACAATGACACACGCCTCTAATCCCACTGGCTCGATAGGCTGAGTAAAGGAGGATTCCAAGTTCAAAGAAAGCCTCAAGAATTTAGGGAGGCCCTAAGCAACTTAAGCAGACCCTGTCTTAAAATAATAAATGAATGAATGAACAAATAAGTAAGTAAATAAATAAATAAATAAAAACTGGGATGTAGCTCAATGGTAAAGCACTCCTGGGTTCAATCCTTTGTACCAATGCCCCCCCTCAAAAAAACAAGATTATATGGGATAATATCCCTTATTTAAACCCAAATGGATTTTTATCACAGTTTACAAAATACCTTCACAGCAGCATTAGACTGATGTTTGATTGAATACATGTGGAGTATTGTTTAGCCATGGTGATACATAAAAGAGACCATTACCATTTGTATTATTATTATTTTTTCTTTCATACTGGTTTAATGGTAATGGATAGCTATATACATTTTTAATAAAATAAAAATGGAAAAGTTCTAAATCAGTATCAAAAATTTTCTGAAGTTTCTACTGGTCCTTGAAAGTCAAAAGTCTAGAAGCCACTTCAGAAGTACAATATTCTTCCCCTACATTCCCATTTTATAGAAGGGAAGATACTGAGGCCTACAGAGAAGTTTTACGAATAATTCATGGGTAATATATACCCATTTTTCTTGTTGAGTTAAAATTCTTCCGATATTGATTTATTTGTTGCCTTTTAGTTGAAATTCAACTGTATCAGTTTTCTGTTGCTACCTAGCAAATTATGACAAATCGATGATCTTAAAGTTTCTGTGAGTAAGGGTCTGGGCAGAGATCTCTACTTAGGGTCTCACAAGGATGAAATCAAAGTATTGGGTTGGGGGACACATGCCTGTAATGCCAGCAACTCTTGAGGCTGAAACTGGAGGATCTAAGGTATGATGCTAGCCTTAGCAACTTATGAGACCCTCGAGCAACTCAGTGAGAGATTCCCTCAAGGTACTCAGTCTCAAAATAAAAGAGCATCAGAGGTGTAATTCAATGATAAAGCACTCCTAGTTTCAATCCCAAATACCCAAAAAATAAATAAAAATAAAAATACATACTTACATATATGTATATATATATGTATGTTATCTGTTATCTGGGCTTTAGTATCATTTGTATTTACAGAGTTCTCTCATCGACTTACTTGTTGACAGAATTTAGTTCCTTTCAGCTGTTGGACTGAGGTCTTTGGCTTTGGAGTGGTTCACCACTGATTCCCTGTGATGAGGTTTTTCCACAAGGTAGATTGCTTCCTCATAGGCAGCATAATAGAAGTTTGCTATTTCAAAGAATCCTCAGCTCGTCTATCTCTGACCTCTAAACCATCCCTTAAAGTACTCATTTGAGTACATTAGGTCTACCAAGTATAATATCCCCTTTTATTAATTTAAAATTAAGAGAAGAGAGACCTTAAAATGCATGAATCTTTAAAACTCCTTCACCTTTGACACAGACACAGACCAGTCAGGAGAATGACATTGTGTGATCTTCACATGCTTTGCCCACTGTCACCGGGAAGGGTTATGGAGTGTACACACAAGGGGGTGGGAATCATGGGAGCCATTTTAGAAAACTGTCTACTACTACATATTCACTTATGTTTTCAACACCATATTATTTTTTACTTTAACCTGGGGCAAGGTGGAAGTATGAGAGGAAATTTAATTCACTTCATGTAACAGTGCATTTGGGGAGGCACTGAACTGAATAAAGTAGGTTGAAATTGGGTTTATAAAAGCAATAATCACCAAGCCTTATTATATAATAGATTTTGTTCATCTAAATCAATGTGTAATAGAGCCTAAATAGGATTAAACTGACAAAGAACTGAGATTTTTACAAGTTTTAGATATAATCATAAGAAAATGGGCTATAGATCACAGATTGACATTTTGGCATCGTCTTGGGCTATGAAACTGGGCAGATGAATTGACTAAAGGATATGGTTTATTCTCATTTGGCTGTCTTTCAAACACATCACATTTTTTAAGACAAGGAGGCAGAATCCTGATGAGGAAAGAGCAACACTCAGAATCTGGGTGAGTTCTGCACTGCACCTAGAGCTCCAAGCTTGGCAGCCCATGGTTATTTCGTATCTGCCCTGGCTTTTACTCTTCTCTGCAGAACAGACTAGAGAAGGCTGAACATCAGAGTTCTTTACCTGTCCCTTCTGAGGCCTAGAGGACTTCACGACAAGTTTGCAAAGTTACATATTTTCTTGAAGTATTTATAAGAAAATATTTTAATGTAGCATGTTAAGAGTACTATCTCTTTTTAGTCTAACTTGCCTTCTATTATACTTTCCCTTGAGTTGGGTGGCACTGGAGAAGATATAGCATTATTTGGATACAGGGAAGTAGAAGTTGAACCAGGACCCCACCCTTTTAGATTCAGGGTGATGTCATTCTACATTTCTATGCATAGTTATTATAAACACTAGTTATTACAAAACCTCCCGGTACATCAGTAGCTTCCAGGTATACTCTTAACACGCAGTCAGCTAACTCACCTAGGCATACAAAAACAACACTTTGACAGCAAACTATTGACAGCAAAATAATGAAATTTCCTAAATTTTAATAAAATTTTATTTTAATTCTTAAGTTCACTACATATGTTTATATATATGCATACCTGTGTATATATATGTATAAGTTTTAGGCGTATAAGAATGTGCATTATGTCCAACCTCTTTGACTTTGTTATTCCAAAGAATACTTTTTATAGCAGTTTATAACCACCCTCTAATATCTTGTGATACTTTATGATATTATATATTTTTATGGCCATGTAAAATCTGTTTTCATATTCTCAGTTTTGCTGAGGCTTTTAACTTCTGTGAGTCTAAATTTCTCTAGTGGTGAAATTGACATTCAATTGCATGTTTCACTTAAGGGGCCCCAAATGTAACTGTCATTGCTTTTGTTAGTATTGCTTTTAACATTACTATTACTTTTGTAAATGGTAGCTTTTTAAATAAAGACTTTCACTTATACTTTAAGCAGGTTAGTGAAGTAAACATCAGTTTAAAAAATGGACTAGTATAGCCTGCACAAAGCCCTGGGTTCCATCTCCAGCACTGCAAAAAGAGAGAAAAATAAAATTAAATTGAAAAACAAAGAAAAAAAGTGAACCAACAAACAAAAGGAAAATTTAAAAATGCTCCCTTAATGAGTTAAGCATGCAGACACCTGCACTGCAGATAGAGCATTAATCTCCAGGATATATAAAAAATTCAAGAACTTTAACACCAAAAGAACAAATAACGCAATCAATAAATGGGCTAAGGAACTAAACAGACACTTCACAGAATACTATTGCTCAACAAATATGTGAAAAAATATTCAACTGTCGGGGTCTTAAGCCCCCTTGCTCTTCTCAACCAGCAGCCAGGGAAAGGGGACACTCCCCAACAAGGTCATACCAGAATAGGTAAGGCCGACTGACTGCCCGCTCCCAGCCCTCCGTGCGGAGGACAATCAGACACATCAGGGAGACCTGTCACAGCAGGAACTCATTTATTGAGGAAATCACACAGCTTTTATGTAGGGTGGGGGCTAGGCGGGAACCAATCAGCTTAAAGGTCAGCAAGGCAGGGGGTGTTCACGCAGGCAAGAGTCCCATAAGACTATATGGCAAGCACAGCTGATCACGTTCGGGGAAATATTGTTAACCAATCCCTGGTCCGATTCATCATCATTAACTATTGAGATCGCCTTTGAGGCCTTGATCTTGCTCACTCGCCAGGAAGTAAGGAGTCAGCCTGAGTTAGTTAACGTGTCATTAGTCCCAACATATCCCCCTTTTTTGTTTTATATTAAGGGTGTGTCTGTCTTAGGTTGCCCCTGGAAGGGTCTTACCCATCATTTACCATCACCCTAGCAGTTTGGGGGTCCGCCTTACTCAAAGGTGTGCCTGTCTTAGGTTGTCCACGGCAGAGCAACATCCTTACCCATCATTGGACAATGAGGCTCTAGCCCTCATTTCCTGTCTTAGGTCGGTATGCGCTCCCCATGAATCTTACCCGTCATTGACTACCACCTTAGCACTTCAGGCGGGCCCCTCAGGAGGAGGAGGGCTTAAGGGAGAGACACTTAGATCCCAGTGTCCTGATACGAGTGATCCATGATCCTATAGGGCTCCCAATCATCATATGAAGGGCGGTATAATGCTGTCGGACCACCATGAGCTGCACAGACTTAGCCTAGCTTTTCAGTAAATGGATAAGTCTATTGATTATGCAAGGCCCAAAGGTGAACACAAGGATAATGGTGATTAGTGGTCCCCTAAGCGGGAGGAGGTAGGGGAGTCACCCGTGTAACCTAGTCCAGAGGAAATTAGAGTGGAGCTCGCTCCTACGATGTTCCAGATCTTCTTGTAGGTTTTTGATTTAATCTTGTACAATGCCAGAGCGGTTGGTGTAGAAACAGCACTTCTCACCAAGGAACAGGCAAAGCCTTCCTTCCTTCGCCGTTAGCAGATCCAAACTACGACGATTTTGCAGGACAACAGCGGCCAAGGAATCAAGTTGAGCCTGTAGATCTAAGACAGTAGAGCTGCAAAGTGCAATGTTAGGAGCTTTGTGTTGCTCTCAAGGAAGTCCACTGTCCAAAGTCATGAGGTCAGAGACCCCAATCTCAATCACTGCTGTCCCATTTTTGCTACTGCATATTACACTCTTTCTTAAATGTCATTTTAAGCAGTTTACATATATTGAATCCTGAGTCTATATGAACATTAGTTAACACAGTTTAACATTGTATCTAAACATGAATTTAAGAAATGCTGAGAGAGCTTTTAACTTTCCTTTTGTGTGACGAAGTGTCTAAATGTTTTTATGTTTAACCTTTAAACAAATCAGGATCTCAATAACCTCCAGAAATACATTTAACAAATTTTACATATGCTCTATTGATGACAGGTCCTATAATAGAACATTAAATGATAGAAATAAATCCCCAATAAAATTTACTCTTTTTAAGTTTAAAATTACTATTACAGACAAGTGTAGTTTGGAGAATAGCAGCTTGTTAAATTCCCTGCTTTAAAAACTTGTATACCTGGAAAATATGAACACATTTAATATATAAAGAGTGACCCATTTCACAATTACCTTGACATTTTTATCTTACAAAATTTAGTTTTTTTAAAGAAAAATTTAGACTCTGTAACATAGTACAATACTCTAACAGTTGTTTAACCATAATTGTATACCCCAATTTTGAAGACTAATTGTTCTAAAGAATAAAACTTAATGACACAAAGTTAAGAGTAAATTAGTGTTTCTAAGAAATCCTTGTCATTTTACCACATAGATTAAACTTGGTTTATATCAGAACATTAGTATTTCACCTTAGGAAAAAAACCTTAAATAGCTTTAACTGTGTCACATACATAAAACCAACTTAGTTACATGCAAACTTATTGAAACTTGCCCTTTACAGACTTTCTTAGCACTTATTTAGACCCTCATGTATTTTATCACATAAGCACTTTCTTACCCAGAAACATTTTGTTTTTCACTAAACATATTTCCATATCTAGAACATTTTATTTTTTTCTTTCCTACCTGATGACCTTTTTGTTCACATTCTGAAACAACTCTTATGAAATTTCTTAATTTATATAAATTACTCCATTTTAATAAGATTAAATATTTTGTTATTTATAGTACTCTAATTGAGACACAGTTGAAACCTTTAGAACCCTTTGTATATAGAATTATACCTGTTAGGACATAACTCTTAGTAACCTTGTTTTCAGTTTAGTGATGACACAAAACAGTTTTCTCTACAAACACATTTGCATAATCCCATGCATATCAACTCTAATTCACTTATTTTGTAAAAACCAAGATATCAGACAAGTGTCCTGAACAGTATTTGCCATCTTTTTCTTGTTGAAGGAAAGTCCTAGAAAAATTGATGTTAGACATTTTATTAACATCAACATTTTTAGTTTGACCACCTAGAGACTTGCGAGTTATTTTCAAGACATTTTACTTCTATTAGTTTACCCAATTTAAATTGAACCTTTTAAAATCACGTGAATTAAAAGTATTTGGATCCATTTTTAAATTTTAATTTTAGGAGTGCTCAGTTTTGATACAGACAAAACATGACACCAGACAGCACAACATACACATAACACAAAATTAAAGGCCTTGTAACTTTATAGGTGAATCTCCATTGCAATGTAACAGATGTTCAAAAACTTTAGTTGAATAAAAAAATAGAACTGATCAAAAAAGTCATGAGCTCAAAAAAAAAAGTAGAAGTCAAAAAAAACAAGAGTCCTGGAAAAATGATACAGCCGTTAATTACTTTAGTAAAGCACCATAAAATTTACTTTTGCTGAAGTTCAGGTAAGATTCTTTTTGCTCTCTCTTTTTTTTTTTTTTTTTTTTTTTTGGGGGGGGGGGTTGAGACAGGTCTCCTACTGAGCCTTCAGGCTTTCTCTATTCACATTTCAACATAAGCCTTGACTGAGATTTGGATCTGAAAGGGGCCAAAATGTTCTAGCAGAAACTTGATGCCTAGGGCATTTTAACCCTTACTCCTGGTTAGTAATCAATTCAGGTTTGGACTCAGAAAATTGTGAAACAATTATCTCCCAATAGTTGTGGGGACTGGGGCTACTGTATCATACTCTTTACTAGGACATGCCACTGATGGTTGGGCTGGTTACTCCCTCCACACCGGTATATGTGGGACCTTGTGGCAGGAGGACTAGGTGGGCTGGGCTGGGGAATGGAAGCAGAAACAGCTGAGTCAAAGTTGGAGGAGGAGGAGGGATTTTAGAATACTTGCGGTAAACATACCTCAAGAGGGTGTGCTCTTGGGTGAATTATATTGTTCTGGTTGATGGTATTTGAGGTTCCTGACGGGCACCCAGATAGGGTTTGTTTCTCCAATTGGGAATACACATCCAAAACCTCTGCCAGCACGTATTAGTGGATCAGGACCATGCCAGCATCCAGTTAATGGATCTTTCCATTCAACTTCAACTTTCAGGTAAGGCACCTGATTGGCCCAGTGTCATTGGAAGACAGTTAAGGGCTGATTTTATGACCTAAGGTTAGTTGTTCTTGTACAATATTTCTTAAATGTTGAAGCTTATTTTGGGGTAATGGCCACTGTCCCACCCATTTTGGGGGACCTGGGAGCCATTGGATGGCTGGCGTTATTGGAACAGTGGCCCTTAGGATTGGGGGTGAGGCTTTACCCAGGGAGCTGGGACCTTCTGCCTAGATGCCTCAAAAAGAGGGTCTCCTCTGTAATTGCTAAAAGGGCCAGATAGATTAAATTGTTGTTCATATTCCTCTTGCTCAAGGAGGTCATCATACACTGCCTTGTGATCAGTTGTTATATAGACCTCTGCTTCCCCTAAGATATCCTGTCCTAGTAAATTTGCAGTAAGACCTGAGGCCACGAGGGGGCGCACATCTCCCTGGGCACCATCCACATCCTGCCATTTAAGCCAATCTTTGGTCTCTTCTGATTTAGTATTACCTCCTACCCCAAGCAACTGGGGGCCAGGAATCAACCTCCACTGAGATGGGGCTTCCTCCTTTCTTAACACAGTCCTATCTGCTCCAATGTCGATGAGACAGCGGAATTTCTTTCCTGGTATAAAAATGTTCATTTTTGGCCTGACCCCAGGGACAATGGGAACAGTCCAATGTGCCTCAGAGGGGCTATTGGGGGAGAAACCTCCTTTGTGTGACGGGGCTGGAGAGTGCCCCCTGATTAGTTTAAAGGTTTCCCCTCAATGTCGAATTTTATTTGCAATCCTCTGCCAATGGAATCCCTTTCTGCATCTTGGGCAAGGCATTTTGGGGGTGGCCAGCCTTTGAGCTGAACTGGCCGGACTTTGAGCTGAACCCCTAGAGCATCCAGGCAGAGCCTCAGAATACACCCGACCAATGGGGCAATCCCTCTTGAAGTGGCCTGGTTGCCTGCAGCCATAACATACTCCTTTGCCCTTAGCCCCGGCTGGTGACAAGGCTGCCGTGAGAGCCTCAGCAAGTGAGGCAGTTTGGATCTGTAGGGCTGCAACCAAGGATTGAGACTGATGTGCTTGTGCGCCAATATCTTTGGTAGCCACTATCCACCTTCCCATGGAGCGATCTTTCATCCCTGCACAGGCCAATTTGTGATCGGTAGTCATTCCTTCCCAAACTAACATTTTAACAAATTGATCTCTTAGGGGCCCTGGAGGAAATTTTCTCTGAAGGCTTCTTTCTACCCTTTCAATGAAGGTTGCTAGGTCCTCAGTTGCCTTCTGGGTAATTCCTGTGATGGGGGGTTCTGAGGCGCCCTCCTCTAGCTTTTTCCATGCTGCCAACCCTAGGGCTCTTACTTGTTCTTGACATGGGGCTGGGATGGCAGTCTGTAAGAGGCCAGTAGAGAATTGGTCACTGGACCCCGAGAGCATCCCATAAGTAACCGGGACAGGAGGGTTAGTGGCCTGGTTCCGTTCAGCCTGAGCATGACATTCTTCATTAAAAAAGGCACACCACTTTAGATATAAAGGACCAGGAAGGACAGCTTTAGTTAGGTTCTTCCAATCCTGAGTGGTGCACTGCTGGTGGGCGAGGCCCTGAAGGATGGTTTCAGCCCAAGGGGAATTGGGCCCATCCTCTGAAACAGCTTTCTTTAGTTCCTTTAAATCTTGTGCCTCCCATAGGTACCATATAGCAGGCCAGTTACCCCCTGGATTAGCATTTACCGGGAAGGCCATACAGGGAGGGGGGAGGGTAGAGTCAGTGCATTCTCCCCCAGTATCATAAAATGGCCACCGGGAAGATTTCCCACCATCTGGACAAGATGGTGGCAATGAGCTGCCCTGGGGCAGAAGTGGGCCCTCGCTATGTGTAGAGGCTGGCTGCCCTCGTGGTTCCTCAACCTCGGGAGGAGTGGATGGAGATGGATTGGGCTCCTCATTAAAGGTCTCCCAACGTTGTTTACTATATGGCAAGTTTCTGGAAGGAAATGTAATGGGAGGAGCCGGCGGTTCTTTAGGTGGCGGCTCTTTGGGGAGAAACTTGGAGCCCCCTTTGGAAGGTCCTGGAGAGAAGCAGGCCTTAAGAGCGGATAATGTAAGGCAGACTCCCAATGGGGGACCCTCCCCTAAATTGATTTCCCTCTTCTTAACAAGTCGTTTTACACGATCCCATGTGGACCGCCCGCTCCCAGCCCTCCAGGAGGAGAACAATCAGACGCATCAGGGAGATCCGTCACAGCAGGAACTCGTTTATTGAGGAAATCATACAGCTTTTATGTAGGGTGGGGGCTAGGCGGGAACCAATCAGCTTAAAGGTCAGCAAGGCAGGGGGGTTCACGCAGGCAAGAGTCCCATAAGACTATATGGCAAGCACAGCTGATCACGTTCGCGGAACTATTGTTAACCAATCCCTGACGGTGGTCCGATTCATCGTCATTAACTATTGAGACCCCTTTGAGGCCTTGATCTTGCTCACTCACCAGGAAGTAAGGAGTCAGCCTGAGTTAGTTAACGTGTCATTAGTCCCAACATTCAACATCTCTAGCAATTAGAGAAATGCTAATTAAAACTCTACTGAGATTTAATCTCACTCTAATCATAATGGCAATTATTAAGAATACAAGTAGCAATAAATGTTAGTGAGGATGTGAGGAAAAAGGTACATTCATACATTGGTGCAACCACTATCAAAAGCAGTATGGAGATTCCTCAGAAAACTGGGAATAGAACCACCATTTGATCGAGTTATCCCACTCCTTCGTTTATACCCAGAGGACTTAAAATCAGCATGCTACAGTGATACAGTCACATCAATGTTTTTAACAGCTCAATTCACAATAGCTAAGCTATGGAACCAACCTAGGTGCCCTTCAAGAGATGGATGAATAAATAAAATGTGTTATACATACACAATGGAATACTAATCAACCATAAAGAGAAAAAAAATTATGGCATTTGCCAGTAAATGGATGGAACTGAAGATTATCATGAAAAGTGAAATAAGCCAATACCCAAAAAACATTAAAATATTCTCCAATATGCGATGCTAACTCACAACAAGGGGGTAAGGAAGAATAGAAGTACTTTGGATTAGACAAAGGGGAATGAGAGAGGAGAGGGGAAATGGGAATGGGAACGATAATAGAATGAATCAAACATTGCTTTCCTATGTGCATATATGATTACATGACAATATAATTCTACAACATGTCTAACTAGAAAAATGAGAAGTTATACTTCTCATATGTCACAATACATTCTACTGTCATGTGTAACTAAGAATAAATAAAATAAATATTAAAAGAAGACAATAAAGATGATCTGACCCTAAACATGAATTACAGTTATTCTCTCTAGCATTTTTCCCTAAAGGGACTTCCCTAAGAGGTGAGTGCTATACACACACATGGCATAGGCATGCTGAATAAATTCACCTCACTAATACTGTTGAATCCCTGAACTCTCTTTACAAGCACAAGCATTGGCTTGGTGAACCTTGTTCCTGATTTTGCACCAGTCTGGGTAAAGTTGTTGGTAGAGGAGTGAGGTATGTACCCAGAGTCTTTGCTCCACACTTTGAAAAGAATATGGACCTAGCAACTTCATCTGTGATTTTAGAGAGAGAAAGGACTAAAAGAATAAAACCACCTACAAAGAAAATTCACTGGAAAGCTAGATGTGTAGCTAAAATCATAATTAGCAAATGGAAATTTGGACTTTTTAAGTTGCTTTCACATAAATGATGCCATGTAACTCCTCTTGAAAAAATAAAGTCAGGATGATGATGGAGCCACTGGAATACATTTAGTGACTGTTCAAATAACGACAAGTCAAGTAGGACTGGAACCCTTTCTGGCTACTGCTAAGTTAGTGGGTTCTTTATGTAACAGTGTCACTCATTGTCTCTTATGTGAAATTAGAGAAGAAAAGGGAGGGAATCAAGGAGACAGTAGGTTCTAGTGAGAGGTGAATATAAAATTTGTATTTCAGAGCTTCCTACACTGCAGAGTATCTTTTACTGGCCACTGTTATAGAGGATTTGCCCTGGGCTTGACAGATGCACCATGTCAGGTTAGGAGGGCTATGCTATTAAATTGAAACAATTGAAGTGTTTGCAAGAGGTAACTCACAGTACAACTTGGAGAAAAGCAGAATAGCTGTGGAGAGGAGGCAAGGCCTGAGGTTGCAGCTGGGAGAATGGCAAAGCATATAAAGTCCGAAGGGCAAGTCGAGACAGAAGGAGACATTAAATATTAAGGTTGTATTGGAAAGTCAGCAACAGGTTGGAAACGCCTCTGAAGAAAAGGGAAGGAACAAGGTTCAGATATTGGGCTATTGAGGTGAGAATGTGCTTGCCCTGGCCTTTTATACTATACCCAGAAAATGTAGTAGATAGTAAGGTAGCTTAAAAATACATTGCAGTTCAGGCAATAACTAAATATTTCTAAGATCAATAGTTTTCTGACTTCTCTCTTGAGTAGCATAACCCCTTTTTAAAATGATTCTAGTGCAGAAATCTAATATATAAATGAATAAAAGGAGAAGTGATCTTATTTAGGTAGAGCTAGAATTCAGAGTTGTACTGCGAGCCACTCAGGTGGACCCTCAGGCCTTTGGGATTTCCTGGATGTTTTTCCTGAGTATTAGGGCTTGTGTGGTTTGAACATGAGATTCCTCATAAGCTTTCTTTGAAGACTTGTTCTTATATCATGTCAGATAACCAGAAAGCTCTATATTTGGACTTTATTAAATTGATTCCCACTGTATTACTGAAAAATAATTTAATATGCCATGAGTTTTTAATCAAGTATCAGCATAAGAAGCAAACATAAAAAACCTTTCCTCATCCTCATAGAATTGCATTTGAGAAGATTATCCATTTCTGGCATAATTTCCCTAAAAGTATTCCATGGGAAAATTCTCTCTGGGAATATGACTGGGTGCATAGCTAGATCTCATGTTTTCATACTTGCAACAAAAAAAATCTGATTTGATGGATTCGAAGAGTAACCTATAATTTCTTTAAATTTTATAATTCTAATCAACTTGTTGATTAATAAAAATTTTATCTCTTAAGCATAATATTTATTCACGAAATTACCTTGGAGAAATTCTGTTTGCCAGAATCAGTAAGAGGTCTATGAAAGTTGCGGTGAATTTGGTTGACTCCGCCTTTTCCCCTGTCCGTCACTCTGCTCCAGCCCTCAGTCTCTCTCTGTTCTTTCATTCCAATCTCATTTCTTCATCAGACTTTCTCCATTAGTCTTTTTCACCAGCAGAGCCTTACTGATTGGCTCTTCTTCATCCTTTGGATTTTGTTTCAGAGGACCCTGCCTTGCTCTCTCTCTATGAAGTTGTTTCTTTCCATCTCCCTCGTTTTATATCACTTTATGACTTACCACACAGTAGATACACAATAAATGTTTCTCAAATAAGAAAAATATAAATTGGAAATGAAGATTCATTCTCTAACAGGAAGAGACCACTGAGTAAAGGTTAACTTGTAAAATTAATGGTGATATTTTAATCTTATAATAAGGATGTGTGACTAAGTGCTAGGTATACATAAAGGAAGAAATATACACAATAATTCTAAGCAAAAGCAATGACTTTGAGCTGGGTTTCCATGGATGAATAAAAGATCACAGAACAGAAAAATAAGAACATTCCAGGTAAAGGTGAATTGTGTTCCAAAATACCAAGCTGGGAATAATTATAGGAAGATGTTTCAGGGAGTAAAGTGGCTTCAGGATTTCAGAAGCAATTCTAAGAATTGTGAACTTTATTTTGTAACTGGGGATGTTTTTGAATTTTTAAATTTGTTCTAATTAATTATGTATGACAGTAGAATGCATTTATGCATTTTGCTAAATCATACATAAATGAAGTGTAATTTCTCATTTTTCTAATAGTTCATATTGTAGGATCACATTAGTCATGCAATCATATATATACATGAGATAATAATATCTGTTTCACTCTACTGTCCTTCCTACCCCCATACCCCTTCCCCTTCCTTCACTTCCCTCTACCTAATCTAAAGTAACTCTATTCTTTCCTAGGACCCCCTGCCATTGTGAATTACCATCTGCATATCAGAGAAAACATTCCACTTTTGATTTTTTGGGTTTGGCTTATTTTGCTTAACATGATATTCTCCAATCCCATCCATTTATCAGCAAATACCATAATTTCATTCTTCTTTATAGCTGAGTAATATTCCATTCCATCACATATATATCTTCATATATATCTGTTGAAGGACATATAGGTTGGTTCCATAGTTTAGCTATTGTGCGTTGAGCTGCTATAAACATTGATGTGGCTGCATCACTGTAGTATGCTGATATTAAGTCCTTTGGGTATAAACTGAGGAGTAGGACATCTGAGTCAAATGGTGGTTCACTTTCAACTTTTCTGAGGAATCTCCATACTGCTTTCCATAATGGTTGCACTAGTTTGCCTTCCTACCAGCAATGTATGAGTGTACCTTTTCCCCCACATCTTTGCCAACATTTATTGTTACTTGTATTCTTGATAATTGCCATTTTGATTGGAGTGAGATGAAATCTTAGTTTTGATTTGCAATTCTCTAATTGCTAGAGAAGTTAAACATTTTTTCATATATTTGTTGATTGATTGTATTTCTTCTGTGAAGTGTCTGTTCAGTTCCTTAGACCATTTATTGATTGGGTTATTTGATTTTTGGTGTTAAGTTTTTTTATGTGTTTTTATATATCCTAGAGATTAATGCTTTATGTGAGGTGCATGTGATATTTTCTCCCAATCTGTAGGCTCTCTCTTCACATTATTGTTTCTTTTGCTGAGAAGAAGCTTTTTAGTTTGAATCCATCTCATTTATTGATTCCTGATTTTACCTCTTGTGCTTTAGAAGTCAGATACTAGGCCAACATGGTGATGATTCGGGTCTACATTTTCTTCTGCAAGTAGGCACAGGGCCTCTGTTCTAGTACCTAATTCTTTGATCCACTTTGAGTTCAGTTTCATGCAGGGTGAGAGATTAAGGTTTAATTTCATTTTGTTACATGTAGCTTTCCATTTTTCCTAGCACTATTTGTTGAATAGGCTATTTTTTTTCTCCAGTGAATGTTGTTGGTGCCTTTGTCTAGTATGAGATAACTGTATTTATGTGGGTTTGTATCTGTGTCCTCTATTCTGTACCATTGGACTATGTATCTGTTTTGGTGCCAATACCATGCTGTTTTTATTACTATAGCACTTTAGTATAGTTTTAGGTCTGGTATTGTGATGCCTCCTGCTTCACTTTTCTTGCTAAGGGTCGCTTTAGGTATTCTGGGTCTTCAATTTTTCCAAATGAATTTCATGATTGCTTTTTCTAGTTCTATGAAGAATGTCTTTGGGATTTTAATAGGGATTGCATTAAATTTGTATAACACTTTAGGTAGTATGATCATTTTGATAATATTAATTCTGCCTATCCAGGAGCATGGGAGTTCTTTCCATCTTCTAAGACCTTCTACAATTTATTTCTTTAGTGTTCCATGGTTTCCACTGCAGAGGTCTTCACTTCTTTTGTTAGGTTGATACCCAAGTTTTTTGTTTTTTTTTTTTTTTTTTTTTTTTTTTTTTTTTTTGAGGTTACTGTGAATTGGATAGTTTTCTTAATTTCTCTTTCAGTGGATTCATTACTGATGTATAGGAACAGGTTTCATTTTATATCATGCTAGTTTCCTGAATTCATTTATTAGTTCTAGAAGTTTTTTGGTGGACTATCTTTGCATCTTCTACATATAGAATCAAGTCTTGGCAAATAGTGATAGTTTGAGTTCTTCTTTTCCTATTTGTATACCTTTAATTTCTTTCTTCTAATTGCTCTGGCTAGAGTTTCAAGGATAATGTTGAATAAAAGTGATGAAAGAGGGCATCCTTGTCTTGTTCCAGTTTCAAGAGGAAATGCTTTCAATTTTTCTCCATTTAGAATTATGTTGACCTTGGGTTTAGCATGTATGGCTTGTATGATGTTGAGGTATGTTCAGGTATGTTGAGGTATCCCTAGTTTTTCTAGTGTTTGTAAGTGGGGATTTTTAAAAATATGCTTTCTTTGCTTGAATATTGGTGATAAGAACTACTAAGAGTAAAATATCTTTAATGATTTGAAGGTTCCCACTTTAGGCAAAGTAAAAAGTAGGTGAATGCTTAGTTGAGAAAAATCAGTGGGAACAAACATAAAGAAAAAGGAGGGGGAAAATCCTAAGTTCCTAAATATCTAAGAAGAATAATTTCCCTTTTTTTGTGCTGCAAAAGAGTGTAAAAGGATTTTTAAAGATATTGAAGTGAAAAAGCAAAATGATTAAGACTTGAAATAAAAAGATTTCATTTGTGACATAGCTAAGAAAACAGGAGAAAAGGTCTCATCACCTCTTCTGAGGGAAGGGGAGCAGAACTTCAACCAAGAGAGAAATTCCCTTGAAGCAGGGTTAAAGGCCATTTGCAATTTTTTGTTTTCATTTATACTTTTGTGAACTTACATACAATGAGTTTGAAAACAATAAACAATCAATGAATCCAGACAACATAATTATGATAGTTAAAATGGTAAGGAAAATGAGATCTCTAATTTAAAGAAAGAGTTTTCTGAATTGAAGGCAAGTAGGAGCCAAATGAGTTTAGGTTTTCCTACCCTGGTGACTGTGCCAGGCAGTCAACCCTTTTTTTCTAGATTCACTACCATGGCAAGTTCCTTAAGCTTAGGGTTCTGATGGAAACTTAGGCAAGAGCTGATGTGTACATTCACTACAAGGTTCTAAAAAATTTTCCTTAGTTCATAATGGCAATTAAACTGTTTTTAATGTAGAGAACAATCCTTTTCCCTGCCTGCTACTACCCAAGAGATTCTCTAACCTTCTAATTACCCCTCAATATTTACTTAATGGATAATCATCATCAGATTAACTTTCACTCATGCAATGTATAATTAAAAATGTAAATCAATAAAATGTAATTGTGGCTGGCTACATTAACAGTTTTAAAAACATGAATGAAAAGATTCTTTTTTTTTAAATTTAACACAATTGTTATGGCTTTTTTTTTTCTCAGAAAAGCTATAATAATTAGTTGAACTGGCTGATCAAAGTCTCATGCAATAATTACTTTTATATGAAACTGTGTATAAAATAGCTCACCATATTTAGCAAAATTCCTGAGGCTTTGTGCAGCTGATTGCAACCCAGGAATTGAACATAGGATAAGACCTTCCCTAAGGCTGTTTCCTAAAAGACCATCTGTTTCTTCTTCTTGCCTGGAATGACAGTTCTCTCTTGGTTCAGGTCAAGACTTTTGGAATTTACTCATGGAGCTACTACTGGTCTCCCTGCTTCTATTCTTGCTCCTCCACCTTATATTCTCTTTGCTGCAGAGGACCCAGAGTAGTATTTTTGGAAACATAAATCAGTTCTTGTTACTGTCTTGCTGAAATATTCACCAATGTCTTCCCATTATATTCAACATAACATCCAATGTCTGTAAAATAACCAGTCTCAATATGTTGGATTTTTGAAATTACAGATGGGCTTTGTCCTTTTCAGAGAATTATTCAGTTTCTATCATGGTCATATATTGATCTATTAATACAGTATGTCATATTAATAAATTTCTTGATAGTCAACAAATATCACATTCTTCTAATGAATCTCACTTGATCATGGGTTTTCTTCTTGTGATCTTGGCTTCCATTAAGTGTTCTACTTGTTTGTTTATGTAGGTGATACCAGACTGTAATTTTATTTTTTTACTGCAGTCTTTCTCAGACTCCTCTATTTTTGTTAAAAAGGAATTTAAAAATTTCCTTTATTTTCTTGGCTCTGGAGAAATGTGTGTGTCACTGGGACTGTCTGATCATTGGAGATTTGGCAGAGCTTCCTGTGATACTAGCTAGGCTTCATGTTTATCCATTGCTTCTTGATTCCATTCTGTTTCTCCAGTGAAAATGGACATAGTTAAGCTTTTATCTCTACCATGGTCACAGAAATCTAAAAAGAAGTGTTTCATAGCTTTCAAAATGTGTCCTGTTTCAGTTTGTATTTTTTCATTATATGTGTGTTTCCTTTTCCCCTTATGTTAGCTAGTAGTTTGTTACCTTTGTTAATTTGAAAGCAGGATTTTGATTTATTAAATTATTTCCACTTTTTATATGACATACTTCAACAATTCTTGCTCTTAATCATTTTGGCATCCTTTTTAAAATTTTATTTTCTTTTTTCTAACATTTCGAGTACTTAATTCGAGTACTTGTTACCTTTTATAGATGTAAAATTTATGTTTATTTCAACTCTTCTCTTATCATTTTTTAAGTATGTCCCTTTGATTCTCATGTATAATGTTTTCTGACTACCAACTTTTAGAAATTCTATAATGTTGATTTTATTTTCTCTTTTACCCAAGAGTTGTTTATTATATGCCTTTTCAAGTTTCAGGTTGAAGAAACCAAGGATTTTTTATTTTATTGCTATTATTTTTATTTTATTTTATTATTTTTTTATTTTTATTTTATTATTTTTATTTTATTTCTACTTTGTGTCCTACAAATATGATTATTTTTGTGACTGTTCCAAGTGCTCTTGAGGTGGTGGTATGTTCTTTACTATCAGGTTGTATAGTTCGACATGCAACCGTAAGCTTGTGTTTATTACTCTATTGTTCAGGCCCTCTGGGGTCTTACTTTTTGGGTCACTTGATATGTTTTGCATAGAGAGTAGATGCACGTGTTCTCTTATTAATGTATTAGAAACTTTGTATCCTTGTATCCCTGTAGTGTTTGCTTTACAAAATGGTTAATGTCATTTTATGTATAGACGTCCATAACTCTTATGTAATCATTCTGAATTGTAGGTTTAGCACTAATAAAATTGTCCATTTCAGAATTTGATACTTAATATAAATTCTATAGTAAAATCAATATAACAACATCTGTTTTATTTTTTCTACTTGCTTAGTAAATGTTTATGCATCTTATCTTTTATTTTTAGTGTTTCTGAATTAATTTTAGATGTCTTTTGTATACAGATTGCAGTTAATTCTTTGTTAGACAAATTGAAAGTAACTTTCTTTTAAAATAGGTGACAAATTCATTCACTTTGATGCTGATGCAAGTGATATATTGTTATGTTTTAAAATCTTCATGTTATAAAAGAACTTAGTTATCACTTAGCTAAAATACCTATTAGGGGTTTTAATCTGTTAAATTAATATAAATTCAGAGATGAAATTAGACTTTCTTCTGAACTTCCAAAAACTTAAAATAGGATGGTGGAACACTTTATACCTTAGTGAGCAAATGTGTGTGTGTGTGTGTGTGTGTGTGTGTGTGTGTGTGTGTATGATATTTTCATATTCATCTTTTGAACTGATCTTCACAATTTCTCCCTTAAGTAGCATGAGCTACTTGTTTTTATGCACAAACTCCTTCCCACAATCCCTCATTCTGCTGTCACATACATAAAATCATCCCTAGAGTGCCAGGCATGCGGTAGGTGCTCGATAAATATTTGCTGAATTAATTAATATATGAATAACTCAAGAGAGAAGGAGACTCTTGAAAGTAAATTGTATTTATTGAATTATGTGAATTCATTGTTCTGTTTGCCTTCAGAGTAAAATTATAGATGAAAGTCTTTTATCTTTCTGGTTAGGACAGAAGATAGTCAATTGTTTTAATGTGTTCTGCTTCCCTGTAATGGTTTCTGTCTGTAACAGACCTTAAGATCAAACACCTGGTCAATGTCTATCTCTGAATCCACATTTGTTAAACTGCACTTCTTGTGCCTTTAACCTTATCCCCAAATCACATGTCTTTTGAAAACAATTTTACACTGTTTTCCTGGATCTTCAGTAAATACATTTGCATAGCACTTGACTTATGATTAAGACCCCAGCCCCAACTCTGCTATTTTGACCAACATAATTGCTTTTTTTTTTTTTTTAATGAACCCTGGGAATTTGAAATAATGTTGATCTATTGGTTCCTCAGCAGAGCTTTGGTATCAGTGACTTCTATTATCACTCTTGGCATGCTTTCTCCCAGCTTTTGGTGTTTTGCTTTTGTTTCCAGAAAGAAATATAGAGGTTTAACTTTTATTTTGGATCATTAATTTCACTAAGTCATTGGACAGCAGTGTACTTAAAGCTTCCTCAGCAATTTGGATGAAAGAAGTCTTTGAAAGTGCTTCAGTTGAATGCTTCTTATTCTGAGCTGAGAGCTTTTATTAGAAATAGACTGCACTGTCCATGGAAGATTTATAAGTATGTGATTGAACCAGGATTGACAGACATGATAATATGTGAAGCTCTCACAAATGCATAGGTGAAGAGACAGTTATTTTCAGTGTCTTGAATGATATTTTTGATTTAATTAAAATAAAAAAATAAACTGTTGGAAGGTATATAGTATTCTAGTTGGATGTTTCTATCAATAATTGAGGGAATTCAAATTTATAAAGCAATGATTGAAAAGTTAATATTTTCAAAAATAATTAAAATCATTTTACTATTAATAATAAATACTATTTCACTATTTAAAATATTTATAAAATACTGATTAGTAGAAGGAGGGGTTAAAGACCCTGGTTAATACAATTTTAGTATTACAAACACCTTGAAATTTTTAATGACTATGTTAGACTGTTTTAAATGAAAGTACCTATATCTATATTCATATAGATGAGTGTGTTTTATATTTGTCTGTCCAATATCAGCACATTTTTACTTACTTTTCAAGGGATCTCTTACTCACCTAAAGAGGGAGAGAATTTCACAGGAGATTCAACTTTCAAGCATTGCTGAATGGCTGGACTTACTTCTGCTTATTAAGCTGAAGACACTGTCTTACTTTCCTGGATTACCTGCCAGCAAGTTTACAGGAATGTATAGAAACTCAGCTAATTATAGTGTATCTGGAGTTTCTGACAGAAGAGGTAATTCTTTCTTGCAATAACAGTGGAAGCAGCAGTTTCTTCTATTGTCCACTGACTAAAATGGTCATAATTCAAGCTACATTGCCCAACTTTGATGAACAATTTCAATACTACTAGTCTCAACCTGTACTCTGAAAATGGAGTCCAAAATCTCGGATGAAAAACAATTCAAGTGAGAAATACACAATAGTTCCTGGAGAATTCAATGCTTTATATTTAATAATGGGTAGAGCAAGTGTGAAGACCAATATGGAAACAAATGTCTTGAACAACATCTGTTTTTAGGTCCTTATACATTTGTAATTGCTATAATTCCCAACAGATTGTTTCATTTTATGAATGAATGTAAAAATTCCCTCTTAACATCTAGTAGCAATGTTTAAAATTATATTTGTCTGTGATTACTATATCTACTCCAGCTCTTATTTAGCTACTGCATGTCTGACACATCTTCTGACTTTTAGTTTCAACCTATTATGTGTTTTTTAATCTAAAGTATATATTTATAGATAGTGTATCATTGGGACACTTTTGAAGTCTGTTATGCTGATGTAACCCTTTCAGTAATGGTTACATGCAGGGTTTGTTGTTGTTTTTATTTGTCAGGATGAATCCAACTACGATATATGACCATAAAGCTCTAATAATGAAAAAAAAATCCTCAGCTAGATGACTACCAAAAATCCTTAGAGTCTGTACAAATAAATTGTTCTCATCTATTACATTAGGTTAAAAAATATCTGAGATGAAGCAGTTTTCCATTGTTTCTCTGTCTCATATTTTGTATTATACAGACACTTCAGTAAAGTATCTTGCAAATGGTATCACTGCCCATGCTTGCTGTTGTAGTTTTTGTGTGCTCATAAACTTGTTTATTCTTCAGCAAGCATAAACAAGTTGTTTATACAAGCCGTTTATATTAATAGTCTCTCTCCCTCACAGTGCAGCTTCCGTATGCCCTCCTCAGAGAGTGCAGTTTAGGGTATATGTAGATTTTCTGTTGGTATCATACCTAGCTCTTAGGCTCAACTAATAGCTTATTTATCTAGAGTTTTCAACCATACATAGGGACATAAAGTGCTATGTTGTCTGGTACAATTAATTTCACGTCCCTTTGCAAGGGTTTTTTTTTTTTTTTTTTTTTGAGGTCAATATCTGAGGCCTTTCCTGTCCCCAGGAATGTTCTGTTTAGGCTGTTCTTTTCCATAATAATCTGAGTAAACAAACATTCCTTCACATTTACTCATTCCCTTTATTGAACTTCCAGTATCCTCTTAATTGAGACCATCTTTATTAAAGCTTGAGCTTTCCCATAACTGCAAAATATTCATTTCCTTTGGGGATAACCATGGAGTTGGATACATATATTTTTTTCACTGTGATTGAACCTAGTGGCACTTGCTTAGTCACAAAGTAACATCCCCAGCCCATTTTATTTTTTATTTTGAGACAGGGTCTCGCTAAGTTGCTTAGGCCCTTGCTAATTTGCTGAGGTGGCCTTGAACTTGTGATCCTGTTTCACCTTCTAAGTCACTGTGATTACAGTTGTCATTGTACCCAGTCAGGAGCTATCTATTCTTCTGGCCTGTTTCTTCTTTTTGAGCTATACTTCTTCGCCACTGTCTGAGAGCTGTGAAGAATACAGTTGACTGCTTCTTTCAGTGACATTTCTGATTTTGAGGAATAGAACTCGGTAGGATAACTGTTTCTGGTCTTCTCATCTTGCCTTACTGTGCGTGAAACTTCCAATCTACAAGTGACATGGGGTCAGTGCAATTGGGGGTTTAGCATTCTTAGCCTTTTACTTCTGACATAGAAACTTTGCCTTATGAGCAAGTGTTGTGCAGAAAAGTGGAATCCCTGAACTCTCAGCTATACTTGATTTTAGTCTCTGCAACATCACAATTGGGGAGATAAGAAAATCTATTTTTTTCAAGAAAAGCACTGCAGTCACTGAATGGAATCATGGAAAGGAAGGCCCCCTGTGCTTGTTTTTAGTTGTTGTTGTTGGTTTGTTGTTTTATTTGTTCATTTGTTTTTGGGTTTTGGTCTTACCTACTAGCAATAGAAGTTACAACATTCTGCATTGTGGTGGGTAGAAAAAGTCATAACTCAAGCACCACAAATCAACTATTCTTCTCAAGTTTAATAGATGTCTTTGAATAAATGTTTATCTCTTTGTTCTATGTCTTTAGGGAAATTTACAAAGATTAGTTTTTAAATAGGTATATGTGTATATATGTATGTGTGTGTGTGTGTGTGTGTGTGTGTGTGTGTGCACATATGTAGGTATATATGCATATTACTTTTTTAGAACTTATACCTGTGGTGGAGTAGAGAGGGTCCGTGGGTCATCAAGCGACCATTCTGGAAGCCGTCTTCTAGTTCTTTCCCTTTTAAAAAATGGCCATTTGCTTAAATTAGCTAAAGTTGGTTTGCACCTATTATACCTAATAAATTTAACTCATGCCCTACACCAAAACAGAGAAAATTGCCAGAGTGAAAACTAAGATTACTTTATGCACATTTCTTTTGAAATATGGTCCCTTTGGTAAAAAGCAATAGAGTTGTTTTTGTTCCTTTGTTCAGTTAGTAGATAATCGAGCATTCTTGTTTGTGTCAAAAAAACCTTAAGAGTTTCCACGGGGTGATCCAAGATGGCAGACTAGAGGGTGACTGCATCTCCAGTCGCTCCAGAACCTAGGATTCAAGAAGGGGAGGCATTGAGAGACTCGGACTAAAATAACTAAAATACAACCATGGGGTGAGTCTCCCCCACCCAGTGAAGCTCAGCGGGGCCACAGGCCTGGATTCGGGTGGCTTATTAGAGTAGGGCAGGGCAGATATAGTCTCCCTCAGGCAGCCCTGAGCACTCTGGCGGTGGGCTCCTCCCACAGGGCCAGATTCTCCAGCGTCATGGAGCAGGACCCCAGTGACAGCCTTTCTGCACAGAACTAGCACGCGGCCAGCTCTGGCCCGCCCCGCAGCTAGCTCCAGCCCGCCCGCAGGTTGCATCAGAGGCCAGCACAGGGCAGCCAGGGACTTCCCCAAGCAGCCTGGCTCCCTCCTGCGGGAAGCGCCTTTCTAGCCTAGCTTCTCGGAGCAGACGGCCCAGTGAGAGCCATTCTACACAGAGCCAGCTACAAGTCTCCAAGCCAGCAGAGACCTGCAACCCACAAGCAGCCTCTGGGACCAGGGTAGGGCAGCCAGAGACCTCTCCAGCTCTCTCTCCCTGGAACCAGTAGCGGGCTAGGGGCAGCATTCTTCAGTAGCACTGCATTATCAAGTTACTCCAAGACTTCAGGCTACTGAAGGCTGGGAGATGATACACTGGAAATCTACAGAGACACTGTAAGCCAATAGAGGAAATCTGCAATATCACAGAGTCCCACTGACATCTGACCAATATGAGAAAACAAGGGAAGAAAATGTCCCAAACAAACCTAGATACTGTATCAATAAACCCCAATGACAGCACTGCAGAAGAAATGTCAGAAAGGGAGTTCAGAATGTACATAATTAAAACAATCTGGGAAGCAAACAAGGAGATGAAAGAGCAAATGCAGGCATTGAAGGAGGAGATGAAAGAGCAAATGCAGGCATTAAATGATCGCACCAATCAACAGTTAAAGGAGCAAATACAGGAAGCAAGAGATCATTTCAATAAAGAGTTAGAGATATTGAAAAAAAAAACAAACAGAAATCCTTGAAATGAAGGAAACAATAAACCAAGTAAAAAACTCCATAGAAAGCATAACCAATAGGATAGAACACCTGGAAGACAGAACCTCAGATATTGAAGACAAAATATTTAATCTTGAAAACAAAGTTGACCAAACAGAAAAGACGGTAAGAAATCATGAACAGAATCTACAAGAATTATGGGATATCATGAAAAGGCCAAATTTCAGAATTATTGGGATCGAGGAAGGCTTAGAGAAACAAACCAAAGGAATGAACAATCTATTCAATGAAATAATATCAGAAAATTTTCCAAATCTGAAGAATGAAATGGAAAACCAAGTCCAACAGGCTTATAGGACTCCAAATATACAAAATTACAACAGACCCACACCAAGGCACATTATTATGAAAATACCTAACATACAATATAAAGAAAGAATTTTAAAGGCTGTGAGAGAAAAGAATCAAATTACATTCAGGAAGAAACCAATCAGAATATCAGCAGATATTTCAATCCAGACCCTAAAAGCTAGAAGGACCTGGAACAACATTTATCAAGCCCTGAAGGAAAATGGATGCCAACCAAGAATCTTATACCCAGCAAAACTCACTTTCAGATTTGACGATGAAATAAGATCCTTCCATGATAAACAAAAGCTAAAGGAATTTACAAAAAGAAAGCTGGCATTACAGAACATTCTCAGCAAAATATTCCATGAGGAAGAGATGAAAAACAATGATGCAAAACAGCAATGGGAGGAACTAGCCTAAAGGAATAGCCAAATAAAGGAGAAACCAAATCATGTCAAAAAACAAAAATGAGTCAAATGACTAGGAATACAAATCATATCACAATAATAACCCTGAATGTTAATGGTCTGAACTCATCAATCAAAAGACATACACTAGCAGATTGGATTAATAAGAAAAATCCAACAATATGCTGCCTGCAAGAGACTCATCTCATAGAAAGAGATACCCATAGACTAAAGGTGAAAGGATGAGAAAAAACATACCATGCACACAGATACAGCAAAAAGCTGGAGTATCCATCCTCTATTCACATAATGTGGACTTCAAGCCAAAACTAGTCAGAAGGGATAAAGAAGGACATTACATACTGCTTAAGGGAAGCATAAATAGGCAAGACATAACGATCATAAATATCTATGCCCCGAACATTGGCTCATCCATGTACGTCAAACAAATCCTTCTCAATTCCAGAAATCAAATAGACCACAACACAATAATACTAGGTGACTTTAACACACCTCTCTCACTGCTGGATAGATCGTCCAAACAAAAATTGAATAAAGAAACCATAGATCTCAATAACACAATCAACAATTTAGACTTAACCAACTTATATAGAATATACCATCCAAAAAGAATGAATACACTTCTTCTCAGCAGCACATGGATCCTTCTCTAAAATAGACAGTGATTTATGCCACAAAGCTACTGATAGCAAATACAAGAAGATAGACATACTACCTTGTACTTTATCAGATCATAATGGATTAAAATTAGAAATAAATGACAGAATAAAATACAGAAACTTATCCAATACTTGGAGATTAAATAATACACTATTATACAATGAATGGATAACAGAAGACATCGGGAGGGAAATTAAAAAATTCTTAGAAGTAAACGAGAACAAAGACACATCATATCAAAATTTCTGGGACACTACGAAAGCAGTACTTAGAGAAAGATTTATTTCATGGGGCGCATTCAACAAAAGAATGACTTAACACTACAGCTCAAAGCCCTAGAAAAAGAAGAACAGAACAGCACCAAAAGTAGTAGAAGACAGAAAATAGTTAAAATAAGAGCCGAAATCAATAAAATTGAAACAAAAGAAACAATCCGAAAAGTTAACAAAATAAGTAGTTGGTTCTTTGAAAAAATAAAAAAAATTGATAAACCCTTAGCCACACTAACAAAAAGAAAGAGGAAGAAAACTCAAATTACTAAAATTCAGAATGAACAAGGAAATATCACAACAGACATAAGTGAAATACAAAACATACTTAGAAGCTATTTTGAAAATCTATACTCCAACAAAACAGAAAACCTTGAAGACATCAACAAGTTTCTAGAGACATATGAATTACTTAAACTGAACCAGGAGGACATACACAACTTAAATAAATCAATTTCAAGCAATGAAATAGAAGAGGTCATCAAAAGCCTACCAACAAAGAAAAGTCTGGGACCAGATGGGTTCTCAGCCGAGTTCTACAAAACATTTAAAGAAGAGCTCATTCCAATACTTCTCAGAGTATTCCATAAAATAGAAGAGGAGAGAACCCTCCCAAACTCATTCTATGAAGCCAATATCACCCTGATACCTAAACCAGACAGACACACATCGAGGAAAGAAAATTTCAGACCAATATCCTTAATGAACCTTGACGCAAAAATTCTCAACAAAATTTTAGCAAATCGCATCCAAAATTATATTAAAAAGATAGTGCACCACGATCGAGTGGGTTTTATCCCACGGATGCAAGGTTGGTTCAACATCCGGAAATCAATAAATGTCATTCACCATATCAACAGACTAAAACTTTAGAATCACATGATTATTTCAATAGATGCAGAAAAAGCACTCGATAAAATACAGCATTCCTTCATGCTCCAAATACTAGAAAAAATTGGGGTAGTGGGAACATTCCTTAACATTGTGAAGGCCATCTATGCTAAGCCCATGGCCAATATCATTCTAAATGATGAAAAACTGAAAGCATTCCCCCTAAAAACTGGAACAAGGCAGGGATGCCCTCTTTCACCACTTCTATTCAACATCATTCTTGAGACTCTAGCCAGAGCAATTAGACAAACCAAAGAAATTAAAGGGATATGAATAGGAAAAGAAGAACTCAAACTATCCCTGTTCGCTGATGACATGATTATATATTTAAAGGAACATGGAAATTCCACCTGAAAACTGTTAGAATTCATAAGTGAATTCAGTAAAGTAGCAGGTTACAAGATCAATGCTCATAAATCCAGTGCATTTTTATACATAAGTGATGAATCTTCAGAAAGAGAAATTAGGAAAACTACCCCATTCACAATAGCATAGAAAAAAATAAAATACTTGGGAATCAATCTCACAAAAGATGTGAAAAACCTCTACAATGAGAACTACAAAACACTAAAGAAAGAAATTGAAGAAAACCTTAGAAGATGGAAAGATCTCCCATGTTCATGGATAGGAAGAATTAATATTGTCAAAATGGCCATACTACCAAAAGTGCTATAGAGATTCAATGCAATTCCAATTAAAATCCCAATGATGTACCTTACAGAAATAGAGCAAGCAATTATGAAATTCATCTGTAAGAATAAGAAACCCAGAATAGCTAAAGCAATCCTCAGTAGAAAGAGCGAAGCAGGGGGCATCGCAATACCAGAGCTTCAACTCTACTACAAAGCAACAGTAACAAAAACGGCATGGTATTGGTACCAAAATAGACAGGTAGATCAATGGTACAGAATAGAGGACACGGACATAAACCCAAATAAATACAATTTTCTCATACTAGACAAAGGTTCCAAAAATATGCAATGGAGAAAAGATTGCCTCTTCAACAAATGGTGCTGGAAAAACTGGAAAACCATATGCAACAGAATGAAATTAATCCCCTATCTCTCATCCTGCACAAAACTCAACTCAAAATGGATCAAGGACCTCAGAATTAGACCAGAGACCCTGCATCTTATAGAAGAAAAATAGGTCCAAATCTTCAACTTGTTGGCTTAGTATCAAAGTTCCTCAACAGGACTCCCATAGCACAAGAAATAAAAGCAAGAATCAACAACTGGGATAGATTCAAACTAAAAGGCTTTCTCTCAGCAAAGGGTACTATCAGCAATGTGAAGAAAGAGCCTACAGAGTGGGAGAATATCTTTGCCACTCATACTTCAGATAGAGCGCTAATTTCCAGAATCTATAATGAACTCAAAAAACTCTACACCAAGAATACAAATAATCCAATCCACAAATGGGCTAAGGAAATGAACAGACACTTCACAGAAGAAGATGTACAAGCAATCAACAGATATATGAAAAAATGTTCACCATCTCTAGTAATAAGAGAAATGCAAATCAAAACCACCCTAAGATTTCATCCCTGCCCAATTAAAATAGTGATTATCAAGAACACAAGCAACAATAGATGTTGGCGAGGATGTGGGGAAAAAAGTACACTCATACATTGCTGGTGGGGTTGCAAATTAGTGCAGCCACTCTGGAAAGCAGTATGGAGATTCCGCAGAAAGCTTGGAATGGAACCACCATTTGACCCAGCTATCCCACTCCTTGGCCTATACCCAAAGGACTTAAAATCAGCATACTACAGAGATACAGCCACATCAATGTTCATAGCTGCTCAATTCACTATAGCCAGATTGTGGAACCAACCTAGATGCCTTTCAGTTGATGAATGTATAAAGAAACTATTGGGCAAATATATACAATGGAATATTACTCTGCCATGAAGAATGATAAAATTATGGCATTTGCAGGCAAATGGATGAAATTGGAGGATATCATGCTAAGTGAGATAAGCCAATCTCAAAAAACTAAAGGATGAATTATCTCGCAGATAAGCAGATGAGGACATATAATGGGGGGTAGGAGGGGTTAGCGTTAGGGTTAGGTTTAGGGTTAGGGATAAGGAGGGTGGTAAGAATGGAGGAAGGAAGGACTGTATAGAGGGAAAAGAAGGGTGGGAGGGGTTGCAGAAGGGAAAAAATAACAGAATGAATCAAACATCATTGCTGTATGTAAATTTATGATTTTTAATTAAAAAAAAACCTTAAGAAATAAAATAGTGAACTTCTAACAAAATTAGTCAAATTTTATAATATAGCTTCTGTCCTTTAGAAGTAGGCAGAGGCTTTTGGTGTTTAATAGATTTTAGGAGGTCACAAAAATATAATATTTGTATATGAACATATACTTAATTAGCAAGGAA
The DNA here is from genome assembly GCF_902686455.1 of Sciurus vulgaris. Lineage (NCBI taxonomy): Eukaryota > Metazoa > Chordata > Mammalia > Rodentia > Sciuridae > Sciurus > Sciurus vulgaris. The sequence continues at coordinate 50,430,780 of NC_136472.1, forward strand.
TAACACCCTATATATATAAACACATTTTTTCAGCTAATATGTTATAGAACTTTTATAATTCAGTTGTCATTAATGTTAGCTTTTTCTTAGCATTATTAAATGTAATTCAGGAAATCCTTGAAATTTGTGGCAGTTTTTACCAAACTCTGGGTATGAATTTAAGTAAGTCCATGTTCATCATGTAAACAAAGAGTGTTCTTGAGAGTTGTTCATTTAATTCTAAAACCACTCTGTGATTTCAAATGTTGAAGAATTGTAACACAACCATTATTAAAATAGCTCAATAATATTTTCTTTGTTGGCATGATTATTTTACCAATTCCTTAAGCAGGAACCAAGGTTAAGTCTTATTCTTACTTGATTAATGTTGCTATAAACAACCACTCTTCAGTTAGATTTTTGAGTACATACTCCTTAAAATTAGTACCTAGGGTTAAGATTGTCTAGAGAAAAGCATATGCACAAGCATATGGTATTGGTACGTGTTACTAAATTATCCTCTAGAACACTTGCTTCTGATCTGTTGCTTGAAAATCCTGCAATCTAATTTGGTAGCGTGGCATTTCTAGGCACGAGATAAAACTGGCTATCCCAATTAAACCTATTATGTCCTTTCCTTGCTATGGATGTGCTGCATAAACTCTTATAGTTACACTTCTTCACCTTTGGTACTAGTAAAGAGGATCTCTTAATAATAGAAGCCAGCCACATTCATTGCAGCACTTACCTGCTGTGAATCCATGCAGAGTGGAGTCTGGCCTCATCATCCTTAGAATTTCCCACGACATACTCCTGGAGACAGCAGTGTCTTCCCAGTACCACAGAACACTTGCATTTACAACTTTGGTAGGCAACCCATGGTTTTCGCCTGCTGCTGGGATACGAACACTTCTATACCATCTCAGATCCTCTGCTGTGACACAAATGTTGTCAGATAAATGAAAAAGTCACGTTGTGGCTTTGCTACCTGACTCTACGATATGTTGATATCAACAGGAACATTTGTAGGCCTCCAGAACTATATTTCTGTGCAAGTTGCAAAATATTTTCCCATGTAACAGTCATCTTTATGAAAATTAAAAGGAACCAAGCTCTATAATTCATGATTATTCACAGTTTGAAAAGTGTTCTGTAGATTTTCTTTCTATGTGGACATGAGAATTCCTTATCAAAAATACTTTGGAGAAGAAGAATTTCAGATTTCAGGGTTTATTGGATTTGGGGACATTTCCAAATATGTAATGAAGTGTCTTGGGGCTGGAACCATAGTCTAAACACAAAATTCATATATGTTTCATGTAAACCTTATATACCTAGACTGAAGGAATTTTATACAGTATTTTCAGTGTGCCTACATTTTGGCTGCAATCCATCACATATGAAGTCAGGAGTAGAATTTACCACTTGTGGCATTATTTAGGTGTTTCAAAAACTTGAGATGTTGAAACATTTTGAACATTGAATTTTCAATTTAGATATGCTTAACTTGTAAATTCTGTTGATGACATCACAAGTTGCAGTTTCTTATCTTGAGAATTTTTAGTTTATGGAGTTTCTGATTCAATATCTGAGAGCAGCAGTATTATCAGTAACAGAGTTTTGAAAATTAAGACCCTCTTTACCATGTTTTTCTCTCTCTCTTCCATTCTGTACTTCTAAAACTTCTCTGTTAGTTCCATCCCATGTGAGCTGAATTATCAGAAATCACAATTTTGGAAATGCTAAAGGATAAACATGTTTTAGAATACTTCAGTGGAATATGATGATTGAAAGAAATACATTTACATCATCAGATATAGTCTCTGTTTCCCTGTCTGGAAGGAGAGTCAGTCACCATCTCCATTGCCAATTATGCCTAGACTTTTCTTATGCTATCCACAAGATGCAAGTTTAATTTTTAAAAATGTTTTTATTTACACATAATACTTGTGCATATTTATAAGATACAATTTGACATTTTGATTCATGTACACACTGTTTAGTAATCAACTCTAACATATCTAACTAACATATCTGACACCTTGGACCGTTATCAGCTTTTTAAATGGTGAACCCATTCAAATTCTTCTTTCTAGCTGTTTTGAGATATAAAGATATAGATATGTATTCACCCTGCTATACCATAAAACACCAGAACTTATTCTTCCTATCAGATGATAACAATATACCCACTGATCACCCTCTCCTCCCCTTTTCCCTGTCTCTCACCAGACTCTGATAACTAATATCTCAACTTCTATGAGATCAATATATTCAGCTTCTACCTACAAATAAGACCATGCAGTGTTTTTCTTTATCTATGTGATTTATTTCACTTAATATAATGTCATCTAGGTCTGTACATGTGGTCACAATTGACAGAAATGCATGCAGTTTATCGCTAAAAAACACTCTATCCTGCAGTAGATATACCACATTTCTTTATCTAGTAGTCTATTGTTGGACATTTAGGTTGATTCCATATCTTTGTTATTGTGACTAGTGCCATAATAAACAAGGAAATGCAGGCATTTTTTTACATGTTGATTTAATTTCCTTTGTGTGTGCACCCAGCAGAGGAATGCTAGATCTATGGGAGTTGTACTTTTGTTTTTTGGGAAACTTCCATACTGTTCACCTTAATGGCTGTACTAATTTATATTCCTATCCACAGTGGAGAAGAAGTGGTCTTCTTTCTCCACATCTCAACAGCACTTGTTATTGTATGGATTTTGTTTATTTTGATAATAACTTTTCTCACTGGAATGAGGTAGCATCTCATTGTGGTTTGAATTTGCCTTTCCCTAGTGATTAAAGACATTGAGCAGTTTTACATGTGTCCACTAATCTTTGGTGTCTTCTTTTGAAAATGTCTATTTAGACCTTCAACTTATTTCTTAAATTAGGTTATTTGTGTTTTTACTATTCACTTATTTGAGTTGATTATGTGTTCTATGTATGTCAGACATATAGTTTGCAAATCCCACCCCCCTACCCCCATTCTGTAATTTGTCTCTTTGCTCGTGGTTGTTTTCTTTGTTGTACAGAGTTTTTTAGTTTGATGTAGCTCCATTAGTCAATTTTTTGTCTTGTTGCTTGGGCACCTAAGCTCATAAAAAAAAAAAAAAAAAAAAATCATTGCTCAGGCCATGTCCAGAAGCATTTCTCCATGTTTTCTTCTAGGAGTTTTATAGTTTATAGTACTACATAAAATAACAGAATGAATCAAACAACATTACTCTATGTAAATTTATGATTACACAAATGGTATGCCTTTACGCCATGTACAAACAGAGAAACAACATGTATCCCATTTGTTTACAATAAAAAAAAAAGAATTTAATTTGTAATATATTTTTAAAATTATTTATCTTTTTTGGATTGCATTTTAATTAATTGTACACAAATGGGGTACATTACTTTGTTTCTGTAGTTGTACACGATGTAGATTCATATCATTTGTGTAATCATACGTAGGGTAATGATGTCTGTCTCATTCCACCATTTTTCATAACCTCCCTCTCATTTCCTTCTACATAATCTAAAGTTCCTCCATTCTTCTCTCACTCTCCATGTCCCCAACCCATTATATATCATTATCCACTCATCAGGGAAAACATTCAGCCTTTGGTTTTTTGGGGATTGGCTTATTTCACTTAGCATGATATTCTCCAGTTCCATCCATTTATCTGCAAATGCCATAATATTATTCTTTGTGACTGAATAATATTTAATTTGTGTATATATACCACAGTTTCTTTATCATTCATCCGTTGAAGGGCATCTAAGTTGGTTCCACAATCTAGCTATTGTGAATTGAACTGCTATAAACATTGAAGGGGCTGCATAACTGTAGTATGCTAATTTTAAGTCCTTTGGGTATAAATTGAGAGGTGGGATAACTGTCAAAAGGGGGTCCATTTCAAGTTTTCTGAGGATTCTCCACACTGCTTTCTAGAATGGCCACACCAATTTGCAACTCCACCAGCAATGTATGAATGTACCTTTTTACCCACATCCATGACAACACTTACTATTCTTGATAATAGCCATTCTAATTGGAGTAAGATGAAATCTTAGAGTTGTTTTAATTTGCATTTCTTTTTCTCAGCAAAGGATATACACTCAATAATGTGAAAAGAGAGTCTACAGAGTAGGAGAAAAACTTTTCCACATGCACTTCAGACAGAGCACTAACCTCCAAAATTTATAAAGAACTTACAAAACATTACACCAAAAATACAAAGAACCCAATCAATAAATGGGCCAAGGAACTGGACAGACACTTTACAGAAAAATACATACAGATGATTGATAAATATTTGAAAAAGTATTCCACATCTCTACTTTTAATATATTTTAAGTTGATTTTGTATATAATGAGAGATAGAAGTCGTTTCATTCTTCTGCATTTAGCCTTTAAATTCCTCTTACAAATATTTTCATGAATGTCTACTTTAAGAAGACAAAAAAAGAGATTAATCTTTAATGTTTTATAATTTTGTGCTGAACTCTGTTTTTCTCCCTCACTTAATTTTTATTAAGCATTCATGAGGTACTATCATCTTATAGAAACTGAGGGAAAAGGGAGCAAAACTTGCCCAAATACACATATCTACTTTGTTTTGCTTTTCTTTTTTCTTTTTGGTGCTGGGGATTGAACCCAGGGCCTTGTGCATTTGGTACAGCACACTCTACCAACTGAGCTATATCCCCAGCCCTCTACTTTGTTTTCAAACTGGAATCTAGATTGGTCTAAATATGAAGTTTATAATTAGAATAAGACTTTTTGATTTCTATTTTGTTCTTCCTTGGTTTTCTCAGGATCTGAAAAAAATAGGGTATGGATCATTATGAAAACATTTGGTCATGCATCTTAGCAATATTGTTTAAGCAATGTTATATCAAATTGTGGAGTCTCCCTTCCTCAGCAACAAAGTGAATCAACTGCCTTTTACCCGTTCCTATGACATATGCAGACATGGAAGCCAAGGTGCTCCCAGTCTCACTCTTCTGTTATCTGCTTTGAAGATAATTTACCTCTCATTCTTCCAATCAACCCCCAAAGCATGGGGCTTGATTTTAAAATACCAAAAATATTTGTATTCACAGGGGAAGTTTGAAATAGCATATTCCTTGATTGATAATATGTTGCATTATGTGATCACTGAAAAACCAAGATTTTCTGGCAAAATAAAACAAAGAGAAAAACTAACAAGTACAAACTCAAACACACATGTTTCCCAAGGGTGAGAGATTTAAAATCGTCAAGGTTCCCCATTGCTCAGAGAATAAAATTTATATTCCTGAATATGAATATTCATATTTCTTAGCTAGTAATCCTGGGGCAGGGAGAGGAACACCTAATATGACAGAAATTGAATTTGATAGAAATTAACTTGAATCTTATTCAAAAAAATAAAGAGAAGGAAAACCATTATTTTCCTTGAATGGGTTGATAAAGTGAGATTTTTATGAGAGATAAAAGCACAACCATAAATAACTATAACCAAAGAGAGAGGGTAAAGAGAGTGGTACTTAATGAAGACATATTTAATTTTCCTGATTTTCTAAGTGGCATGATCTCAAGGTTTATGTTGGGCATCATTGAGAGAAGTCTCCCCACAGTCAGCTTCAAATGTCTACGCTGGCAGTTGATTTTATAATGCTCCCCTTATTGGTGTCTATGCTTCCCTTTTTTACTTCTCTACTTTTTTACTGACATTTTTTGTATCTCTCAAATGAATGAGTTTGGAGTTGAATCTTTTTCTTAAAACCCACTTGTGGGGAACCCAGACTTAGGATATAAGCCTGAAGCCAAGGTAAACAAGATAATTTAAACAAGATAATCTACAATAAGAAAGCTTAATCCAGAAGAAATCATCTGGGGAAGAAATTTGAGTACGTGTGCCTGAGTTTTGGACAGCAAGGAAAGCCTCCATTAAGTCTTAATTCTGAATCTTTCTGGGGACTTTCAGTTATGAGAGCTGACAATTTTTTCTTTTTTCTCTTTTAAGTAATTTTCAGAAAATGTTTTCTATTGCTTGCCTCTGTGTTTCATAGGACTGGGAATGAAACCCAGGACCTCACACATGCTAGTCAAGCATTCTACCACTGAGCTACACCCCCAGCCCCTTATGACTTGCCTCTGAAAGAAATCTGATATATTCTAACTGACACACTGGCTGTAGACCAAACCATGAAAAAAACAAATACCATATATCCTTAAATAATCAAAGCAAGTTTATGAAACCTACTGAAGTAATAGCACCTGGACACCAAACCTTGTAATTTCATAAGGAGGTGTGTGATTGTGTGTGTGTGTTTATATCTCTTAATCTTTATATATATGATATAATTGAACATCTAATTTTCAATGGTAAAGTTATATCTTTGAAGGTAGCCAATTACCTTCTTAAGATTAGGTAGACATGACACTATGTGGGCACTGAAACAAGTTTGGATAAGTAAACTGTTTAACAAATAAACTGTTTGTCCATTGAATTTGTCTTAAGAGAAGTATTTGCCCAGACTAACAAACTATTTGTTTAGATTGATTATGTGCAGAAATATCCTGAAGGAATCAGTGAATTTGTTTATTGGCTCAAACTCTACTTGAAATAAGTAGTTAAATCTTTTTGATGCAGGTCTACTCAATTTTCAACCCAATATCTAAGCATAGTGATGCAGGTCTTCTTAGTTCTCAGTAAAGTTGAGTAGGACTTCTTTTGAAAAGGAAGGGTCGGTGACCTCTAACACATTGTAAGGAGGGTGGTAAGAATGAAGGAAGGACTGTATAGAGGGAAAAGAGGGGTGGGAGGCGTGGGGGGAAGGGAAAAAATAACGGAATGAATCAAACAACATTGCTGTATGTAAATTTATGATTTTTAATAAAAAAAAGAAAAAAATAAAAATAAAAATAAAATAAATTAAAATTAAAAAAATCAAAAAAGTGATAAAGAATAGATAAATTATTAAGAACAAGGAGTAGCTAGGTTTTACTGGGTCAGAATGAAAATAGTATTAGTTAAGAAAGGGAGGTTTGATTACATGGTAGAGAACCAGGAGTATGGATTTTGTCTTCCCAGCAACAGGAAACATTGAAAATTTTTAATCATCTGCCCTTGAGAAATGCTTGTGTGCTGCTGTTAGGTTTTTTTTTTTTTTTTTCCTTTGCTTGTTTTGCTAGGAAATCTTGGTTTCTTGGTGGTCATATAATACAACATATGCTATCACCAACTAAAGAATCTGTTATTTCAGACTTCCCCTGGGGATTAAGTCTTTTGGCTATTTTGAAACCAAGCTCTGTGCTTTGGAGGTTGATCGGAAAAATGAAGGTTGATCTCTAAAGCAGGAAGAGTGAGACTGTGAGCACTTTGGCTTCCATCTCTGCATGTCATAGCGGCCAGAAAAAGGCATTGTTTATTCATTTTTTTGCTGAGGAAGAGAGACTCCACAGCTTGACATAACCTACTTAAGAATCTTTGCTAACTATCATTATGGAAAAATTTCATAATAACCAATATTGTGGGTTGTAGGGGTGGGAATACTTATGTCATTCAAAAGCACTGAGTAGACGATACCTCTGATCTTCAATGTCTTTACACATTGACATCTGTTAAGATGTATAGGAGTCTAGTATTTATTTGCATTATGAAGTCTTGTCTCATTGTTTTTATTGCATAAATTTCTCTTTTTAAATTTTTTAATCAACACAAAATAATTTTACATACTTATTAATAAATTGTGCTAAGGATACATATAGAAGATGTGGAATGATCAAATGGGGTTACTTTTCATTTCCACGTTCTTAACTATTATTTTCTTATGTTCAGAACCTTCCAATTTCTCTCACTTAGTTCTTTATAAATTGTATGGTAAACTGTAGTCACCCCCCCCTGTTCTGTAGAACACTAGAGCTTATTCCTCCTAACTGTATTTTATTTCCTTATCTGACTTCCCTCTCCTTCCTTTCTGATCTCTAGTATCCACTACTCTATCTCTACTTCTACGACTTTCTCAGCTTCCACATATGAGTGAGAATTTGCATTATCTGTCTTTCTGTGCCTCACTTATTTCACTTACCATAATTTCCTCCACTTCCATCCATCTTGCTGTAAATGACAAGATTTCATCTTTTAGGGCTGAATAATCTTCCCCTGTGTACATATACCACAGTTTCTTTATCCATTTATCCACCAATGGACACCTTTGTTTATTCTGCATATTGACTCTTGTGAATAACACAGCAATAAACATGAGAGATATCTTTTCGACACATGGCTTTTCTTCCTGATTGGTATATACCAAGGAGTGGGATGGAGCTCAATTTTTAAGTTTTTGAGGTTTCTCCACACTGTTTTTCATTAATTGTACGAATTTGCCTTCCCAACAACAGTGTATAAGAGTTCCCCCTTCTCTGCATCCTCACCTGAATATGTGACTGTGTGTTTGTTTGTTTGATTATAATCATTCTAACTGGATAATATGATTTCACATTATGGTTTTGATTTGAGTTTCCCTGATGTGTAATAATGCTGAGCACTTTTCCTGTGGTTGTTGGTCATTTACATATCTTCCTTCCATATATATTCTTATACCCATTTTAAAATCAGATTTCTTTTTGCTTTTGCTTTTAATTTTTGAGTTCCTTTTATATTCTGAATAATATTCTGAATATATATTCTGTATATACATATATATAATGTTATTATGTATGCATATAATTTATTATTATATCATTTATTGTACATATATTATGATATATTTTCAAAACCATACCAAAAATCACTTACCTACAACAAAAGAAATAGTAAATGATAATAAAGAGTTTCCATCATTATGTGTTTCAAATGACATGTGTTCCTTACCAAATTCTTGTGCAATGAATTAGTGTAAATATGATCTGTATTGTAGGGTCAACTCAACAGGATCCTAAGCTGATTTCCCACTAAATTTCCAGCCATTTTCAGCCTTGCTGCACTAGCCTGAATGGGAAATGTTGTCACAGTTCCTGACCTTCATTTTCAAATATTTTTTCATCAGAAGTCCTGTAACTACTCATGTGGCTATGGATGAAAAGAGAAAAAAATACAAAAAGCAAAGCAAAAACAAAACAAAACAAAACCCAAGCCTTTATTTTTCAATAAATATAATGTACAATGTATCCAGTTATTGATTTGGGAATCTACACAGTTTAAACTCTCTAAGAAATATTTTCTTTGCAAGAGTACATGGTTGTCAGAATTGAATCTCTTTCTACTTTTTCATTGTCTTATTCACATGATCATTAGATATTTCAACAACTATCTTGAAGATCACTTCCAGAAAGAACATGACTTTTGCTTCTTGTTTTTATGTTACCTTGGAGAGAGGGTTTGTCACTGTGTCTCTTTGATGATAATAGTAAGACCTATTTTTATTAAATTTGTAAATTACTTTATTTATTTTTGACTTAAACCTATTCAATCTGCTAAGGGTGAAAGGACAAGTCATGTGCATCTAAGGAGTCTTTCTCAGAGATCTTTCCCAACACACTGGATTATATCGCCTTTACATCAATATCCTTTTTGCCCAAAATGACAGAATATTGCAAAACCCCATGATCTCATCCTACAAGTCATGCTCTTCCACAAGAATGAGATTCATCCCATTCAGTAAGGAATTAATGTGGTTCCAGGTTCAAGGATATGTCACTTTAGTTTCCTTTATCTATTTGAAAACTGAAACATCTACTAAACTCTGCTTTATATATTCTTTCTGACCAATTCCTTCCTTTATAGTAATTCACCCATAAGTCAAAGGGAGGAGGTGCTCAAACCCAAAATATTAAAAATTAAAATATTAAAAATATTAAATATTAAAAATTCAATTAGTACATTTGGAAAATGGCTTCATGAAAAATAATGTAAATGTATTTGGAATAAGAGTCAGGATGAAAATTAGTTTTTTTAAGCAATTAAAGTATAAATATATGAAAATTAATTGTTAAAAATCAGACAACATGTAGATTATTGTTCCAATATAATACAGTATACTAAAAAAGCAATTACTTCAAACATTCGATTTTGTAAGTATTGGGTACAGTTAAAAAGGGACACATTATGTCTAGGAGTAGAAGCTTGAAATCTATGTAATTAAGTAATTTGAACTATCATCTATAAGTAGAATTTTCTCTGTTAATTGATATTGTCCTTAGCCAGACAGTAAAATTGTACACACACACACACACATACCTACTGTCTGTGTAGTGACATGTTAACTTCTGCTTTCATATTTACAACTGAAAAGGAAAATACACACTTTAAATGTCTCTAATGTGAAATTTTTTCTTCTTTTTAATACTAAAAATGGCTTAAAATGAAATAATTTAACAAATAATAGGTTAAATTTGCTTCCCAAAACCAGCTTTCAAAGTTCCATTGAAGACCTAAGATGCTGAGATTTTATCTTTTGCTCATATATTGGGCAATGGTGCTATGCATGGGGAAAAATGAAGGCCAGGCTATTAGTATCAAACATAAATAAGAAGTGTGCCTAGATTATTTAGTTTATCCTTGGTTTGCATTCACCTGCAACATCTCAGAAGCGTAAACTGTGCTAAGCCCTAATCATAAATAGTCAAAGATTGGTTATAGAAACAGGGCTTGGCATGGAGGAAAGAATTAACTGATGGTGGAAGAGGACTAACAGTAGGTCACTTCACATAATGCTTCCAAGTCTGAAAGTTTATGTGTTGTTTTAGTTTGGAAAAATAAATTGTAAAGTGAATATTTTGATAGCATTAAGGAAAAGGCTGCAAATTTGTTTTTGTTTCTCTTCTGGTTCCTTATCGTTCAATAGGGTTGTCCACAAATCAAAAGATAATCACACATGATTTGATGTATGCTTCAAAATCAAATCAGACACATTTCAGGAAAAGTATTACCTGAAGGCTTGACTGATTTTTAAACTAAACAGCATGACTATGAATGTTACATCACTTAAATAGAAAAGAAATAACTGTTGAAACTCAATGTATGCATATTTTGAGAAAAAGCACATATTGCAAGCTAAATAAAAAAAAACAACAACAAGAAGTGGTGCTGCTGTAAATACACACAAATCACCATAGTCTCTCATGGAATCTTTGTGTATTTGCTTTTACAGAACCTTCAGAATTCAGAAGGATTAAGTTCATTAATTTTAGAAGAGCCAAGAGTAAACATCTTGTGCCCTTTACTTCTAATGCAAGCAGATTTTTATGACCACTCTGATCCTTCATGATGTCCTGTTTCTAATCCTTGCCCCCTTGCCCTATGCAGGAATCCTGTATCCTGACCTATCCAGATGTCACCCAATCTCTAAAATGCAGCTAAATAATTATCTTCTCTATAAAACATTTCTGACCCTTAAAGCTCATGTGAGTTTCTCCCTTTTATGAATTTGTACAGTTTTCATTCTCAGTACCACTTATCAAACACTTATGTATTTTTACTGTATTCAATCAAATTTGTTGATTATAAATTTGAACAGCTTGGCAATCCTAATGGGTATCAAAGTTCTTTGAAATATTAAAAAAAATTCATTGAAGTATAAGTGAAATTTTTAATGTCATTAGAACCACTGAGTAAAATTGTAGATACTTCCTCAGTTTCCCAGGGTTGAGCAGACTCCATGAGAATATAGACATCCCTGTTTAAAGAATAATCCTAGAAGCTTAGGAGGCTGAGGCAGGAGGATTGCAAGTTCAAAGCCAACCTCAGCAACTTAGTAAGGCCCTAAGCAACCCAGTGAGACCCTGTCTCGAAATAAAATACAAAAATAAGACTGGGGATGTAGCTCAGTGGCTGAGTGCCCCTGAGTTCAATCCCTGGTACCCCACCACCACAAGATAAAAGAGAAATAATGTGAAGTAAAAATTTTGCATTACTCCATTTTCCATAAAATGAGTCAGACTCCTCAGCAAGCAGCATGGAAGAACAGAAAGGAGTTCACTGTATCAGGAGCAGGTTGAATGAAGTTCAAACTAAGCGTGCTGTGTAGGTTAATGAAAGGACATTGAATCTTCCTTAATGAGGTAATCCAGTGAAGTGACTCCAGAAGAAAAGTGGCAAAACTTGTCCTATGCTTGGAAGCTTCCAATTTTTATTTGGATGGATGAACTTGAAAGATCTATTGTCACTTACAAAGAGGTAAGGAAAATGGTGGAGAAACAAGTTTGGGCATGCAGGAGCAAGGAATCAGAAATCAAAAATTAAGGTTTGAAAGACATTAGATACCAAAGCAGAGATGTTATGTGGGTCCATAAGTATATGGCATTCAAGGGAGAGGTCCAACCTTGAGATGTAAATTTAAAAATAGATGTAAATTTTGTTAGTCTTAAAAATAATGAGCCTGAATGAGATTATAAAAGGAGGGAGCATAGTCATTGCTAGTCCTCAAGGAAAGAAGTCAACAAAGGAAACAAGAAAGATTCTCTAGGGAGGCAGAACCAAATCTAAGAGTGGTAACCCACAAGCAAAACAAAGCAAAGCAAAGTTTTAAGAACCAGGTTGTGATCACATGTGTCAAATGCAGCTTAATCCAATAATGTGGAAAAGAAGAAATGTTCACTGGATTTAGCTACATGGCGCTGCTAGATTTTCACAAGAGCTATTTTGTAGCAAATGATGGGAGAAAAAATGGAAGATACTGCATTGAAGAGAGAATAGAAGTAGAGGAATTTGAGATGGAACAAAGCCAGATTTTTCAGAATTGCTATAAAAAGGAAAAGAAAAATGGTGCTATAGCTGGAGAGAAAGAACTTTGTTGGAAATGATGCAATAGGCAAGGAATTACTGATGCAACAGTTGAAGCAATACCCTTAAGAGGACCAAAGGAGAGAAATTCCTCATAACAAGTGATGAATTGTGCTTAGCATGGGAGAGACCTCCTTCAGAGGCAGGGCAGGGTGCAGGAGGAAGGGTAGATAGAGTCCACTGGTGCAGATGAATGTAGACCAGTAAGTAAATGGTGAAGAAGTATGCAAATTCTCTTCTGGTTGCTTGTTTTTCAAGGAAATGTATACCATTACATCATTATGAATGAAGAGAAGAAAGTAGGTTATCAAAAGTTTGAGGTAAAATAAATACATTAGAAAATTATTTATCTTAGTGTGTCTGGGAAAGAATGGACTAGAACAACAATGGATTTGTTTGTTTGTTTGTTTTTGTTTTGGTACTTGGAATTGAACCTAAGGTGCTTAACCACCAAACCATATCCCCAGCCTGCTTTATTTTTTTATTTTTATTTTTATTTTTTATTTTGAGTCATGGTCTTGCTAAGTTGTTTTAGGGTCTTTCTGAGTTCTTCAGACTAGCTTTGAACTTGCCACCTCCTGCCTCAATGTTCCGAGCAACAGTTTTTAAATTGTGACCTCCAGGAGAAGCCCCAGTAGTCTTGCACTTGGTCTGCAAGGTAAAAACATCATACTCATACATGATTTCCTTTTTCACAGTCTTTGATTAGAAGCAGAATTTTTCAGACCATGTGGCATTGGTATTGCAACAGATTCAATATAAAAGCAGAGATGAGAATCCAGGTATCGTCTATGTAGCCAGACATGGAAAAGATTTGCAAAACCCAACATATGACACTTTTCCTGTCAATGTTTACTTGGTATAGAAAGTATGACTATGATTTCTAAAATATTTCTGTTAGTATATAATAAATTTATTTAGTTTTTAAATGAATAAGTAAATGTTTTAAACTTTCTCAGCTTTAATTTCTAATGTGAGGGATATTGGTAGATAAAACCCATATAAAAATTAAATTCAACAATTTCTAAGAGCTTAAAATTGTCCTGACACAGAAAAGATTGAAACTAATTGTTTCAGGAAATGTAGTTTGATTTCTGTGCAGCACTCAGGGTACTTGAATGATTATGCATTTGAAATAAAGTCAGTCAATATTTATGTTTTCTTCCTATGGAATTCAGATGCCTGGGTACTAGTTTAATGTAGATGAAGCACTGGGTAATCCAAGCAGTTACATTTGTATCCAAGCAACTGCAACAACAGAAAAGAGAGAAGGAAGTTATGTTGGTATTTAAGCTGGACAAAGCAGAAAGTGAGGATATGAAGGATCCTTGAAAGGAGAAAAGGTAAGGATTCAATAAATTGTATTTCTGTTTTGAAAAATGATTCTTTGATGTTTTCTTTAAGAGCTAAGATTATTCCAGGGCCTCATGCATACTATTCAAGTGCCATGCTGCTGAGCAATACACCAAGTCCTGTAAAACTATTCTGAGTCTATCTGCTAGAAACCATTAGCAATAAAGACAGGAAGCGGTGGTTGGGAGATCTAATATTTGAAATTACCATTATGGAAGCAAGCAGTTAGTATTTGAAGATCAGGAAGTGTATTGCTGAATGGGATGGAGAAGAGATGATTGGAGGAAAGTAGTTTACTGAAGCTCTAAGAACTATAACATCAATCTATATGCTAAAAATTTTAAAGAAGGATAAAAAAGGAGGAGGATACTAGATCACACATGTTAATTAAGCTCTTGAAGAAATATTGTGTCAAGTCACAGAGGAAAGAACTATTTTGTTTGGGATTTCACAGGCTATCCCCAGGTACAACAGGGTTCAACTGGTGTTGCACTTGAGTGATTCACTTCCTGCAACCTTCATCATGTAACCTTGGAAAACTCTTCCCATCTCTTTAAGACAGTTTTCTTACCATGAGCTGGGTAGATTAGAATTTAGCTATTAGACTGGTTGTGAAAGTAAACGGAGACATCATATATAAAGTAATTTGTATAACTCTTAACTCCTAGTAAACAGTCAAAGGACATTCATTATTAAGAATAATCCCACTGCAAATTTGTATTCTTTTTAAGGAATGGTATTCTATTTCAATTATCTTGATATCCATCTACTTATCTAATAAAGTGCTAGGTGTTATAAATATTTGTTAAATTAAATTTATATGACTCACTCATTTTCTACTTCAACTGGAATTTTTTTTTAATGCTATTAAGTGAGAAATTTAAAGATATAGCTTGACTCTTAGGACACTCTTCAGTACCCAGAAGCAGGCCAAGAAATGTTTGCTTAGTTGCCTGGAAACACTAATCTCTACCTATGCTTTGGAATCTCCATAAGAATGAGGATAATAGTACAATATATATTCTCATTTTTTTTCCAAATCTGTAGAGTAATGCAGCTCTAGAACTAAATAATTGCCAAATTTGAATTAGGTTTTGTTTAATGTGAGATTCTTCATAATTGTGGTTTTTTTATGTATTTAATCTCAAAACAAATGTAACTATGGCGTAGAGAAGCTAACCCAAGAATTTTATATTTGGGATCAGAATTGCATCTTTTACCATAGTATTTTAAATTTAGTATTTAAATTAATGACATAGTATTAATGACATAGTATTTTAAATTAATGACATGCAATAAAAAGAGAAACATGCAACTTTAGGGTGAAAATTTTAACCTGAAAATGAGAAAAACAAATCTTCACTATCAACTGAATTAAGTGCCTTTCTGGGTTTTACCATAAGATAATCCATAATTGCCTTTTTGAAATGTGAAGATTGGTTTGAGCAAATGTCCTGACTGTCTGTTGCCAAGATCAGACCTCTCTAAGTAATGCAAGTTGGGACAAAGCAGAGATCAAAGGGAGTTAATAACAATGATTGTCATAGCAGCATATACTTACTGAGTGCTTACTGTGAGCTATTTATGACTTTTTATTTTTTAGCACATTTAGCTCTTACAGAAGCCCTAATAATGGCAGGTACTATTATTATTCCTATTATATAGATTGGGAATGTAAGTAGAAACAGATTATTTTACCTATGTAGACTCACTTAGTAAGCAGGGGAGTTATTTAGCAGCAAACTAAGACTCAACCCCAGTGTTGTTATTCCAGTGGTAAAGTTTGTCATCTGAATGTTTGACACAGTATACTACTGCCTCTTTGATATAGGAATGGCCTCCACCCCCTTTCTAGGTGATAGTGGAGCCATAGTTCAGTATGCATTTTCTTTTCTGTCTTTATTTTTAAAAGACTTTGGATATTTTTAAATGCTTATTTTTATGGTGACTTTATTATACTTCCAATGACACATCTAATGTGCTAGGTATGCAGAAAGTTGTTTCTCCTCCAATCAAATAATAAAGCAGTTAATCAGTGCTCACATTTCTGACAGTGCCCTTCACCCATTAAAGGGGTGGTTACTTATTCCTTTCCAATTGACAGGTTGGATGACTAATACTAAACACTTTCTGGGGAAATTCTTTAAGTGTGATTGTGATGGCATAGACTGAAGATGAGCAGAATTTTGTCTTATGAAGATAATTAAAATATTTCCCATCATATAATCTGAGGGAAACATACACATGCACAAAGTGAGCAGTTGTTTCAGAATTACAGTATGTATGAAATAACCTAATTATAGACATAAAGCCTTCCCTATTTCATTTATTTAATTTCAGAAATGTTTAAAATGAAATTAAATATCTTTCCTAGCATCAGAAAAATATTGTGTACACAATGGAATTAACATTTTCTTGGAAGGCTTAAAATGTTCTTTCAGATTCTTGCTCTCCTGTAAGTACCTGGTGCTCTTGGGAAAATTTATTTTTTTTCTCATTTACAAGATGTTTATGGAGATGCTCCACTGTCCTTGTCAACACCTATTTTAGTGTTTCTTTTGCACTGATGCTTAGTTCATAATAAGTACAACTGTAGTTTTTTTTTTTCTTTTAAAATCTCTTATAGCTGTAGGCTTTTCATGAATAAATGAGAATTTCAGTTTCCAGATGGTTTCCTCTAGTGGTTTTTAAGGAACATGCATCTGAAAATTAGGAATTAGTACTGGGAAGTGAACCATACAATAGTCTTACCTCCATATGGAACACATCATTTGTTATAACCATTCCATACATCATTCATGAGTACCATAATTTTTATATTCATAACTTCATTGAATTAAATATTACATGATTGGCCTATGCCTAAATATGCAGGACCAGAATTATGATCCTTTTCAAGTAATCTCTGCTGTTAGAATATATTTTATTATGGTGTCATAAAACCATAAACCATCAACACATAGTTAAACAAAAAATACCAATACTCTTGTTTCAAAAGATTTTTTCCAAAGTTTATGTCCTTGAACAGTCTTCTTCCAAATGATTTGTTCTTAGTTTCTCTCATAATCAGTTCAGGTTAGACTAATGCAGCAACCACAGCTAAATGTCTAAGGCTTACAACTCTTCTAGTATGTTTTAACAAGATGTATTCCAAAATGAACAAACTTCTCCCCACACAACTAATTCCTTGTGAGTGTCAGTGGAACTAAAATAGATCTGAGGCTTATATCTGGGTACTACAGCTGGATGAACAGTGTAAGTGGACAGTTATTGATTACCTGTCTAAATTGATTGACACTAATTTTAAGAAGCGGGGACCTTTCTCCCTCATTCCAGGCAGCTGCTCATAAGTTCAAGTCTTTATTCCTTCATTAGGACTAATAGAATGGCTTGCAGACTTTTTTGAAAGCCTTTGTGTGGTCAGAGAAACAAGTTATTATGAGAGCCCAGAAGCTGAATTGCACTTTTATAAATAAGCTTGTGGTCTTTTAATGTTTGATTTGCTGTTTGACTGCTTGCTAGATAATTAAAATGTTTTTACTCAAGCCCCTAATGTGGACAAAAGGACCTCTGAGAATTTTACTGAAAGTAATGCAGATCATTGTTAGTTATGAGATTATATTTACTGGGGTTGTGTAACGCTAGCTGGCAAGCAAGAAAATCAACTGTGGGCACAAGTCTAAAAAGCTATTTTGGAAGAATGCAGTTTGCAGTTGTGCCAGGGACCTGATAAGGAAAAAAAAAAAAAAAAAATATATATATATATATATATATATATACACACATATAAAACCATTTATATTTCAGTGTTTTAAATATTATATATAAAGGATGCATAGATGCATTTGTTTAAAGCCATGCCTCTTCCCTGTACTTGATAATTTTCAGTGTCTTTGGCACCTAAAAATAGACTAATAAATGAGAAGTCCACAATAGAGAACAGTTAAATCATCCAGTTTAATGACTCCTCCTCACCACCACTTCTGCCCCTTAATCACTGAATCATGAACTAAAAGTTGGAGTGACGATTCCTACTGCAAAGAGTAGCAACAAAAATTAATATCAATCAGTTTCATATTGAAGGTATGACTCTCTGTAATAAAAGAAAATAATTAGAAACAGGTTTGTTTCACATTTTCCCTTCTAGGAATCTAACATTCAAATGGGATGATTACATTCCAATTTGTTTTCCTAAAAATGCTACAAATTTGATTGTATATTTTGCTGACTTCTGACAGGAGATCTTGATAACTAGAGTATTTCTCTATGTATGGTCTGTAATGAAGACGTCCATTTTAATCTCATCATGGCAAGGAAACATGCCTTGCCAAGAGCTCAAAATTGCAACTCTGTTCTCTTAACTCTTCATTTTTTTTCTCTAATTATTCCTTGATTGTAGGGCAAATTCTCCAAGCTGTAGTGGAAAGGAAATCATTGTCTTTTTATTACCTCCCAGGGGAATTCATTCCACTTGTTTACTGATGTGTATGGTTGACTGACTAAAGTGATTCCTAATTAGCATATATGAAATAATCATTGGTCTATCTGGAGTCATAATTAATGCATTAGGAAGAATTTACTGAGTGTCAAGCAGATAGGTATGAGCATAAATGAGCTTATTTTATCCCTGTTGAAACACAGAGGATACCGTTTAGATACAATGTTTATTAAACAGAGCAATAATAATAAGGCAATTTATTAATATCATTAGTGAACATGGTTGGAAATATGGGTTATTATATATAAATGTCTTTCTATATAACATACCTCAGAAACCAAAAGTCAATTTGACAACTTTGTAAATGTAAACAAAGTTTTTAAGGGAAAAACTAAATTTTTTCATCATGTTGTTTTAATAAACATCCCCCCACCCACCCCCACAGCATTTTCCTGGGCTGGGAAAACATCTATCAACTAAGAGAGTTTTATCTTTGCTTGGAAAGGTGAATAAAATCTTTCAGTTGCTTTAAGCATATGTTCCATTTCCAGATAGGAAACACTAAAGTTATGAAGCTGAGCACACAGAAGGGCACAGGGTTTTGAGGAAAAAACTGGTCAGATGCCAAGGGGCTCAAAAGACAACTTTGGAAGAATTCACCATGGTCCACAGGCTGGATTTTAGTCTCATCAGCTCAAAGGCACCATTTTTTAGCACATTGAGGAAAATCAGCTGCTTAGAAATAAATTCCCACAAATCAAGCTCAGGATGAGTGATGTAAAAAGCAAGGCTATCTTGTTGATTTACAGTTAGAAATATAACTGTCACAAGGCTGAGTATATTTGCATCAATATGACCAGTTCATTCTCCTACTATGAAAATCTTCTTACAGCTTAGGTTGTAAGCCAAATTACAACCTGAGTTTGCTTAAGGTCGAGTCAGTGAGTGAGTTTAGTGTGTTCAGTAGTGCCAAGCATAATCTCTAATGTCTTAATGAAATCATCTCCAGAGTAGAAATCAGTTTGCCATAGGGACTGGCATACTGAGGACTTGTATCAGGACACCCTTTCACTGTGGACCGGGGAGGTCAAGTCCTGCCAGCATCTGCCTGGAGAGCTCTCCTTTCTGCACATCTTTACTAAAAAGTTATCACTTATCAGGCACATTCCTCTGTGTTGAATTAACACTCTGGGTTAAGTCCTTTGAGTCTTTCCCTCTCTTTAAGATTTCTTTGTACATCTCAGATTTCTGCATTATACATGGATTTTATATTTTAACTCTCAGAGGTCATAATTTTTAATAAGATATTGTAGGAAAATCTTTCTATTGACCTATATTATATATCCTCATTTAAAATCTAAAAAAAAAAAAATCCTTATTAGAGTTTCAGTTACAAAATTGAACTGAAAAGTCTAAGATACTTGTCTGGAGAATCTACAGACACAACACACACGGGCATGCTCTATTAGGGGTGTAACACTCGCCTCAGTGAACTCCATTCTATCATTTCTCTTCTGCTCCTCATGGCTCTTCACTCACTCTTTTGTCTCCTTTTTCCATCCATTCTTCCGCTGTGGACAGTCCTCCTTTTCCTCCATTCCTCTGACAACCTGTTCCATCTTTTCTTAGCTTGCTAGCTTCTGTCTTGTCAGACTTCCCTTCCTGCCTGACATGGATTCATAGTTGATCATGCAAGTCACTTTCTCATCCAAGCCATCAATTTCTACACTCTTTTATGTTTGTGCTTCATCTTTCCAATAAACAGCAACATTAAATCATTGTTCTACATCTGTATTCTCTGCTTTTGAAAGCTCCTAGAAAATAATACTGTAATTACTAAAAATGCACCCACCAGTACACGCTCTCTCTTTTTTTATTGATATTCTCCAGACCTACTTGCAGTGCCCCATTGGGCATGCAGCCTGCCCCACTTAAGATGATCTCCCTTATCCACATACACATTTATTTTCAAAAGGATTTAAAATTATACATAAAGAGCCAGGACAGAATGGATCATGGGAAAAATTCTAACATTCTTTTACCTGACTTGGATAAAATTTTCCTCCTTTCACCATGCTCATATGAAAATTTGGGGTTATTGATAATTTGCATATTTCATATGCATTTCTATCCTGTGAACCCATGGAAACTCTTTCCCACAGATCATTAGACTTCAGGCACAATATTGTTCATTAAACTAACCTGATAATTAACTCCATAATACACTTAGTTGAATACCTCTGATAATATGTTTGTGCATGTTATCATCAGCACAGTGTTACATGTTGGGGCTGCAATGTAGATAGGTAGGTCGTTATAGATAGGTGAATAATTATACAAAGATCAACATTTCCAAAATGAGTAAGCAACCTGAAAAGAGAGGAAATTGGAAAGTTAATAAACTTTGAAAATCTGGGTTCAGAAAAATAAATAGGGTTCTTTTATTGAAGGATGTCTTGGAGCATGTAATAAGCTATAATGGCAGTGTATTTATGAGAGATATATAGTTGTGGAGTTTCCACACTTTATTTGGTTATGGAAATTTTTTTGTAAAAATCCATTCTTAGGACCAGTTTTCTTTTTGCAGAGCACACATTTTTAAATTCGGTTGTAAGAAGTTTATTCTCTATTAACCACTGTTGCTGATCCAGTTAACACAGAGACAAGTTGGCCTGGTGCTCAGTTTATCGATAGACTGTTAGCCAATTTATAAAATTGTGTAAATAAGAAGAGTATTCAAAGTAAACCAAAGAATAGATACACAAATTATGCTGCATTCATAAATGACACAGCATTAAAAAGAAATGGAAGACTGAAACCCAAGAATGTGGATGACAGTCACAGTAGTCATCAAGAATACAAACAACAATAAATTATGTGGAGTATATGGGGGAAAATTCTTATTCACTATTGGTGGGAATGTAAACTGGATAGCAACAATGTACTTACGATGTATAGAGGTTATAGCAACCATGTATAGAGGTTTCTTAAAAAATAAAACTACCACATGGTGCTTCTATACCATTCCTCACAATATATCTGAAAGCATTGAAGTCAGCATACTGTAGAGACACCGGTGTTTATCTCAACAATCCACAGTAGCTAAATTATAGAATCAACCTAGGTGCCCATCAGCAGAAGAAGAGGAAATGTTGTGTATATACAAAAGGGAGTGTTATTCAGGCACCAAGAAGAACGAAAGGAGGTAATTTGTAGGAAAATGAATGGAGCTGAATATTTTCATGTTAAGTGAAACAAGTCCAATTAAGAAGACAATAATGGCATGTTTTCTCTCAGATGTGGAATCTAGAAAAAAAAAAAAATGATGACCTGAATGTTGACAGAGACGATTAGAGAAGAGAAGAGGATCAGAGGAGGGCTGTGGAAAGTAAGAATGGATAAAGGGAGTAGAAATAATCAGAGTATGTTATATGCATGTACGAATATGCCACAATTAAATCCATTATTCTTTATAATTAATAAGAAGGGCTTGGGTGAATCTTCAAAATATCACTCTGAGAGAAAGAAGCTAGATATAAATCATGCTGCCTCTTTTATATAAAATTCAAGACCTGGTAAAATTAATATAGGATGATAACAATCAGAAGAGTGTTTGCCTCCAGGAGGGAAAGAATTGACTGGAAAAGGTCATGAGGAGATTTCCAGGATGAATAATGTATTTTACAGCTTGATTTGGATAATGGCAATTCAGGTAATTTCATTTGTTAAAACTCAACAAACAGTGCACTTAACACCTAAGCGTCTATTTCAGTACTGAGAGGTGTTAAAAGAAAAAAACGTTATAAAAGACTAGAGATGATAACCCTTTGTTAAAATAGTCTTTGTTCCCTGGAGTAGGAAGATGGTGATGAGACAAGTGGAATGAAGACAATTCTCCAAGTACACTGCATCACATGATGCAAGAGGCTGCTTTTGCTACTGTTCTCATCAGCATCAGGGTCAGAGAAAAACTTCTCTTTTCTGATTTCCAAGAAAACAGGCCAGTTACAAGGTTTAAGTAATAATGCTTATTTGGGAGATGCAATGACTGAACAGTAAAAGTTGAGGAAAAAGAGAAATAAAGCCATAAGGGTAGAAATCAATATATCCCTGCACTGATTACTGCATCATAACTTCAGCTGGGATGAGACACTACAGTCAGTAGGTCCCAAAGGCTCATATGTTGAAGGCTACGGCCCAACTGGTGGTGCTTATTGGGAAGTGATGGAAACTGTCAGGGGTGGGGCTTCGTTGGGGAGGTGGGTCACCGGGGATGTGCCTGAGGATGTATTTTGTCCTTGGACCCTTCCTCTTCCTCCTGCTTGCTCTTTAGGTGTCCTGGCTTTCATAAAACAAGCAGCTGTGCCCTTCTTTGTGCTCCCTGCCATGGTATTCTGCCTTGTCAAAGGCCAAAGCAAAGGGACAAGTAACCATGGACCAAAACCTCTGAAACCATGAACTGAAATAAAGCCTTCCTCCTTTAAGTTGACTTTCTCAGGTATATTTTTTTTCACAGCAATGAAAAGCTGACTAACACAGGTGCTTAGTAGTGCTCCTTCTTGGCCACGGCCAACAGGCATAGGTAGGAGCTGCAGGAGTCCATGTACTCTGCCAGGAAGACACAGAGCTATTGAGAGGGTTAAAGATAGGACACCTCAGGGAATGAAAGTAGTGCACTGGGTCCATGGCAAGAATTATGGCATGTTTTGGCAGTGTTTGTCCTCTCCAAAAGATACTGTGGGATTGACTGTGCTTTAGCAAGTACCAAGAGTATCCAAGGACAAGACCAGGAACCAGGGCATCTCAGGTATAAATATATACTGGCAAAGTAACTTTTGCACTGGCAGCACCTTCAAAAAGAGGCAAGTAAAGAGAGAGAACCTGAGAGCAGAGAGAAATAGTTCCAAAAGTGCTTAGAAGTTTGAATTTTCTGAAGAGACTGAGTTCAGTGGAAAGTTGTGCTTTTTAAAAGTAGAAGAATTTGACAAACATATAGCCCATAACACCTTTCCTCACTTACCCAGAGCTAGATGAATGAAGTACAATAAACAAAGAAAATGTGCTTGGATTTAGTTTCTCTGTATAAGGTTTAAAGAGCTTCCTGGGTCTTTGACTTGTTGTCCTTCATTATTTATTACTAGTGCTTCTAATATGCCGTCTGCCCCATTCTCTGTCTCTGGCACCTCACACCTCAGCTACTTTACCTGTGCCCTGCACGACTCCATTGCTGTTTTCAAGTAGCTCCCTTTTTCTCTGTCTTTAAGGAGTTTTGATTGAATGCTTGTGATTGTGTGTAAACTGTGAAGATACTCTATATGATGTCATCTGCTTCCAGAAGAACTTCACTCCTTCTCTGTTGGGCACAGAAAGTGAGTGGTGATAATTCATTTCATGAGGATGCTGATGTGACTCCTTCTCCTGGTGTAACCCTTTATAGCCCATGACTTTCAGCAGAGATCTCCATGTATCAGCAGTGCTTTTTCAGTGATGGGTCCTGAACTCTATTTTCTCCTCAATGGTGCAAGTTTAAAACTTTATTTTTCAAAGATTTCCAACTTATATTTTCAGAACCTAAAATTAAACAGCTTCAAACTTGGAAAATATTTTGAAAAGAAACCTGCTCAGGGCCCCTTGAGTTTCCAATTTTTTCTTTCCAGTCACTTGAGACCCTCAAAACACTAGGCAATGTTTTCATTTTTATCCTCTCTCCCTGTGCACATTGACATAGGCCCTCAGGGAAGGCAGCATCATCACAGATCTCTTTGTCTTTCCCTGGTTTCTTTAACAGACTCTTAGGCTCTGTCTATAGTTTCTCAAGTATTAACTGGGGTAGTAGTTGCTGGTCTTCTAGGTGTGTGCTTTGTGGTGTGAAAAGTCCACTCTACATACAAGGGAAAGACCATTCAGGGCCTACAATTCTAGGCCTGTTGTGCCTGGGATGGAGCCTTTCTCTATATCAGTGGCTGAATGTATGGAAAGAGTCTGATCTATTGATTGCAGTTACCAACCATTTATTTAGCCTCTCCAACACACAGCTGGGAGATGAGACATGCTGGTTGCCCACCTTTCCCAGGAGACACCACAACCCTTAACTCTGATCTGAGGTGAGAACGAGCCCTGAGTCCTGAGTTCAACCTGCCAATAGCAGAACTTCCATCATGCTGAGACTGTGAGGATCTGGGAGCAGAACATGGAGAAGCTGATCATGGTTCAAACAACAGAAACCCCTACTGTTTTTACTTGGTTACAGCAGATTTCTTGAAGAAATGTTTCTCCATTTTCTGTATGCTTTTAAGCTATTTCTAGAAAGTTTAAAAACTTTTTTCACCAATTATTGTTTCTCTAGGGAGGTGAATCATGGAACTCTTCACACCGTTATCCTGGAAGTTAACTCTAATAGCAATTAATATTTATTGGGGAGTTATAATACAAGTACTAAGATAGGATCTTTGCAGGCATTTTGTTTTTTCATATTTATGATAATTCTCAGAAATAGGTAAGAGTATTGTCCCAAGTGTAAAGATGAAGAGGCTAAGTCCAGAAGTGTTAAGTAACTTGTCTATATTCCTTCAGATACCAAGCATCTGGTTTGAATAGAGACAAATGGTGTCTAATATTAATGATTTGGGGCACTTTATCATACCTGACTCCCATTCTTCAGTATTCTACATTATAGTTAATTTTAATAGTAAAAGAAGTAAGGCCTGACAAATATACATATTCAAGTGCCAGGGTTTTTCCATGAATGGATTGCTCACAGTGGTGTCTATGGAACTTGCCTGTGCAGCGAGAACTTAACTGAGTGGCTGCCGGGCAAGCCTAGCAAGCTACAGGGAAATTGTATACTTGTTTAGAGAATCAGGTCCCTTCTTTATTCCTTTCAACAGTTTTTGGGACTTCCATATTCTGAGTTGATTCTGCATTCAATATATAATTGTAATATAAGATTGAAAATTCTGTTTACAATGTAAGTCTAAAGTAGTTTCTACTCTTGCATTATTGAAATGGCTTCCTTGATACAGCTCACTGCACCCAGAGAAATCTACTTAGCTAAGTAGGAGGACTTCCATATTCATTCCTTACAAAATTTAACAGCAACCAGGTGAAGTAAACACTGTTGCTACCCAAGTTTTGAAAAACTAGTGCTCTGATGTTAAAGTTTTACTGTTTAAAGTGATCGTTCTTTCCTGTTTATTAGCATATTCTTATGGAGCTTATACTGAAGATTTTATTAAAGGAAACACTTCCTTGATTGAAGACATTTGTGAAAGTAGGTCATAAACCTCAAAAGTTTTCCCAAAGGAGATTTTTACTATCATTCTTCAAATATAACACTAGTAGTTTCTATTGTTAACATAGGGTTAATGACCCTTGCTGGGATGAATTCTCTAACTTTGTGAATATCTTGTAGTGGGATTTTCTCTCTTCAAGATGAAAGAACACAGTTTTATGAAGGAACACGTTTTAGCCTCTAAGATTCAATCAACAAAACAAAATATTTGTTGGTCACGTAGGATTTATAAGATGCCATGCTAAGAAATGGAAAAAATACCAAAGGAGCAAACCATGGTCCCTGGCCTCCAGATCACTAATACATGCCTTGAAGACTGATATGACAGAATAAAGTAGAAATTCTAGCTCTAATACAAGTGATATGAATTTCAACAAGTTATTTAAGTTTTCTGAGTCTCGATTTCTTTTTTATTAAAGATTTTTGTTTGATATATTTATTTTTAAATATGTTTTATTGGTTATTCTTAGTTATGCATGATAGTAGAATCCATTTTGAAAGAATTATACAAGCATGGAATATATCTTTTGCTAATTAAGAAACCATTCTTCAGGGTGTGCATGATGGTGTGGCTCACTTAAGTATTTTCATATGTGTACATAGGAAAATAATGTTAGATTTATTCTACTCTTTCCTATTCCTGTACCCCCTCCCTTCCTTTTATTCACCTTTGTCTTATCTACTGAACTTCTTCTCCTTTCCCCCTTTATTGTGATTTAATTTCCACATATTAATGAAAACATTCTATGTTTGGTTTTTGGAGATTGGCTTATTTCACTTAACATAATATTCTGCAGATCCATCCATTTGCTGCTGAATGTCATAAAGTCAATCTTATTTATGACTGATTAATACTCCATTGTGTATATATGTATCTACATACCAGTATTTCTTTATTCATCTGCTGATGGGAACCTAGTTTGGCTCCCTAGCTTAGCTACTGTGAACTGTACCGCTATAAATGTTGATGTGACCGTGTCACTCTTAATAAATAAAATAAGGCTCTAATGTTTAGTTTGGAAAATTTTATGAGGCTTACATAAGATAGTTTATGTAAAAACCTACACCATATGAAACACAGAGTAGTGCTTATACATAGTAAGGATAAGTATGTTGGTGAACAAAAATATATATATGTATACATATATGCAGACACATGTATGTTAAGAAATGACTGCATACTAGACATTTTTGATAGAAAGTCAAGTTAAAAGAAAATTTATGAGTATTTGAATCTGCATCAAATGTTAATAATAAGCACTTTTTATTTTTAAACTTTTATTTTTGAAAATATTTTCAAGTTACAAAATAGTCTAAAAATTAATGCAACTATTTCCTTATAGCATGAAGTCTTCACCTGGATTTATCTTTTTATCACACACTTGTCTTCTTTATAGATAATCAGAAGGTAGGTAGGTGGTCGGACAAATCAAAGGATGTAACAATAGTAGTGTTAATACAATATCTAATTATCTAATATATCTAATATACTTAATTTCTAATATATATCTATAATCTAATATATACTCCATAACAAATGTTGCCAATACTGTGCTATAGAGCAATTTTTATTGGTACATTATTATTTTGCCTACTTCTTGTGGGATCCTTCATGACATATACATACATGTACATAATTTGATCAATTACTTTCTTCAGGACCTCCCCTTTTCCTCGCCCCTGATCTCATTCTTCTACTCTACTGGTCTCCTTTCTATGAGCTTCAATATTTTATCTTATTAAATAACTAACACTACTCATGGCTGAAAAGTCTGGCTAGTATAAACAATGCATCTAATTTTAATTTACAAATTAACTAGGAATTAATCTGATTGTGCATCTTACTTTGAATCTGAGGCAAGGTTGGAGGGAAAAAATGAAGTGGGTCTTTTGATATTCACCAAGATGGAAAAGCACAAGAAGAGATAAAGTATGACATGAAAGTAGAGATTTACCTTCAAAAAGCCTCCATTGTGAATTCAGATTCTCATTATTTCTAGCTATGTGACTTGAGCAAACAATGAAATTTCTTTGTTCTTTACTTTGAAAAGGGATACAAAATACTTAGCAAAAGATCTGGAAAAAAGTAATCACTCAAAAAATGATTATCCCTGTTCTTTTAACTATTTTATTTATTTTTTGTTTGTTTTTGTTCTGCGTATTGAACCCAGGGGCACTTTACTACTGAGCTTCATCCCCTGCCCTTTTTTATTTTTTATTTTAAGACAGGGTCTCACTGATTTGCTTAGGGCCTCTCTAAATTGCTGAGTCTGGCCATGAACTTGCAAGCCTCCTGTTTCAGCCTCACAAGTTGCTGGGATTACAGGCATGAGTCACCACATCTGGCCTTTTAGCTATTTTTAAAGCATTAATTGAATTGAAATTTAGTTTGCATTTCTAACTATGAAGGATCATGGTCAGAAATCCCTGAGTCTAATACATTCACAAGCTTAGGTCAGTAATAGATCAATACAGAAAACTGGATTAGATGCTAAAAAGGATATTTTTGTGAAAATTCACAGAAAGTATTAGGGCAAATTCCACATTAAAAAGAAGATCAATTACGCTGCACTCTCACAGCACTGCAAATGTGACATAAGAACTCATGGTCACTGTGTCAGCTAATGGTGAGACCCTGGAATGTCCACAGGCTTCCCATTGAACAGCACTGCCATCTTCATGAAGGACTATAGCTGCTGGAAAACAAGCCCAGGTTTGGTCCCAGGTTCTCCAGTCCTTTAATTACTTTCTTCAGAAACACAAAGGCTAAAAGGCAAAAAAAAAAAAAAAAAAAAAAAAAAAAAATTTAGTACTTAGTGTGTGTGAAACTAGGTGAAAATGAACATGGTTGTCATATGTCATGAGTGGCATAGGTCATATATTTTTCTGAGCCCCAGATACATGGAAGGTTGGGACATTTTGGTTGAGCCAATAATTTCACAAGGTTGTATGTTCATATTGCATTTTGTCTTTTAAGGTTTATTTTGATTAACCCAGAAAGTTCCATTCAAAAATCCTGAAATGCATTCATTGCATTAATATGCACATGACATATGTACACACAAAAATATGTAAGTCACATATGTACACACACATGTTTGTGTGTGGGTGTGATTTTAAAAGACAAATTTCACTATTTGATTTGTAAACTTGTGATAAGCTAAATCTAAGATAACCCCCAATGATCCTCAACTCTTTGTCTAGTTCTTCCCTGATGAGATGATTGTGGATGTAAACCGTGGCTATGATTAAGTATTACTCCCAAAATTATGTCATTTCTGTAGCAAAAGAGATTTTTCAAATGCAATTAAATTTCCCATTCAATTGAGTCTGTTGAAAAGTGAAACTTGGGTGGGCCTGTCTTAATCACATGAACCCTTTAAATCTGGGTATAGGGTCAGGTACAGCAGAAGTCGGAGATTAAAATCTGCAAAAGCATTTCCTGCTGGCCTTGAAAGAGCAAGGTCTATGTTGTGGAAGGGGACACAGGCATGGAATGGCAGGTGGCCTCTAGGAGCTAAGAATAACCCCTAATCAAGAGAGTAAAATGAAAAAGAGGCTTCCTATAAGTGGCAAGGAAATGATGTCTGTCACTCACATGAATGAGATTGGAAAAGGACTCTGAGCCTCAGAGTCAGTACCTTGATTTCAGCCATGCAGGACCTGAACAGAAAATACTGTGGCTTCATGCCAGGCTCCAAATCCACAGAAATTGTGAGATAATAATTTTAAATGGTTTTAAGACATTAAGTGTGTGGTAATCAGTTATGTAGCAATAGAAAATTAATACAAAGCACAATTCAAAGAACTGCAGGTGTGATATCTGAACTTCTTGATTAAAGACCTGAATAGGTACAAATGTACCATAATAGCATTTTTATACACATTGTACATTATAAAGTAGAGCATAATGAATCTCTTATGAAGCTAATAAAGCAAGACTTCAAAAATATGCATTGATCTGAAACATATTTGGCTTTTCTCTTCAAACAAGATAACAAGTTAGTGGGTGGGATAGACATGATCATAAATTAAAAGCTACAGAGAGTGAACAATGAGGATAAGAGCCAAGTGTGTGCTAAGAATGCAGGGTCCCATTTTTCCAGCTCCTACCTGACACACACTTTACACTATAAGAGAGAGACTTTAAATCATTCTCCAGATAAGGGGGACTGTTAGACTCTCCTCTTCTGGGTTTTACATTAATTTCAGCAGCAATAATTTATGCCATTTTTCAATTTAGAAAAAATCATGTCTTTCTTCCAACTTTTAAAAATTTTATCCAGTAAATGTATTATTGACTTGAGACATCAGGAATAATAAATTGCTTCTTGAATCCTTTTGGCTTATATCAAGAGCCCAAATGCAAGAGAATCTGATGTCATAGAAAAATTATGTAAATAATACTGAAAAAAACCCACTGCCCATAGAAAAATAACTAAATAATATGAGCATCCATGTGCAGAGGGTGCTTCACCAATTTCCAAAACTCCTTTTTTATTCTCCTCATTTTCAGTGAAACCTAATTATGATACTCCTGAATGATAGACATTCTCAGAAGATGGAGAGAAAAGAGCAGTAAAACCCTACGCTGCACTAATGGAAGCAAGGCATGTTCCACCTTCCCGCCACTGCCATTCATTTTCAAAGCCCAGAGTTGTCGTCATCTATGGTTATTACTCTATAATTTGGTTTGGGTTCCTTATTCCTCCTAACCTCACTTATGAGGGGGAACACAGGGAGAAGATTAACCATTGAGAGTGTGCATTTGATGTTATGAAGTTGCTTTGGAAATTCTCATTTCTACATAGGCTATGACTTGGAAGAGTAAAAATTTCCTTGTAACTCTTTGTGAAGAAAGAGGCAAGAACTCAATCCATTCATTCATTTGTTCATATTTCATTTCTTCTTTCTTTCCTTTTATGCATACATCTGCTGAAAGTCCACTTTGCTGTCTGCTGAGAATAAATATGGCTAAGATGTACTTGCTGTCATAAGGAGCTCTCAATTTATAGGGGAGAATTATGAGCCCAAATCATTTAGACCCAAAATGGAGATATTAGGCATTTGATGGCATAAAGTTATACCTGATTTGAGCTGGAAATGGAAAGAATGCTGTTTTGTGTAAAAAATCATGCAATGCAGCTGGGCCTAGTTATGCACATCTGTAATCCTAGGGACTCAGGAGGCTGGGCTGAGGAAGAAAGATTTCAAGTTGGAGGTCTCCTCAGTGATTTAACAAGCTTCTGTCTCAAAATAAAAAATAAAAAAAAGGGGCCTGGGGATAATGCACCAAACCAAACAAAACAAAAGGCTTAAAGAAAGAAAGGGAAAAAATGCTCAATGAAAGATTTTCTAGGTTAAAATTACTAAACGATATTGTAGGGCAGTTATCAAATTATTCTACAAATATTTCAAACTTTTAAGAAGTTTGTATATTATAAATTTGTGTGCTAAATTAAATGTCTTCCTACTCTAGTCACTAAATCAGGACTTTTTGACTAGTCACCTTTTTAAAACTGGTTTGTTTATATAACTTAAAAAATAGAATTCTTAAAATTACTCTCAGGTTCCCTTTTATAACTCTGCTACAGAAGATATGTTACAACTTATTTTTAGATGGATCTTACCTTAAGATGCACAGATAAACTCTGATTTTTAATTCTACTTGTGAGAGACCTCTCAATATCTGACAGAAAATTATATTACCTTTTTGGTTTGGTTGCCAGGAAACTCAAGGGTAAATTTTAAATAAAACTCAACTTCATCTGTGTTTTTGATATAAATAGAATCCTGACCTCATCACTATATAATTATTTTTAATGATACAAATCAATTCGGTATTTAATGTTAATCACTTCAAACATTTCCATGAGTGTGGGGGGTTTTCCACATCCTGTGTGGATGAGGGGATGAGTTTCTGTCAGAGGACAATAGTGCCAGTGCTGGAGATCAATTAAATTACTAATAGACTTATATAATCAATAAACACAAGAGCCAATACTCTTCAAATGGAAGGGGGTGTGGCAGATCAGGTCATACCAGATCTGACCTCCAACAAGATGGAGGACCCCACATTCACCTTTATTTCTGGTTATACAGGTAAAGGGCCCCAGACAAGGAGTGGCTTCTTCTGTGAGGAACAGGATTGGGTGGAGTTAGGGAAACCATTTGCTAAGGGAATTAGCATCTGCTCAGATGGTGAGCCACTCCATACAGGGCCACCTACTAGGCTATCTGAAACAGTCTCCCATGACTGCCAGTTCCTGAGAGTCAGACCTCTGTATCCTATGGCTCACCAAGCCTGATTGGGCTAAATATGGATGGCTCCCCACAGATGAGGGTATGACATGAATAATGAAAAAAATAGACAGATATGGTGGTACGTGCCTGTAATCCCAGTGATTTGGGAGGCTGAGGCAGGAGGACCACAAGTTTGAGGCCAGTCTTTGTAACTTAGCTAGACTCGATCTCAAAATATAAAATAAAAAAAGACTGTGAATGTATTTCAATAGGAGAGTATTTCTGAGTTCAATCCCCAGAATCAAAATTTTTTTAAAAATGAAATGAAATGATAAAGTAAGTAGTCTGTGCTCTGGAATTATAGGATACTCCCTGGAGAGACTGTATTTGATATAGGTTTTGAAATATAAATAGAAAATTTTCTAACTATGAAATCAGATTCAAATGAAGATTGGTTAAAAATATATTTCAATTGAGTGGATAAAGAAACTGTGGTATAAATATACAACGGAATATTACTCTGCCATAAAGAACGATAAAATTATGGCATTTGCAGGCAAATGGATGAAATTGGAGACCATCATGCTAAGTGAGATAAGCCAATCTCAAAAAACTAAAGGATGAATGATCTCGCTGATAAGTGGATGATGACACATAAGGGGGAGGGTGGGAGGAGTTAGTGTTAGGGCTAGGGTTAGGGTTAGGGAGGGGGGCAAGAATGGAGGAAGAAAGGACTGTATAGAGGGAAAAGAAGGGTGGGAGGGGTGGGGGGAAGGGAAAAAATAATAGAATGAATCAAACAACATTACCATATGTAAATTTATGATTATACAAATGGTATGCCTTTAAGCCATGTACAAACAGACAAACAACATGTATCCCATTTGTTTACAATAAAAAAAAATGCACCCCAATGTTTTCATTATTATTATAGGTTGACACTTCATTTCATTTCAGAATCACAATGACATTCTCAGGACAATCACAAACCTTTCTTCTAACCTGGGGCAGCATCTCCAAGTCCTGCGATGTATAGTCACTTCTCCCTTAGTTTCTTTTCCCCTCTTTGTACAACAATTTTTCATCCTCAGGTTTCCTCTCAGACATTTTCTCCCCCAGGAGGCAGCCCTGACTGAGTCGCTGCTTCAGGCCTCTGTCATAGTTACTGGAACAACACCAGTGCAGTCCTTTTCTCTTAGCAATGCCATTACTAATCCAAACCAGACTCCCAAGTCCCCCAGGGATGAGCTTTTAGATTCCTCTAAATGTCCCAGAGGCAGTGCTGTGTGAGATACTCTTTAAATACTTGAGGAAAGAACCCCTTAGCCACAGGTGGGGGAACTGGTCACAAAACACACATAAGCACACCCTCTACAAACAAACCCATGCTCTAAAACCCCCATTTAAGGTATACTCCAGGTCTGGGGTTCTCAAAGTATGGTATGGAAACCCCAAGGTTAGGGGTTTCCATACCATACTTTGAGAACTTATTAAAAACGTCAATTCCTGGGGTCTCACTCACATGGCCTGAAGCAGAAATT
The DNA here is from genome assembly GCF_902686455.1 of Sciurus vulgaris. Classification (NCBI taxonomy): domain Eukaryota; kingdom Metazoa; phylum Chordata; class Mammalia; order Rodentia; family Sciuridae; genus Sciurus; species Sciurus vulgaris. The sequence goes on from NC_136472.1 coordinate 50,464,404, forward strand.
CTTGGGGGTGGAGCCCAAGACTCTTGTTTTCACACGACCTCCAGCTGATGTCTGAAGTGGGCAAAGGTTGAGAACCATTGCTGAGGGTGCCCAATTCAATATGAGCAGGTGTAGCTCCTTGTTGCGACCTCCCTGAGACTTCCTACAGACTGAGGAGCCCTTAGGGAAAGGCCCTCTACCACTGAGCCACTTCCCCACCCTGTTTTATCTTTTATTTGAGACAGAGTCTCACTAAATTGCCCAGGTGTGTCTGGAACTTGAGCTCCTCCTGCCTCAGCCTCAGAGTATTTGGGTTTCCAGGCATGCACCATTGCACCTGACTTAAGCTTTCACTTTCAAGTCACTTTTCTAAGCCCTTATGATGAGGCGACTCAGCAATAACTTCTAAAGTATCTAAACAATGTGATTCCATGTCTAGGAAGTGAGGCTTTGCCTGGACCCTTAGCATCTTTCCTAAAGGCAGAGGCCAAGGTGATGTTGCCAACTCAGAAAAGAGATCATCAAAGCTCCTGAAACTAGCAAGAAACAAACCCCAGGCAACTAGCGCTCATCAGAAGAGATTCCAAAATGGTCAAGGAGGACAGAATGACCAGAGGCTGATGATCATTCCTCAGGTCTAGAGTAGACTCTACAGACACCCTCATACCAGACATTGCTAATGGATCACAACATGCTCAACAAGCTCCGGCAGCACCCAGAAATCCCTAACTAGAGGTAGCCACCTCAACTGATCAGAGCCGACCTTTAAGAAAAACCTGTTTACTAGCCTGAATTTAGGAATTAAGTCTTCATACTCAGCAAAGTTAGTAAAAAAAAAAAAAAAAATATATATATATATATATATATATATATTTAGTCAGTATGGTTGAAGTATTGATATATTTAACATTTTATTCATCTTAAATCAGTTTTGATAATTTTTTTTCAGTTTTGTGTGTGTGTGTACTGGGAATGGAAACTACAACCTCATGCTTGTTAGATGAGTACTCTGCCTCTGAACCAAAGCCCCAGTCCAAGACCCCAGCCCTTAATGCATGTTTTTTTTCCTAGAAATAATCATTGTATCACAATTTTAATTTTTTGCATTAAGGTGTGTATATTATTCGTTTTTTGGGGGGTTACCGGGGATTGAACTCAGGGACACTCAATCACTGAGTCACTTTCCCAGCCCTATTTTGTATTTTATTTACAAACAGGGTCTCACTGAGTTGCTTAGCACCTTGCCATTGCTGAGGCTGGCTTTGAACTCAACCTTCCTGCCTCAGCCTCCCAAGCCACTGGGATTACAGGCAGGCACCACCTCCCCTGACACATATTATTATGAGTTAAAAAATTTAGCTTCATCTCAAATTATATCCATTTTTCTCATTCCTAATACTGTAAATTTATATGTTCACTTTTTATTTTCATTAGTTTTCCCTAAAATATTTAGTATTTTTGCTAAATGAATATATTTGATTATATAATCTTTTGAAAAATTTGTTTTGTTAAATTCTACATTATTATTTTGTTCCTACTTCTTTAAATTTAATGTATCTTTTCCTAAAGCTTAACAGCTTTCTTATTGTCCAATATAAGAATTTAGAATTACATACCTTTCTTAAAACTATCCTCAAGTTTTTGTATATAATGCAGTCATTTTTTTAATGATCTAATTTTTTGTGATTTCCATTTTATTTGGGGGACTGTGCATCATTTAGAAGTGTATACAAATTTTTCCCTTTTCATTTACAAACGAAGCGAAGATTTTTTCCTTTCAAATTAATTTTATGTAAATATTTATTTCACAGTACCTGCTTAATATGATATTGACTTTTCTTGTATTTTCTGAGACTTTCTTTAGATTAACCATTCAGCTATTATATGTGGTAAATTTTGCAAATGTTACATGTATACTTCTAAAGTATTTCTATAGGTGAGTGTCCATCAGGGCAGGAATTGTTTGTTGCTTCTGTTCACATACAGAAGCCCTTTAAAATATACATAAATCTAATACATTTGCTACTTGCTCTATGTAAAAGTTTGCCATGTTTATTTAAAGAATGTAAAGTTCATCAGTATTTTTTCTCCTCCCCGGAAAGTACAGGCACCCAAGGTTTTATTTCTAATCTTCCATCTTTCATTTTATTGTTGCATAGTACATTAGTTCAATTTTGGTTTTACTTTATATTTTTATTTATATGTATATTTAATTTCCACTACAAAATTGAAGCCCAAGGCTCCAATTTTTATTTCACGCCTATTTGTTTCTCATCACCAAATTGTACACAAATGTAAACCAATGGACCACTGCAGGATGAAGTTATTTTGCTTACACTATATAGTTAGTAGATTTATTTAATGAATACATATAAATAAATCAAGCTTTATGAGATAAATTTCATGGACTTTTACTTTTATCCATTCTAAATCATTTTTGTTTATCTTAAAGTAATCCATGCAGATGGTTTAAAACTTAGACAATGCACAAAAGCTTATAACAAGTACAGTTGTTCTCCTAACTCCTTTACTTCTTTTGGCAGCCTCTTACTTTTTAAAATTGTAAACGTGCTCATACACACATTCACCTCTTGGATATTCTAATGTATTGATTGACAATATTAAAGAAATAAAAATCCTTTGCTTTTCGTAGACCTTTTACTTCTCATTCACTCATTATGATGCTATCATAGTTATTAATTATATCAACATATATTTAAAGTAGTACAGCTAAATATTTATTACTAACAAACCAATTTTCTTTTCTTTAACATCTTTGATCATTTCTTGTAGACAATTTTTCACTTTCTTATACCTCTAACCAAATTTCTTCATACCTTCCAAGAATTCTGTAAAACACTTTCAGTGTAATATAACATGGCATCAAATCCATCAGATAAAATAGACACTTAGCCAGAAATAAACTTCTCAACAACTCCATTGTCCTGCTTAAAATATGACTTTTCTACCTGAACAGTCTATAGATACTTTGGCTGGGTTTTTGGTTGCAGGAGATTGTAGTATATGTGTATGTGTGTCAACAACAGGTTTCCTACTAGACCTAATAAACACACATATGCATAGTCAAAGACTGTGGTGGAAAAATAATATCAGTACACACATTTCTATTCTATGACTTATAACATAGAGGAGAAGATGGAAAGACAGGCAGCTAGCTGCCAAATAAAAAGGTGGAAATAAAAAAAAAAAAAAAAGAAACCATTTACGTCTGGAGACTACTCCCAAATACACGTTCAGAATTTACTCTTCTTCTCCAAGAGACTGGTGATGAGGAAGCAGTGAGAAACCTCATTGTGACATTGAATGTCATCCTTCCACCTCTGTGTCAGCTTTTCAGGGCTGCTAAAAGAAATCTTCACAAATTTGGTGGTTTCAAACAACAGAAATATATTCTCCTACAGTTCTGGAGGCCAGAAGTCTGGAATCATGATGTTGGTAGGTCTCCATCCTTTTGCTGTGGTTTGAATGTGACCCTCAAAGTTCATGTGTTGGAAGCTTGCTGCTTAATATAACAATAAGAGATGGAAGATTTAAGTAATGATAAAGCTATTAGTGCTTGACCTCAAGAATGGATTAATATCATTATCATGGGAGGGGCTTATTTGTCAAAGGAGTCTTTTCCTTGTAGAAGAACAAGTGTGGCTCATATACTCTCCCCCAACCCTCAGGGCTTTAATAAAAGATTTTGGCTATCCCACCAGAGTTGATATGGCAAGAAGACCCTCACAAATTGCTGTCTCTCAGTTTTGAACTCCCCCACTTCCAGACTTACAAACCAATAAATTTCTATTCACAAATTATCCAGTCTTAGGTGTCCTAATAACATAAAACAGACTAAAAGAACCCTTGAGGACTCCAGCAGGAAGTATACAGGTATGAGAACTCTTTGCAGAGTGTGACACATCTTTGTTAAGAATTTTTGATACGCCTATTCCTCTTAGGCACTGAACTGCTAAGGCCTAAATGGGAAATTACTGTTGCTCCGACTTCAGAGGAGTTGAAAGGTGGCCCTGTTAGACTGACTGAGGTGTTTTTCTTGCTTTTAAAAGAGAAGCAACTGGGAAGGATGAGCTTGGTCCTGCATGAAGAAATGATGACAGGAGGAAAATGTTACAGTGGCTGTAGATTAAGCTTCCTAAAGAGGTTTTGAGGGACACAGAATTGACCAAGGAGATTTTTTAAATGGTTTCCTGGAGAGAGTGTGTTGTGATACTCCTACTGATAGACCTAAAGAAATCTCAGTTAATCCACATTAATGCTCATGCGTTAGGGGCTGGAGGATCCTGCTGCTAAATACACGGAGGTGTTGGCTTTGGCTCTGGATTGGCGCAGGAAAAATTCAGAAAACGTTCACATAGAAACCGGAAATAGAAATCCATCGAAGAAACTTAGACCTGACAAAAGCAATGTAAAGGTTTTCTCTCACAACTCTGAGAAACATGAAAGAATTTGTTACTGGTTTTACAATTTTGTCTCAGGATAAAATGGCAGTTGTTCAAACCAGTTTATTGCCACTGTTCAACTTTTTAGGAAGATTCTTGCCAATGATTTAAAACCTCTTTTGTGTTGCTGTAAAATCCTGCCCCCTTCCATGAACCCAATTATATACTTTCCTGATTCTCAACTAAAATATCTAAGTGAAGGTGGCTTAGGGTTGCACCTTGTTCTCACTGCATTTCCATGATCATCAATGGCAAATCGACCTTCAGTGCTCCTGGTAATACCACTATATTCTTGAGGTTCAGCATAGTTTATTGTTTTTTGTTTCTTTTTTTTCTTAACATAATGATTCTTTGAAATCCTTTCATCTCAAACCTCTAGCTTTGCCAATTTGTCCTTCACCCTCAGTAGGTGTCTCCACCTACTTCCTGGAAAAAAAATAAAAAATTTTAGGTAAAAGCATCCTCAATTTCTTGCCACCACAACTTTCAATTTAATCTTAAACACATTATTTCTTTAGTTTCTCCTATTGAAGCAAAGCATCATTCCCACTTTATCTGGGAACCTGTCTCTTCCTGCATTTTCTGGATATGTGTGATATCAATGATGTCTTATGAAGGAAGCAGATACCTTTTAAATAGGGTTGATGTATGTGATGGTGATGACAGTTTGTAGATTCCAAGCATGAATAGTTTTTGACTCTTAGATGGTGACAGATAAAGGGACTAAGAAGAAATCTTGTTTGCCTCTTAACAATTTCAACAGGAAAATCACAGGCCTCTGGCAAAACTAGACACAAAGGGTTGAAATGCCCAGTAACATTCTTGTATTATAGAAGGATAGCAAAATTTTGAGGTCAGCTGCCATTCCTGCCATGCCATACATCCATTCCACAAGCCAGAGACTTAGAAATCAGAAACCATAGTTGATACTTCCCTTGTGCTTTCTTTCCCACCTTAACTCTACCAATTCCCCTTCGTTTAATCTCTTACACATATGGTCACATAATTCCAATGCCGATTTTGGACCCAGAAAAAAATGCTCTCCCATGAGGGAGACTTTGGTAGACTTGTACCTAGTCTAGACATATGCACACTGACTTCCCCAGTGCATTCGCCATTTGCAGCCATGGTGACATTCAATAATGCGAATCTAATCTTATTATGTTTCTCCCCCACTAATGTGGCTTCAAACATCTAAGAGTGACTTTCAGGAAACCTTTAGGTGACTATTGAGATAAAAGTCAAAAACCAGGACCTCCTCTGTAAGAATGTGCATGGTCTGGTCCCTATCAACTTACAGTATCATCTCTTTCACTCTACATTTTGATTTCTATGCTATGAGTACACTATTCTTTCTTCAATTCCTAGAGCAGACGATGTTCCTTTCAGCCTGAGAGTGCGAGGATTGGAATGCGCTCTACTCTCTTTACCTCTTCAACACCTATTTCATCTCTCAATTTCCAGGTATACCATCTCCAAAACTCCTGATGATACGAAAACCTTTCAGATTTGCGGTCATGTGCTCGTTTGATTTTCCTTCATTGTTTGTATCTTTGTTCCATCTTAAACACAAAAGTTTTTGTTTTCTGTGAAGATCTGTCTCCCTACACTGAATCTAAGTTTTATGTGAGCAAGAACTACCAATGTTTCTGCTGCTCACTGTATCATCAGTGCCTAAAACAGTTACCTAACATAAAGAGAGAGGTTAAGAATTGTTGAAAAGTAGGACTAGTCTTATGGTCAACACTGACTTCATTCTTCATTTCATGCCACAATCAAGAGCCACAATTTGGTTTGTCCTTTGTCTAGTGACAATGTTATTAGAGTGACCATTGACTACTGGGAAGAATTGCCCTACCTGTAGATAGTATAGGTTTCAAGGTTTGTGGGAACGACTGTTAACCATGTCCCCATTACACTCGAAAATTTCAATTTTATTGAAATCTGGTTTTTATTCACAACACTTAATTCATTAATTTATTCATTCATTTGAAAAATATTTATTTAGCACTTAGTAACTGCAAATGTTTTTCCAATTAAATTTGTCTGTGCTTTCCAGAATATTACAGATTCTTTGTTTTCACAGAGATATTCTACAATCATCCTTGTTCACTTTACATAAGGCCTGCCTTTAACTAGTACATTAGATACTCACGCCACGCTTGCCTCACAGATGCCTAGATGAATGTTTGGAATGGCAATGGTATAATTATCGTTGATTAGTGATGGAGCTAACCAACAACCCCCCACCCCCACTCTTTATTTCAGTCAACAACAACAAAAAAGAGGAAGTAGATGTTGATTATTAGGCACTAATGTAGAGCATTCGTGCATAGTTGTAATTCTACTCATGAATATGCATAGGTTATGCATCAATTGTTATTCTCAACAGTGTGGAAGGAACCACAACCGGTGCTACACTCATTTAGGATTAGAAAACAGACAGCGATATTGGAAAGCAATTCTGGGGAAAATATTGGGCAGGAGCCAGATACTCTTGCTTGTACTCCATATGGAAGCACTCCCTGGCCTTTTCATCATGTAAATTGAGGCTGCTGATTTAAGATCCCAATAGAGGAGCTATGGCAGTCTTCAGTGGCAAGTTGGGATAATGCTGATGTTAGGGGTATAAAGCAACTACACTTAGAAGCAACATAGCACAGTGTGGAAAGGCTCTGGCTTCAGACAAGTCTAGTCTTAAAAGTCTGCTTCTGTCACTTTCTAGCTGTGTTAACATAGGTACATAATTGGCCTCTTTGAGCTTCAACATCCTCAACCACAGAATAGTAATAATAATGTTCTCTCTCAAAATGCTCATACAAACTAAAAGAATTACATAAAAACCTTAAAATGTTAAAACACAGACACTTAAGGTAGTGTTTTTAGATTAAATCAAATCATCCATACTGATAACATTTCCTCTTTTCATTCTTTTTTCATTGATACATGTCAGTAGAATTCATTTTAATATAATTACATAAGCATGGAGCATACCATATTCTATTTAGGACCCTTTTCCAATTGATGTGCATGATGGTGGGATTTATTATGGTATTTTCATATAAGTACATTATTCTCATAAATTATTAAAAATATGTATCATTAAAACGTTCTCTTAGTAAGAACTGATTTTGTTCTCTTTTAGTCACCTGGCTAAACTTGTACCTATCATTTGAATGACCACACATCTTCGCTTCTTCCCTTCCATAAGATCTAAAGTCACCTCTGTCATTTATTCCATTCTAGATGAAGTATATGCATATATAGTAAGCTCAAATCACACATTCTGAGAATTATCTATAACCCAGATGCCTAGCTGAAGGGTAAGCCCATTCTCTGCTCCATTTGCTCTATCTCCATATACACAAGGACTGACTGGACAAGTAGAGGACATTGACAAGAATGAACAGATAAAATACAGATTACCCAGTTAAACTTGAATTCCACATAAGCAATATACAATTTCTTTGTATAAGTATGTCCTCAGAGTTGCATGGGGCACACTTATGTTTATTTGCTACATCTGGTAGCACTTATAGACGATCAGATTTTCTTACCTTAGAACATGGAATTGGGACATAAAGTCCAGATAGTCCTCAATGGGTGTGGGGATTGGTAGGTCACATACATCAATCCCTGTACAGTCAAAAGTAGGGAAAACTGGTCTGTGTTGACAGAAGGAAGAATGACACTAATTTCAGAGGTAGAGAGATGAGACCACATGGCCACAGAGAGATGGAGAGGGTAATCCTACTTTGTAACTATTTCCTTGATTCCCCTAATTCTGAATCCAGACTACAAACCTTTCACTATTGAATTCCATGAAGTGTCCTCATATACAATAAATTAACGTACTTTGAATGAGGTTTTTGACTCTTGAAAGCAATGTTTCTGTCATGAGAAGATCAGTTTTCACTCACCAACTCTTAACTCCACTCCACCACTTCAGCTTGGCTCAGATGCCCCAATATCAGAAACAGTTTATAAGCTGGCATAAAATATGTATCTCCTGGATCATGCAATCTACTTGTGTATGGCAAACAGACTGGAAATTATGATTGCAGGGAATTAATAAAATCTCATACATTCAAATTAACAATGCTTTGAAATATTTTGGAGTTTGAGAGAAAAAGATCAGAAATTATTTAGAAAGAAGCCCAAATCTAATTTACTTTAGCAAGCATTTCAACATCAGAACACAATTTCTCCTGAGCTTTATTATCAGACAAATGCATTTAAATGTTAATGAGAAACTCAGCAGATTTCATCCAAACTAGCCTTTCAGTTCCTTGTCAAATAGTCGTTCAGTTCACTTCAGTTTGCAGTTACTGCCTACTGCAGGTCGTGACGGTTGTTGTTCGGCCTCTTGTTGGCTATTTCTCAAGAATAGTGATCTCGTCTGAAACTGTAGCATACAGTAGTTTAAGGAGCAACTATTGTCCCTGTTCTCATGTTTCTTCTCTTTTTGCAGCTTGTGTTGCATTCTCCTCTGCTTCTTTATCTTAAGAGATTGAAACTACTTATGAATCTATCAATTGAAAGAGTTTGCATAGAATGGAAAGTTCTACTGATATTCATTGTATATTTTATTTTGAATAAAAATGCAAATATTAGTGAAGTACAGATAGGTTGAAAAGTAATGAAGGATGATTTATAAGACCAAATTGAGATTCTAGTGATAATATCTTTTATTTAAATGCATTCATTTTCTGCACATGATTGGTTGTTCATTATTTACTAGGCTAATGTTACTGCTAAAAATTATAAAGTCATATGTAGGAATTTGTTCATGTGTTAAAATAGCTGATGTACTAGTGGGAGGGATGAACAAGGAAGCACATAATTTAGGATTGGCTAACAAAGGAATGAGGGAAACAGCAATGTTTCTGCTTTCCGTAGCAATGAAAGGAGAAGAACAAGTAGAGGAGCAAGTTAGAAGCATCTTGCAAGCAGAGAAAATAATGCTTTCAAACATGTAGATGCATGAGAGGCATGGGAGAGTGTGGAACTTAACAATGGCACAATATATTAAACCAAAAATGTTCATTGACATATTCATTCAACAACCCATCTTAGGAAAGGTTAAGAAGGCTGAGATGGTAAGCTGAAGGCTGAGTCAAAAGTAGATTTGCATATTATGATAAGTCATTCAGGATCTGTTCTTAAGGGGAGGGCCATCAAGCAGGAGAGGCATGATCAGTTTTGCATTTTAGCAGGATCACTCAGATAGTGAATGAAGAGGTTTTTTATTTTTTAATTTTTTAAGTTGCCAATGGAACTTTATTTTAGGTATTTATTTATATGTTGTGCTGAGAATCGAACCCAGCACCTCACACATGCTAGGCAAGTGTTGTACCACTGAGCTACAGCCCCAGTCCCCAAAGAAGGAGTTTTTAAGGAGGGAAATATTTGTTGCAGAGAATTCAATTATTTTCAGTAAAGCAGACAAACATGATCACTGTTTAAACTAAAACAATGATGAGATTTTGCAACTGGAGGTTAGATCTCAGTATTCAGGGAATGGAATGGACAAATCACAGTGATTCATTATTAGTAGCAGAAAAGAGAGAAAGTGAGTGAGCCATAGCTCCCAGAGTTCTGAGGTAGGTGACTGGAGAATCTTGAGGACATACTTGTCTGTCGGCCTCTCCTTCAACTCTGGAGAATGAGTACATTTTCACATCACGTGTAAATGTGATTATCACTAAAAAAGTGTAAAGAACTGATTATTTGCCTGCTCTTCCTTTTTTCTTTCTCTCTAGATGTCCCCTTCTCCCTATTTTTCTTTTCTCCTTTTCAAGTGTCCCCTCTCCCTTTACATCTCCCCTAGTCACACACATTCACTTTTTCTCCTACAGGCCCTTAATTACTAGGCATGTCACATCATCCACTGGTCACACGTAGCTGCTTTGAATAATTTGGAAGATTGACACTTGCACTTATAAACCCCAAAGGCTATGAGAACCTTGTGAGAAACGCTTAGAGGTGTTCCCATGAGCTCCTTTGCTTTCATTTCTCATGTGAAGAAGGCAACATATACTTCAGCATAGGGCTGAGGAAAGAAGAGAGGAGAGACACAGTCAAATTCCAGGCTTAATGAAAATGAGTCTTGTTTTAGCAGTACATTTCAGGATAGACCCTACCCCACTAATTTAAACCCTGAGGATAGTCCATGACAGCCGTCAAAGAAATCATGATGCCTGAGTGTCATGGCATGACCTTTTGAAGGTAAATGTTCAAACTACTATTTAAAAGCTGCTAATTCTGGAAGAGTAGGTCATAGAAACTTGAACTCAATTTTCTCTTCCTTTCTTCCTCTTCTAGGCCTCAAGCTATGGTAGAAAGAACAGATCACATTCAAAAGTCTCTTTCAACTATCAAAAGGATACCCCCAGCAGATATTCCCTCAAAATATTTCTCCAGGCTGTCTGGGATTTTCTGAAATCAAAAGTAACTTTTAGCTCCTGCATGTGCACACAGGACTTTGAAATACACATACCCTTTTCTAGTGGGTTGGTTTGGAGAAATTCACGATTTTCCTAACTTTGGAATGGTGCTAGCCCTGGAAAGCATTTGAATCTTAGTGGAGAAGATAAGGAAAGAAAGGGACAAAGGAAAGGATCCACATTTTATAAACATGTTTTACAGACCAGGAACTCATATATTTTCGATTTTACCTACAATGTTCCAGGAAATCTTTATGCCTGTGCTGCCAGGTCAGTTGTGCTAGCTCATCTTCTAAATGGAATAAGCCAAGGGGGAGGGAATGTAAGGGAGTAACCGTAAGTAGCACATCTTGTTAATGACAGAACCCAGCTGTGAGTGTCTTTGAAACATTCCCAGTTCCCATGCTTCTGTGCAGAACAAGTGATGAAATATTCTATCTGAAGAAAACATAATTGCAAGTAAGTGGATCTGTGAAACCCTCATTTGAAAGAATCACTGACAATATGGAGAAAACCTGCAAAAATGATGTTTCTATTCAGCTGGTGAGACAATATTTTTGTGGAAGACTGAAGATACTTTGTTAACAATATGGAAATTCCTTGGTGGACAGTGAAAATATTACAAGTTGCTTCTCTTGTTTTTCCTCCACAAAGTCCTTTACTTTGGTGTGAGAGAATTTGAGACTTTTTGAAATTAATTTCTTTAGCCTAGGAGCTTTCACTTTTGCTGTATGTATCAGCTAAACATTTTTACCCCAATGGGAAGCTAATATTTTTCAGGAACCATTACCATCAGTATCGTGTTTTAGAATGCTTAACAATGGGTTCTGTGAGCTGGTAAAGAGTCTCTTCACCTGTCATTCTTCCACATTTCCAAAGTGAGGATATTCCTGCCATGGCTAATGTCAATCTATACATGATATCACAAAGTGTGGCATTGTCAAAAGATGTCTCTAATTTAATTCTTCTATAGTACTTCCATTTATGTAATCAAAATAATATAAATAATAATTAAATGAAGTAAAATGATTAGGAGATTACAGATTTTGAGTATTTTAAACTTTGTTTTGAATATGATTTTTAAAGTTATGTAATATAGGTTTTAATAATAACTGAAACTGCCTATCAAAACTTCTGGAAATTTAACATTTGGCTCTCACAAGCTAGCATGCAGTAGTTCCAGCATATGACTATCATTCTACTCTTGGCTTCACTGGGTGCATTTTTTCTCAATTTGTTCAAATCAGTGCCTCAGACTATTGACCTATATGACTGTCTTGAGTCCAATCAAAATAGTCCTGGGCAGTTTCCCACTCTTTAACTGTCCAGATAGATATCCAACTTTGAAAACTGTTTAATAGACTGACTATTCCAAAGCATCTATGACTATTACAGATGACTTAAGCATCTGTAAGCATAATTTCTTAATTGAAACAAATGTATGCCTGATGATAGAAATTTCAGGGACCAACTCAGAGCAGTGGGTAAGTACTGTAGGCTGATGGAAATTCCCAGTAACTTTAAAATCACAAGAACTACCTAGTTATCAATGGAAAATACAGGCCCTGAATCCAGATATTTTAATGTCATGGTCAGATGATAGTCAAGTCATTCAATTTTCTTGTGATATAAAACCAGATCTGATTTTATACTAGACCAAACTCAATAGTTGAGATGATCTTCCTGGGATTTCTTAAGTAAAGCACTCTTTTAATAGGTAGATTATTGCTTTGATTGAACTGATATACTGCAAATGTCATCAAGGATTTAAACAAATAAAAGCCCTAATCTTAGATCTAGGATGGATATTGTCAGGTTATTGAGGTGAGTAGAGCTGAAACCTTCCCCTGAATAGGGCTATATTTTTATCTTCACTGACATATGAGGGTATCTTTCTCTAAAGTTTCAGAGGAAGATATTTAACAGCTGCTCCTGTTCAAATTCAGGGAGAAAGATTTTTTAACTTTAGAACCTACTTTTTCTATCATAAATTAGTCTCTCCTGCTATATTGCATTTCATATTCTCTTGCAATTAACAAAATTGAGAAGCATGGGACATTGCCATCTAGGGTCATATAGCAAAGACATCTATTGAAGATCTTTAATTAAACCACCCCCTACCCTTCCTTTCCCATGCTTGAACAAATTCAATCCCTTTAACGTTTCCACAGGAATCTTATTTGCATATTTCCCTCTGTGCAAAAATTTCAATCTCTGTAAATAAGTACATGATAGGGATTTACCTTCACCACCACTCATCTACCTGGACTGATTTATTTGCTAACTGTAGTGACATTTTCGATTTGGGATTTCATGATTGGCAGCAACCTGCTGCCATCAAAAAACAGGACCATCCTATGAACTGATTTATATCTGTCTCTTCTTTGCTGCCTTTGAAACCTGAAGAGGAAACCAGGATTCCTGTGCTAGGGTGCACCTGCTAGGAAAACTATGACAAAAATAGATGTCTTTCAATAAACTCCAAAAGGAGTTCTGCAGATATCCCCAGAGTAATGGCGATGGTGATAATATCACCCTCAGTGTGTTCTAATCCAATTTTTATTATTAGTGATCATGCTACTTAATAAAATACATTTTTAACTGAGTTTAGTTACCTATTAATATCATATTTAATAGATTAAGTCGTATATAACAGGTTAGGAGATTTAGTTTAATTTTGGTTGTCTTGACTGATGATTTGAATAATTTAATTCTAAAATATTATTGAGCAATATGTGTGAGCAATATTATGTGGAGCAATATGTGTGACACTATGAATAAAAACAATGTCCTCTGCCTCCAAATACTCATGATGTAATGGGGCCAATCCATCAGTCAAGACCTGTAAAACAAGACTTTGACTTTTAGATTGCATGAACTCTAGGTCACTCTGCTATTTATATTACCGGTAGTGAAGTTGTGTAGTATTGAATATATTTGTGGAATTAGTTTATTTTTCTTATTTACAGTATAATACAGAAACCCACAAGTTGCTTTCACCAGCACACTTACAGCTGATAAGTTACCATGACCTTAAAATTTTTTCAAACCCTCAAGGTCCTCAGTTCTCTCATTAGCAAAGTCAGAAAACTCATATCTACTTCTCAAAGATGAAATGACCAAAAGAAATAATTTAGACAAGCACTGGAATATAGAAGGAACTCAATAAATTATAGTTATTATTATATTACTTAACAGATTTTTCAGAAGGATGAAGTGAGATCATTTATATAAATTACTTAAAACAGTGTGTTCCATACCTAGAAAATTCTCAAATAAAGGAAATGATATCACTTAATTATTGTTCTTAGTATTTTAAACCAAACACAATATCTCATTTACATACATTATATTCACTAAAAATTCATGGGTATTTAGTGTATATTAAGAATGAGACTTACAGAGAAAAACTACTTGGTCAAGATTATAATCCCCTAAATTCAACATTTTTTTTCCTTGTCTTTTATCTTAGTATCTTGAGAAAACTAAAATATAGGTCAAGGAATATAACATGACATCCTAATAATTCATATATGCAAAATCAGCTGGGCAAATCAAGCTATAGACTTTGGACAATAAGACTTTTTGTGTAATCACAGGTAGGAAAAGCACATGAGTCCTCTTCTTTTCACTTCTTCAACAATTTCTTGGACACTATTATGGGCCTGGCATCTGATGGTGGGGACACAGATAGCAAAATCAAACATAGTCTCTATTTTCATGAAGCTGAAATTCTAATGGAAAAGAAACTTAATAGCCAAATGATTACCCCCAAATGACATGAGAGAAGATATTTTGATCATGGTAATGGGCATTTGGCCAGCAGGTGAGAGAATTTCCCACGAGTAAATGGTGACTGAGCCACCAAATTTAGGAATGAATAGGAATTGCTTAAGTGGAGGGAGTTGCAAAGTTCAGCATTCTGAAACATGCAGCAGGAACCACCATGATGTGACTCCACAGCAAGAAAAGATGATGAGAGCAAGACTACCAAGTGCAGAGTGCTGTGAGAGAAGCAGAGGAAGTCAGGGCCTGGAGAAAGCTGAAATCACATGCCTCTTAGTAAATGTTCTGTCTTCATCATAAAACCAATGAGAAATATTGCTCTGAACTGAACTGCATTCCCATCCCACAAATTCAAATGCTTGTCTTCTAACACTCGGTGTCATGGTATTTGGAAATGGGACTCTTGGGAGATAAACTAGGGTTAAACGAGGGTCATGGATTGGGGGAATTGGTGGCTTTGTTAAAACAATAGGAGAGAAATACTGCTCTCCCTTTGTGCAATAGAAGAACTTAGGAGGAAGGTGGCCATCTGCAGGTTAGAAAGAGGTCTCTGAATAGGAACTAAAAGGTCAGCACTTTGATATTGGACTTTGTGGTCTTTGGAACTGTGAGAAATATATATCTGCTGATATAGTCACTCAGTCTAGGATATTTTATCATGGCAACCTAAGCAGACTACCATTCCATAAAAGGCTTAAATTGCTGATGATAAAATCAGACTTGTGTCTCTCAAAATTCAAATCGGCTATCAGGGCAAGAATAAATTGGCATATATAATTTTACCAATCAAGGGGATACCTCCAATCACTCCTATATTAGATCTAGGTAGAGGTTCATTATAACTTACATAAATGAAGAATTCTTTCATTTTATCAGGGATTCTTCATCAAGGATTCTTATGATTCTAGTAATACAAAGAAAAACAGCATTTTAGTTCACCACCTCTTTTACTAACCAAGTGTCTGGCAGGTTCATCCTCAAATTTGCTTCAGAGAAGATTGCAATGATGTAGTATCTTTACCATTAGCCTTGGAATGTTATTTCTATACTGCCATCACATTCATTCATTCAGCAAATGCATATACAGGATCTGTTATATACACAATGTTCTAGGAGATGAGAATTCATGAGTAAATAAGAGATAAAAATCTCTTCTGTCAGAAAGTTAATCTTTTCATGAGCATAAGAGCATAGTAAATGAAGAAAATAAGATAAATTTCATATTATAAATCTATCAGAGTGTGATTAATGCTATGAATAATACTGGAGGAGTTACAAAGAAAATAATTAAGCTATAGAGAAAGTTTCACAAAGATGATGGAGGAGATTATCTTGAAAGAGTGTATTTTAGGAGAAGAAACAAGTAGAAAGGCACTGGTTTGGAAGGATGCCAAGGATTAGCAAGCAGGCTAGTGTGATTGGAAGAGAGTGAAGTAGTCTTAGAATTCAGAAGGCAAACTGGACATGGTGTTGCACACCTGTTATCCCAGAGACTGGGGAGGCTGAGGCAGGAGGATTACAAGTTTAAAGCCAGCCTCAGCAACTTAGGGAGACCCTGTCTCAAAATAAAAAATAAAATGTGGTGAAGATATGACTCAGTGATTATTCAAAAAAAAAAAAATACAGAAAACAAGTTCAGAAAATTAATGTGATATGGACTCCAGATTGTGTAGGAAATTAAAGACTGTTCTTGGTCGGGGGAGAGTTAGATTTTATCACGAATATGAAAATCCATGAAAAATGTTTAAGTAGAAAGCTAGTGTCCAGATTATGAGTTAATTTTACAATAGTTACTCTGAATGCAAGATAAAGCAAAACATTGAATAAGGGCAATCAGTGAGAAAGTGATTGACATAAAAGGTTAGAGAAGAGAATTGATCGAATCAATGGAAGGAATGGAATGGACAAGGAGATACAAATATTTTATATATTTTGTAGGCAGAGACAAAAGAACTTGCTGATAGGTTAGATATAAAGGTTGAAAGTTTTAAAAAGTGAGTCCAAGATCTTTGATCTAGTAACTACAAAAACTTCCATATAGAAATGGAGAAGGTTGGGGTAGAACTAGAAGGGAGAGCTGGAGTTTGGTTTGGTACACAAGAAGTCTGTGAGGTCTATTAGACATTAAAGTGGTTATTTTAAATAGGCAATTGGATGTATGAGTCTGGATTCCTCGGGAAAAATTCACACTGGAGATTAGAACTTAGAAACACCAACTTTGTGAATAACTGAAATCACCAAGGCAATGGCACAAGCAAAGAAGTCCTATGTCTGAGCACAAGGGCATTCAGTATCCTTTAAATAGGGAGAAGAAGAAGTAGACTATGGAATTGTTGGCAGCACAGTAGAACAGTAACCAAGAGAGTACTTTCTGTTCAAACCAAATAAATAAATTGCATCAAGAAGGAAAGAGTAATTCACTGCAATAATATTAATAGGTCAAGGAGGATGATGCAAGACTTGACCAACCACACCCTGCCATGAACAGGAGGAAGGAAGATCATAGAAATGTGTCACTTAGGGAATTCATACCGTTCTAGGATTTTGTGATCACAGTGATTCCAAAATTTCCACTCACTCTCACAAGATAATTCTGTGCTCATGAATTAGTTCCCAGAGTCCAACAGTTAAACATTTAAAATGTCAGTGGTGGGCTATATGTGATTTTTTTTGCCTCTTATCTACACCACTAATCAAAATTGGTTATGGTTGTTCGTAAGAATGTATTCAGACCTTCTCTTTGAGATAAGTCTTCTCCATTTTCCTTTTTTCTAACTTACAGTGCAGAAGATGGTCATTATGATAAAAATACTAAGTTTTAGGGAAAAAAATACCAGATTCATACTTCTAACACCAAAAATGTGCAGATAGAGGCCAGTGTTATAAATCCTGTTCTCCTGAAACACAAGATTAGAGAGGTGATATCAACTGTGTGAAAATTCTCCTTTCTAAATAAGTTAAACAAGAGAGCTCTAACAAAACATGTTTTAAAAAAAGAAAGAAGTCAAACCCAAAAAACCAAAGGTCTAATGTTTTCTCTGATATGCAGTAGCTAATTCACAATAAGGGGATGGGGAATAGGGAAGAACAAGCTGGTTACTTTATATCAGGTAGAGGGGAGTGAAGAGAGGGGAAGGGGTATGGAAGTAGGAACGATAGTGGAGTGAAACGGACATTATTACCTCATATACATGTATGACTGCATGACTGATGTGATCCTGCAATAGATATATAATCAGAAAAATGAGAGATTATACTCCATTTATGTATGATCTATCAAAATGTATAAATGCATTCTACTCTCATGTACAACTAATTAGAACAAATTTTTTAAAAATTTAAAAAGAAAGAGAAAAGCAAAGGGGTAGAGGGAGATATTCCAATTATCTAAATGGAGGATACCAAGAATCTTCCCTATGAGGACAAATACAGAATTAAATTTACAATAATGCCTATACAGTTTTCTCCCTTAGTTAGGAGTAGCTGTTATTTATTTCTGCAGTCAGACTACTTGGCCCATATCTCTGATGCCCATATTCTAAGTCAGAAACCTTGAACCTTGTTTCTTTACCGTGTGCCCTCATTTCCTCATCATTTCCTATATATTATTGATAGAAGGATAATATAATATCTTTGTTATTGGGATCAAATGAGGATCAAGTGTAAGCAAAGTACACAGGGAAATGCTTGGTCCAAGAAGTATCTTGTTGGAAGAGGACCCAAAAAATTCACGGGGTGGGGTGGGGTAATGATACAGTACTTGGGAAAGTGAAGGTAGATTTATTAACCAAAATTACTGGCTCTACAGTTTTTTCTAAGTTCTACTCTGGCACATAATCACACCTACCTCTCTTCCATTCCAGTCAAGGTAAACGTCATCTTAGGCCTAATTCAAGATTGCCCTGGGCCTGGCTTGTTACTGAATAGAACAAGCTGGTTTCTGGCAATACTCAAGATAAAAATACTAACTGGAAAGGTTCATTGGCAAATTGTAGGGTTGTCCAGGGATTATGGCAGTCTTAACTGAGGTAACACTCAAAAACAGAGAATCAGAGATGACAAGGGATCAGAGTTGTACAGAGAACAGTACCAGTACTGTGTAAGAGTTATCTGAAAGATCATGGAGAGAGCTTGTTCAATTATGCCATAGAGGCTCAGCTTTAGGATTATAGTTTAGGGACACCATTGTAGGACCTGTATGCAGAGCAAGGCAGTGCTTTAGACTTTATGGGTGCTCAGGTCCTTCTATTTTCTTGCAGTTCTGGGTATAAGAGGGGTTTAGCTTAAAGAAGCCACCCTCCTTTTCTGAGTTACTTTAAGCCTTTCAGCATCCTTAAGCAACTTCGAAGAATATGTAAGAATCTCTTGATTTTTCTCAGAACCACACAGTTTTCAGTATAAAATATGACTCTGCAACAAGTAAGACCATTAGAAAGGCACCTCAGAGGAAGGTCTGAAGCCAAACAAAACACAATCATCTGAACTAGGACCCTGTTGATTTCAGGAATGAAGAATAAAGAAGTTCAAGGGGGCACTGGGTGTAACCAGTCAAGTGTGGTCTACCCAGGGTATCACAGTGAGTCCACAACATACACTGCTGAAACTGGCAGAGGCTAAGGCAAATGAGACCAAATACAGAGATCAGAGAAACATGACCTCACCTGAAAGGAAGAACAAATACATTAACCAGGTCTTGACTTTGTGTGCAATTTTTGCTATTCCATTATCTTGGAGAGATATCTTTCCTCAAAGCCATTTAACAATATTGTTGCTATTACATTTAAATATTCTTTATTTTCTGGCATTTTCTATCTAGACAGAAATCTGTATATCTTGGTAAAATTTAAAATTACTCTCATTAAATTTTCCCAAGGAAATGATTGTGTAGATGCAGTATGAATAGAGCAGTAACAGTTTTCTATTCATCTGTATTTTAGTTAGGTAAAATATATCATATACACCAACTCATTAAACCTGTAACATAACTTTGAATAAGGAGGCCAAGGTTTTATCACCTTTATACAGTCAGAGTCACAAAGAATTCAAGTGTATCATTCTGGTAATTTAATTGATAGAGTCCAACTTTGCTGAACCTTGTAAAAAAGTGCACAGTGGAGGGTGTTACTATCATTGAATAGGATTTCTTTCCCACACTTTTTTTTCCCCAGATAACTGCTCTTTGGAAGATTTGTTTTTATTTATTGTGCCCAAAAGATTCTGCAAAGACTGTTAGAATTAATAAACAAATTCAGTGACGTTGCAGATAAAATTCAACACAAAAATCAGCTTCTGTATACTAGCAACATACTATCCAAAAAAATCTATTTAAAATCTTAATTTTGTAATGATATATAAAGACTAAAATACATGGGAAAAACTTTAACACCAAAGGTGAAAGATCCATCTCTTAAAAATGATTAGACTCTGTTGAAAAAAATTCAAGGTGATACAAATAAATGGAAAGATATTCTGTATTCATGGATTAGAAAAAGTGATATTTTTAAGTGTTTATAATACACAAAAAGTGCCTACAGATTCAACACAGTCCCTGTCAAAATTTCAATTACCTTTTTTTTACAGGAATAAAAGAAATTTCTAAAATTTGCATAGAACCACAAATGATCCTAAACAGCCCAAACAATCATGGCAAAGAACAATAAAGATGGCAACAGTACATTCCCTTCTTCAAACTATATTAAAAAGCTGTAGTAATAAGATAAGCATGAAACTGAAATAAAAACAGACACATAAGCAAGGCCTGGTGGTGCACGCTGGTAGTCCCTGGTTCTCAGGAGGCTGAGGCAGGAGGATTGAGAGTTCAAAGCCAGCCTCAGCAAAAGCGAGGTGTCAAGCAACTCAGTGAGACCCTCTATCTAAACAAAATACAAAATAGGGCTGGGAAGGTGGCTCAGCGGTCAAGTGCCCCTGAGCTAAATCCCTGATACCCCCCCTACTCCCCCCCCCCAAAAAAAAAAAAAAACAGACACATAGACCAATGTAATGGAATAGATCTTATAGGAATAAGCCCATGCATATATAGTCAACTAGTCTTCAACAAGAGGTCAAAAACACATGAAAGGGAAAGAATAGTCTCTTCAACAAATGATGTTGGGAAAACTGAATATACATGTGGAAAAAAGAATCCATACCCTTATCTCACACTATATACAAAAGCACAACTAGAAATGGGCTAAAAATGTAAATGGAAGACTTGAAACTGTACAACTCCTAGGTGAAAGCAAAAGGAAAAAGATCCTTGACATTGCCTTTGGCAATGATTTTTTTATGAACAAAAAACCTAGACAAAAAAGCAAATATAAACAAATTGGACTACATCAAACAAAGGAAACAATAAAATAAACAGGCAACATGCATATAGGTCAAAAATATTTTCAAATCTTATACCTGAAAAAGAGATAATATCTCAAATATATAAGGTACTCACACAACTCAGTAGTAAAAACTATTAATACTGAATAGGAAAAATTAATAACTCAATTAAAAACAGATTAAAGGACCTGAATAGACATATGAAAAGATATTCAACTTCACTCATCATCAGGGAAATGCAGATCAAAACTATGTGAGATAAAAATGCCCTGTTAGGATGACTGTTATCAAAAATAGCAGGTGATAACAAGTGTTGGTAAGAATGTAGCACAAAGGGTACCTTTGTACATTGATGGAATGCAAATTTATACAATTATGAGAAATTAAAAACAGAATTGCCACATAATCTGTTGATTTTATTCTGGGTATATTTTTAGAAGGAAATGAAGTCAACATCTCAAAGAGATGCCCATACCTGTATTTTCATTGCAGAGCTATTCACTATAGCCGAGATATGGAATCAACCTAAGTTTCCCTCATGGATGAATAGATAAAGAAATTGTGCCATTTTTAATGATATGAATAAACCTGGGACACATTATGCTAAATGTAATAAGCCAGATAAAGAAGACAAGTAGGGTATCATCTCATTTACAGGTAGAATTTTTAAGCGAAATCCATAAAATGCAGAAAATAAGAAGATAGTTACCAGGAGATAAGGAGAGGAGAAAATGGGACCAAGTTGGTCAAAGGGTGTGAATTTTCATTTATGAGGTGAATATGTTCTGGGGAACTGATGTACAGCATGCTGGATATAGTTCATAAAACTGTACTGTATACTTGAAGTTCAATAAGAGTAAAAAAAAGCAATAATTAGCGCCAGGGAATCTCACTGTGTTGCTGTGGCTAGCCTTGAGTGTTTCATCCTCCTGCCCCATGCTCTTGAGTAGCTGGGGTTACACACATGCACCACCATGCCTGGTGAAGAGAGTAAAATCTTAACTGCCTTCACTGTACACCAACAAACATACAATCACACACACAAATATGGTAACTGCGTGGTGATGAATGTGCTAATTAACTTGATTGCAGTAATCATTCCACAGTGTATATTTATATTAAATCAGTACATTTGGTACCTTGAATATAAGCAATTCTTGTCAAGTTTACTTCAATAAAGATATAAAAAAAAAAACTATATATATGCAAATCTTGAAAAAACAGTGTGGGCAATACATTTCTTGAAACAGATACTTCTTTTTTCCATCCAACATGTACATGCAAAAAGTAATGTCACATTTAATGATCGTCAGGTTTAGCTAAAATTTGAAGAAATAATAATATCTGTCTGGTGTTGTTAGACTTTGGAATGAAACAAAACTGAGTTTGAGTACTGGTTCCACAGCTTTACTGGTATGAGGCCTTGGACAAATGATCAAAGCTCAGTTCTCTCATCCATAAAGGGAGATAACACCTACAATGCAGACTCGCTAAGAGGATTAAATAAGATCAATTATGAGAGGACATTTTCTCAGTGCTGTTCAAGTGTTTTCTCATTGCCCATCTATACTGTTCTCTGTTACCTAGGTAGGATGCTCAGGACAGCATACCTTCTTCAGAGATCTGCAATTCATTATTTAAAGCTCCAGATTCTCATGAATGAAGACATTACTTTCCTTTGTGCATGGATGAAAAGGAATGATGTAGCTTTAACCTCCCAGCAATGGATCAGAGATTGAAAGCCAGATTCATGCTCAGAAGAAAGAGCACTGTGACCACCACCATGAAAACAAGAATCTGACACTTCACAGTGACCTCAAGACGAGAAAGAAGGCCATGAGCTGCTCCCTTCTTAAAAGTCATGCTTTGGTTTATCCTTTGCACACAGATTGCTGAGTTTAGGCTTTGTTTTAAAGTAAAGGCCCACCCTATGGCTTGTTTTACCTGGCCAGTGTCTTACACTAACCTGAAAGAAATTATGGTGTCCTGAATTTTCTTTTGGAAAAACAGCAAACTAATGTCTACAGAACAAAACAGAATAAATGCATTTGCTTATAGGAAATCTGAAATATGTGTCCTTTGGGCTCATTGTGTAGGAAGACTGAGCACTAATGTATTTTCTATTACAAACACTAATGAAAATACAGTCACTCACTCACCTGCGGACATAAACCACAAGTAATAAGTGGAATTGGATTGGTTTGAGTACTCTACTTCAGAGAGAGAAGAGGGAAAGTCCTCAAATGACTAGGCACTTAAACTCTTCATTACTTAAGTTACATAGTAGTTAACTCTTAGTTGAAGCTTAATACTTGTTGTAGAGTGGGGACATTCAGATCTTGTTCATCTGACAAGTTTTCGTTTTGTTTTAGGCTTTAATTAGATTTTTAGGAGTTTCTATTTTACCATAGACATTTGAATCCGAGTACTTTTCTCTCTTCATTTATTTGTCATAGGTCTTCAGTGTTTTCTCACTACAAGACATAATTGTGGTAGAATGGCCAGAAATAGCAAACTTGCAGTAAGCCTGATAAATAGCTACTCTGGAATCCAGGAGGGCCTCCTCGCCATAAGTCATGTGCTCATTTTCTCTGTACCAGAGAGATATTTGTGCCTTATGTTGTCAAGTGCAATTAAAGGCTATGTTTTGCAGGAGGGTGGGTGACTTGGTAAGGAGGCAAAATATGTTAGGCAGCCACCAAGCCCCAGACATTGTGCTAGGCACTTGATCTATACAGACTCATTCAATATTGTGAAATAGATAATATTAGTGCCCTGTTGTTTGCAAGATTAAATATCAAATTAGAGAAGTGAAATGTTGACACAGAGCTAGAAAGGTTCTTGGTTTTGGACTAGTTAGACAGGCTACAAAACTCCCCTACTTGCATTGTCCCAGAGTAATCCCACTACACTCAGATTTAAATAAGTGTTTTTAGTTTTAGAACAAAATATCAGAGCAACTGCAGTGAATCTCACTTTTCCTTCATCTTTGGAAGACATGAATTTAGCCATAATTTTTTTCAGGATTAGGCACACTTCACAACACACATGGAGACTGCACACATTACTTGAGTTACATATCCAGAGGCACCAACCAACCACTTATGCAAAGTTAGATTACATCATTTTCTTGGTTTTAAATTCTCATCAACTACATGACGTACAACAAAATTAAAATGATTTTTAAAAATAATTTACCTTCTTTTATTGCAATAATAGCATAAACGTATCTTTTTAACAAAAGTGTACAATTCTGTGGCATTGAGTGCATTCTCAATATTGTGCAACCATTACTACTACCTGGTTCTCTTGCTCCCTCCTCCCAAAACATTCTGTAGTGATTAAGCAATCACTTCCATTTCCTCCTCTTCTCATTCCTTGCAAAACACTGATCTATTTTTTGTCTCCATGGATTTGCCTATTCTGGACATTCATAAGAATGGAATAAAAAATATGTGGGCTTTTGTGACTGACATCGTTCATTTAGCATATGTTATGAAGATTTATCCATATTGTGGATGTATTAGTACTTCATTCCTTTTTATTGGTGAATAATATTTCATTGTATGGATATACCACTTTTGTTTATCCATTCATCAATGATGAAAAGTTGTGAGAATAAAATAGAAACTGTATATTGAATTTATGTATCAAGTGAAAGATAAATTCACCTCTTCAAAAGGTAAAAATATGGTAAACTATACACCCCAAGTTGAAGTGAGGTCATTTGTGGAAAAAGTCTATTGAACAATATCTCTGTTAGCTATTTTGCAGAGCTGAATCAAAGACTGATTTAATGTATTTCCTGTGGTTTAGTTTCATTTCTCAAACACCTTTGTTTTCATGTAAAAATTTTAGGAAAGAAGATTTCTCAAATAAGTGAGCCAGATTTGTTACTTGTTACCTTCCACAGAATTTATTAATTCTAGGAAAACCTAATACATTTATTCTAGATGTCAATCAAAAAAGTGTTGTTTTACTTTGAGTTTCTGAGTGAATATATAATAGATCAAGATATATCTCCTTTTTTGTACATGACTCTTTTTCCAGTATTGTTCTTACCACTCTTAAAAAAAGCCCAAGTGCCTGTCAGCAGGTGAATGGACAAAACAAAAAATGTGGTGTGTCTAAACAAAATATACTCAGAAATAAGAACAGCTGAGCTTTGAGACATACCACAGTATAAATGGACCTCAAAATAATTGTGCCAAATGAAGGAAATCAGATAAGAAATGCATGCTGCTCTTAGGTGAGGAAGTACTTACCACTCCTATAATTCCAGCAAATCTGGGAAGCTGAGGCAGAGGGATTGCAAGTTAAGGTCAACTTAGGGAGATCCTGTCTGAAAGTAAAATATTTAAAAAATAAAAAGGACTGGGTATGTGATCAGTGGTAGAGTGCCTGCCATTAGGTTCAATCTTTAGGGGCAGCGGCTGGGAGAGGGAGAGAGAAAGACAGAGAGAGACAGAGATGGAAGGAAGAAAAGAAGGAAGGAAGGAAGGAAGGAAGGAAGGAAGGAAGGAAGGAAGGAAGGAAGGAAGGAAGGAAGGAAGGGAGGGAGGGAGGGAGGGAGGGAGGGAGGGAGGGAGGGAGGGAGGGAAAGAAAGAAAGAAAGAGAAAAAGAAAGAAAGAAAGAAAGAAAGAAAGAAAGAAAGAAAGAAAGAAAGAAAGAAAGAACAATGTACACTCTATAATTTTGTTTATGTAAAATGCTAATAATGTCTAATGCCTAACACAAAGCAGATTAATGGCTTGGTTAAGGGGAAATGGGGAAGCAGGATGGAGGGAACAAAAAAAAAAGAACTTTGGGGAGTGATGGTTATGTTTTCTGTCTTGATTAAGGTAATAGTTTCATGTGAATATATATGTATATATGTCAAACATACTGTTAAATTCATGAGTTCATCATATCTCAGTTATACTTCAATAAAACCATTGTAAAAATACATGAGGAATTAAATAAATAAGTGAATAAATAATGCAGGTCCCAAATTCACGGTTGCTAATGACCTTCACCTAGAGAAAATATGAAACAAATTATTGCCACTAGCAATAAAAGTGGGTACAATGCTAGCATTAGTATTTTAATATGAGCCATCAGGACTCCATCCTTTGGCTTTGCTGAGGGAAGCATTTTCAGCTCTATACAAACTACTATTGGGGTAATCTGGCAATGTCTAGGAGTTTCTGTTTAGAACCTCAAATTTTAGCCATAAACTTACCGAAAATATGCATGCATTACATCCCCCCACCATGGGGAGAGAGCAAAACTGAAAAGGCAGATGGGTCTAACTATTCTAAGTTGATAAATCTACCAAGCATACAGAAGATGGAAACAGACCTGTTGTTATGCTGTTTTTTGGCAGCGTATCCCACATCTCACTAATTTAGATGTGGATATTGACAATTCAGTTAATGCCCATTCTTCATGGACAGGCTGACCAGGGTAGAAATATATAATTTACCATATGCATGATGACTGGAAAATTCTCTACTGAAAAACCTAACTCTGAACATGGGCATTCATTTAATGAGGGTGAAAATTTTTGTGATGAGAATCATGTTCATGGAAGAGAGTCCTAGACAATTGCTTTATGTCACATTTGTTGCTTTGCAACCCTAATACCAGTATTCATCACTTAGAAAGGTGGGCTATTAATGCACATAGCAAAGGATATAGATTTGACACATTGTAAAAATGTTTTGTGTCCCCCTCATATGAATACCCTGAAATCCTCTCCCTTTAGGATGTCTACTTCTTGTATTAGAATCTCCACTACAGTATTTTGGATTTGGTTGCTTTCTGTTATTTCACACAATGTCTGTGTGCTAATAGAGAACTGTTTTTTCAACTTCAATGTTCTAAAACAATGTTGCCTTTAGTACTTTAATTATTTATTAGAATTATATTAATTTAATTTTACACACATTCTACATGCATACACACATGACCTCAGTGAGAATATTCACATTTTGCTTCAAAGTCTTGCTGCAAACCCATTGCCTATTGGGTAGAAACATGGAAGCATGAATGCTACAATACCTACTTGTACAACTTCATTTACTATTCCCCAGGCAATAGTAGCTCAGATAGTTTCTGGTTAATCATTTCATGCCTAGCATTATGCAAGTTTCGCAAAGCTGAGTAGAAATCTGCACTACATAGTGGAGGTCAGGGTGCTGAATGTGCCCATATGCATCTTGCAGAGAGTAATTTTCTCTCAGTGCCGGATCCCAATCTTCTATTTGTTTCTCACTAATACAAGGAAAGTGTGCTTCATCTTACAACATGTTCCAAAGGGGATTTTTAAAAAACCCATATCAGGCAAGAGACATAAAGAACAGAAAATATTATCTGGGATTTCCAATGCCTTTGCCTTTTGATTTCCATTTGCTTTGGTAATTGGAAGGTGAAACAGATGGTGACAATCTCGTTGAATATGTTGTGCCCATTATAATAGCCCATTCTGCCAAACAATTCTTCACAAGCAAAGGATGCATTAGAAGGGACTGTGGATTTCAAAACTCATGATGAGCTCAGTGGGATGGACAATTATGCAGAGGGTAGAGAGGGTGGTTTATGGCCCTTAGATGCAGCTGCCTTGTGAAATTTGTGACACCTGTTGCAATTCTTAGAGAAAGAAAATGGCAACCTAAAAGTGGGGGCTATTTTTGACTAAATTATTAGTATCCACTCTAGATTAGAAAAACTCCCATACAGTTCTCCCATGAGGCTAACATCTCCCAAAACAGTGCTCTATTTCTGGCCTTGCCTGAAAGCCAAGAAGGCCAATTCCAAACTATGTGCATGCCTCATATACTGAAAAGCCATAAAGATCAAGTTCAACTATGGGCAGCATCTATATAAAATATAAATGCATAATGAGTTCACTCTCAGTAGCTGGCAACAAGTAATTGTTGAAATAATCCAGCTTTCTACTTCACTGTCTCATTGTAAAACTCCTCTCCAATTATTTTAGCAAATGCAGTGACTTAAAATGAAATTGGTATAATATGTAAAATCCCACAGCTGAACGAAAATCAAGGTACATGTAAATATTGTGGTTGTATATGTTTTCTGGTTTGCTGGGAGTTGTACAGAGACTTAATTAAGCACTTGGATTTTATCTTGTGATATGACATTTTTTATCAACCTATAGGTTTAGATTTGCAAGACAAGCAATCAAGAAACTATGTATTTCCTTTTGGATGTTTTGAACATAATTGGAATAAACATAGAAAGAAAAGAGGTGGAAGCAGGATTCTGCTTGTGTGTGTAAAAGAAACATTGTAATTTAAGAAAATACTTTCTGGACTGGACATATTGCTCAGTGGTAAGGTATTTGTCCAGCATGTATGAAAGTTCAACCCCACATTGCAAAATAAAACAAAACCTATTATTTAAAAAAAAGCCAATACAGAAAAGAAACTTAATGCTCCCCATTAAACACCTGATTGAAACTTTGTGTTGATTACGTGCTCCTATTAAATGAAAGATGTACTTCTCATCTCAGCAGCATTTCTGCCTATCTTTTCTTAATGAAATCAAATATTTTCCCCTTTTATATATCCAAGATTATCAGAAATTTCCTTTTAAAAAGTAGAGTCAAATATATATTTCTTTAATTTATATATATTTTTTATATTATGAAAATTATGCATGTTTATTAAAGTGAAGTAACAAAGGAAAAAGAAAGGACAATGAATTTGGAAAAATATGTTTATGTTCACATTTTTATGTCTTGTTTATTTCAATGAAAGATTTTCAAAGACATTCTAAAAATCATTGATGAGATATCCCCTATATGCTTCATTTTGCATAAATTGGTAGCATACACTTAGAGAATGAATGTTTACATTGTTCTGTAATATCCTATTGACTAGATAGTATCAAAAATTTTTAAATATTCCTCCCTTGTGTTTTGAACATTCAGGTTGTTTTTAAATGTTTAGATCATATAAGTAACATTGCCATGGAGAATTTGCTATAAAAGACCATTTTATATTACAATTATTTATTGAGAAAAAAATTCAAATTTAGACTCTGTCTCTTCTAGAGTTGTTCCATTTTATACCCCATTAGCAGTTTATGAAAACTATTATGGATATTACAAGGCTTTTTAAATGTTTGCTAATTTGATAAACAAAAATGGAATCTCATTTTAATTTTCATTTCTTTGATTATTATAAGGTTCAGTATTTTCTCATTTGTTTCTAATCTAATTTTATTTCCTCACTTATGAATTTTCCAGGTCTCTTGTCTATTTATCTATTAAAGATTTTTTGATTCTGTACCCAATATTGGTATTCTCAACAGTGGGAGCTCACTGTCATACTTGATGTACTTTTGATTCCTAACTTACCTTCCTTTTAATTTTGGTTATTACTTCTGGGAAAAGTTTGTGATATACCCATAGATAAATGTTAGTTTTTTAATTTGTCATTTACTCTGTGCCTTTTAAACTTAGAAAGTCACCACTAATGCCCAATTTCAGAGGCTCAATAGATTAAAAAATGATTATATGGATTATTTTAATGTATTTTACCCTTTAATGCATTCAATGTTTATATTTTGTAATAAGCTCTGGAAATCAAAATTGATTATTTCTTCTGTTAATAAACTGTCCAGTCCCCAGTTACCAAATAATCTTCTTCCTTGTCATTGGCTAGGAGCCTCCGTAACACAGACACACACACACACACACACACACACACACACACGCATAATGAATGTAATTTATTTCTGTTCTCTTAACAAAATGATGTTTGCTCCAGACTGAGGGATTACTGTCGTACCTTCAGATATTACTAGGGCTGAAATTTCTGTCAGAGTGTCCTATCTGCTGTCAGCCTGTTCATTGCCATTCCAGTGACTTATACCTGAGGTCAATTGTTCCCTTGAACCCTGCATACTGGAAATGCTCACTACTCTGCCCACTTGGATCAGTGCCTTAGTCCCAACCCTTAGTCATATCTAATCCCAGCTCTCCTCCTTCAATTTCTAATAATGTTTGCCTCTGAGATAACACAACAATTTCCAAATAAACCCCCTAAGCCAACAGAAAGAATCAGTGACTTAGAGATGTCCAATATCGATTACTCCCAAGAATAAACCCAAAGACAACTGTTTGCTTCTCCCATCAAAATTTGTATTTATTCTCCATCCCTTTAGGGTCAGACTATGCTTTTGGCTTACCCAAGAAGCAGATAATCTATCAAATCAAACTCCTTCCAGATCAACACTACTTATGCTATCAGAGGCTGCTTGGAATATTAGTTCCTATTGCAATTGTAACAAATACTCATACATTACAAACTTAGTAAACTAAATAAAGCAAATTTATTCTCTTAGAAGTCAGATAGCTGAACTGGGTTCACTGGGCTAGTATACAAGTATCAAGAAAACTATTTTCCAGCTAGGCTCTAGGGAAGAATTTGTTTCCTTTTCTTTCGTAGTGCCATAGATTGAAACTTGGGTGTCTCCCAAAGGCCTGTGTGCTAAAGACTTGTTTGTTTCCCTTTGGCACTATTGGGATGTAAAAGAAACTAGAAGAAGAAACTAGTTAGACATCTTAAGTCACTGGGGACAAGACATCAAAGGGGATAATAGGACCTAAGTCATATTATTATTTTCCTCTTACTTGTTTCCTAGTCATGAGGTGAGTAATTCTTCCCTGCCATGTGCTCTCCATCATGGTCTACTGCCACAGAATGGAGCTAAACATTTATAGATTGGAGCTACTAAAACTGTGAAATAAAATATACCTTCTGTCTTCATAAGGTGATTATCTCAAGTACTTTTTACACTGATGGACAGCTGACTAACATGCCCAGAATTAGGGACCTCCTGCATTTCTAGTTCATGGGCACTTATTCCACCCTCAAAAATAGTTTTGTAGTATCTTCAAACCTCTCACAGACTCTCCTGCCTCCTTCTTCACAAACACCCTTATGATTATATTGGATTTACTTGGATAGGCCAGGATAATCTCACCTGGAGAATGTAAATGTGTATTTTATCATGTAAAACAGCACTTTTCAAACTCCAGACAATACTGTGTAGATAACTTTGGGGTCATTATCCTACCTCCCATGCTAGATTTGGACCAAGATTTGAACCAACTGGGGTCAAACAATGACCCCATATGGCTCTTTGAGGTCCATAACAGGATCAGTGTGATATTAACTGTATGTGTATGTAGGGTGGAATATTTTATCATTGGTTTTATTTCACAACTTTTTCTTTATTAATTTTTATTTGTTTACTCAGGTATAATCATTAATTTGAATTGTCAACTTGATTGGATTAAGAGATGTGGATGATTAGGAGGCTTATGGGTGTGTCAATGAGGGCATGTCTAGGAATGATTGGAATGTGGGATAGTGAGCTGGAGACCCTCCCTAAGCATGGGCAGCACTGCCCAATAGGATGTTGACTTGGATGGAATAACAGTTAGAAGAACAAGGAAGCAGTTGCAGTTGCAAACTCAACTTGAACACGTTCTTGATTGCTGCTTCAATCATCTGAGGACTCTTGCTTCTTCACTCTTCCAAAGAGGACTCTGCCGGTGATTCTCCAGGGAGTTTCCAGAAGCCTTGGTCTTGGGCTAGGGTAGCATGATTGATCCCTCTTGTTCTGGGGCTTCTGCCTCTTGGACTGTGCAGCTACTATTTATTCCTGCTCTCCAGCTGCAGACAGCCATTGTGGACTATCCAGCTTCTGGTCATGTAAGCCAATATAATAAGTTCCCTTTTTACAATCATGCTTCCTATTGAGTCTGTTCCTCTAGAGAACCCTGACTAATACACTCAGGAGAGACAGCAGAAAATAGGACTTAACTATTCACTGAGAACAAAATGTCTGATTTTAATCCTTGACTCTGAATCCTGGTGTCTAGCAAATGACTTATTAAGTATTTTGTACCTCAGTTTTCTCATCTATAAGATGATGATAAAAAGTATCCATCTCCTAGAGATCGTGTCCATACACACACAGATAGCACAGGAAAATGTCTAACATACGGAAAATTCTCAAGAAAAATTAGGAGGTATCATTACCATCATCATCATCACCATCATCTTCCCTACTGTTATTCATTTTTCAGTTAATAGATTTTTTCATTTTCAAATCATATGCAGTTTTTTTCAAGATTGAAAACTCCAGAAGAAGATACAAACAAATAATTGACTGGCAAATAATACTCTGTTTATGTTAAGGCATTTAGAGACTACAGATAATTGAACAACTGATTCTTCTCCAGAAGCTGATATCAGGGTGGAGTTATGGTATATAGACATCTTCACTGAAAATGTGCCATTTGAGTCTTTAATTGAATGACAAGCAGGAGTTTGAGGGTTGAAGGATTTAATGTATGCTTATGTCTCCTTCCTCAAAAAAATCCATTTGATTCAACATTGCATTAAAAAACATTTGCATTTTTGAGTTCTGATCCTGCTGCTATGTGCAGTGGGAGAGAGAGAGATACAATATCAAACAAAATAGAATTAACCAGAGCCGTGTGGGCAAGGCTAACAGTCAAAATAATGAAAAAAATATATATGCCTAGATACTTTGGGAATAATCAAAAGAAAGACAGGGAGAGCAATAAAATTAAATTTCCTTTTTTAATTTAATTTTGTAGGATATGAAAACAACTACTTCATAATAGCCACATGAAGACTTTCATTCTGTGAATGAAGAGACTGTGATTTAGATTTATCTATGCCTACAGCTTTTAGATGGAAGACCAGAAATCAAATTCTGGTCACATAACACATGATGAAGAGCTCTTTGGGAAAGATTTTTAACAAGTTTTTCTTTTGTCCTCTCCAATTTTGAGTAACATAATAAACACCTCTGACACAATTCCATTGTCTCATTAAAATTGACTACATTTCTGATAATCTAAGAAAATGTTCTGTACTTTTTATACTGAATATTCCTTTTCAATTTAATGACTACTAATAATAATAATGATCATGATCAAAATTTCAGCTCCTCTTGCTTCTAGGTGGGTGTGTATGCTCAAAGAATGAAACACACTTTCATTCTGGTCTCATGTGACTTTGTCAAGCATTGTCAGCATTTTATATTAAAGCAAGCAAACAAAAACAAACCATTTTTAAATCATCAAATGACTTGCTCAACATTACTAGTACTGGGGAGTCAGGATTTGAATGGATTAGCCTGTTTTTAAACACTATGGTCTTATTACCCTTGGAGCTTTTTCCTAATTTTCTCATCAATATTTATTTAAACATTGTATTTAGTGGTACATTTTTTTTTTATTACTATAACAAAATGCCTGAAGCAGGCAAAATTCTTTTGAAGAAAGAATTTTGTTTAACTCATTTTGTCAGGCTCCACTTGACTGGATCACCTTGTGGTGGGTAGCAAATAACAGGAGCATGTGAGTGGGCAAGTCATCATATCTTAAAACAAAAAGCCAGAAGGAGACAACATGTGACCAGGTTCAGGCTTTATAACAACTCTTTCATAAGAACTAATTAGGGTCCCATGTGTCATATCTTAGTTTCTTCCAAAGGTAGTGCCCTCAATTGGCCTAGTGACTTCCCACTAGACCTATCACTTAAAGGTTTCACACCCAATCTCAATACCACCACTCTGGGTACCTAGCCTCCAACACATGAATCTTTGCAGGGATAAACATTATCTAAAGCACAGCATTGGCCTTAAGAAAACCACTAAACTTTGTCAATTCTCCAAAAATGTGGCCACATTTTTCTAGCAGCATTAGGATAGAATCATTCGTCAGCTAGACAAAATTTAGACAAAGTCAGAGACCAACGAAAACAATAAATACTATTTTGTTCATTAGCAGATGCAGTCAATACCCTTCATACCAATGTGTTCTCCAGAGAGACTCAACCAGAGGGCAAGTTACTGACTGGCCAAGAAAAGCCCATAGAAAAAAAGGGTCAGCTCATCAACCATCCCAGCCACTTCTCAAATAGTACAACTTTGAGAGCCAAGCTAAATTTTATATTTGAAAATCTCTATATTTGCTGATAATTTTTAAGACACTATTCTTGTTAAAGACATTAAGTAGAGCCTAATTGTCACTTGTCTTAACCTTTTCTTTAATATTTTTCTACAAAGGGCATATCATTTCATTATATTTATGTCTGTAGTTAGTTCCATTTCTCCCAAGTCATTCCTTTTAATGCTCTTTTCAGTTGGCCTGCAAAAATGTTAAGAACAGAGGTAAACTCTGGATTTATCAGAACTTTTATTCTTAGAGCAGGTAGGTCATAACATTCATGTCTGTGTAGGTTAGAATCTTTATCCTTGTGGTTAAGGAAATCCCAAGGACAGTATGATTGCTGCCTTCTAAACTTTGAACACCTGTCATATGAAGAGGAAATGGAGATATTCTCAACTAAGCTGCAAAAAAATGTGTAAGGAGAGGGGCTTGAGGGAAGTTGGGCAGTCAGTGTATGCTATGAGAGGGCAGATGTGAAGTCAAGAGAAGAAAGCACTTTCTGACAAGGAGTACTAATCTGAAATAAAATGAACTTCTTGTTGAGGTAATGAGCTTTCATCCTAAGAAGTGTGCAAACAGAGTTGGAAAGATTGCTTTTTGGGAATGATATCCAGGATTTTCCTACACTGGCAAGAGATTAAAATAAATGACATTTATGACGCTTTCTGCTCTGAAATTAAGTCTATATGATAGAATTCCTAGAGCAAAAAGACATTTATATCCCAGAGCTATTTTATACAGAGGATAAAATAAACTTGTCGAATTAAGGATTTCCTGATTATTGAATAAATGAACAATTGGTGACTCTTTAAATGATAGCATTCTAGAATATAGAAAGGAATCATAGCTTTGAGAAGGGGAATTTCTTTTCTCCCTCTTTTTCTAAGCAATAGATCAAGACAATATGGTAAGCAAACTTTATTTGTTTGTGTCATTGTTGTTATTATTCTTTAATGATTAAGTCCTTTGTTCCTTTCAAGAAGCTTCCTTGGAAACATTGCAAAGGAATGAGACAAGTTAGACTAGTTCCTGATTGTACCAAACCAAGTTTTTATTATTAGCAACACAAAATTAGTCACACAAAAAATTTAGAAAAAGTTTGGAGTTAGAAACTTACCCTTCTTTGATTCTCTTCCTAAAACATAATAAGTAATCTATTGCTGTATAACACAACACACCACAACTCTGTGGCTTTAAACAACAAAGTTAGCTCTCATGGAGTTTGAATCCAGCTTAGCTGGTCTCCATTAAACTCTCTCATTTTGGTCAGTTGCCAGTCAGCTAAATTTCTCTGCTCATGAAGGTTGACTGACATTTGTCATGGAGAAAATAGGTCATATTTCTCTCATTATCCCAGCAGGTACATTGGTTAAAGCAAGTATATAGATTTAATTATTATGCCCTCCCCAAATTCACATGTTGCTGTCCTAACCCTCCAGTACTCCAGAACTTTGTTTGGAATTAAGGTCATTGCATATATAATTAATAAAGATGAGGTCATACTGGAATAAAGTAGGAAGGATATGGATCCATCTCCAGTATGACTGAGTATGGAAAGGGGCATCTAAAAACAAATGCACACACTGGGAGAAAACCATGTCAAGATTGAAATTATGCTGCTGCAAGCTAAGGAGAAGGTGGGAAAGACTTGGAATAGGTCCTTCTCTCATGCCTTTACAGGGAGCACAGCACTGCTGACATTTAATATTTAACTTCTACTATCCACAAAAATGAACCAAAAGGCCAAATGTTCTCTCAGATATGTGGATGCTAACACATAATAAGGGGAGGAGAGGGAAGAATAGAAGTTGATTGGATTAAAGAAAGGGGAATGAAGGAAAGGGAAATGGATGGGAATAGGAAAGACAGTAGAATGAATTAGACATAACCCCCCCCATGTTCATATATGAATACACAACAAGGAAATCTCCCCATCACGTACAACTGCAAAAATGGGATCCTAATTAAGAATAAGCTATATTCCAAGTATGTATAATATGTCAAAATATACTCTACTGGCATGTATCTCTATAAAGAACCAAGAAAAATAAGATGATAAATTTCTGTTATGTAAGCCACTGTGCTACTTTGTTACAGTGCTGTTGGAAAACTAACACAGCAAGTCACATACCAAGATCAGAGTGGAGAGAGGACTACCTAAGGGCACGGCTACAGGAAACATGGGCAAACATGGGGGACAATGCTCAATAACATAGAGTAAAGAAGTAAAGCAACATGAGACCATCCCTAGTGCAGACATTTAAGTGTGTACATTCAAGTTGCTGGGGTTTAAAATTGTCAGTTCCTCCTCTGTGTTGCTATGCCTTCAGTATGATACACAGTCACATTCATTTTTCTTTTGAATTTTAGGTAGCATTTTAAAATTTTGTTTCAGAAGTAGGTAATTTATTTATATTGTCCCAAATTAAAATCTATAAAACAAAGTACATTTAGGGAATTTTAACTTTCCTGGCCAGAGTTCCTACTCTGGGGAAATTTTGTAGATGACTAGCATAGAGATTTCTTTCCTTCATTATGCCTGCCACATAACACTGAATAGTAGTAATACTTGAACATATTTGTATTGTTATCCTCATGAGTTCTCTAGTGACAGAAATTATTCTATTTTTCTTTCTCTCCCCAAGCCAAGCTCAGATGAATTTGTTTACTTATAAATTCAGAAAATGATTATTTAGTGTTATGGTTTATATGAGGTGTCCCCCAGAGTCTCTGTGTCAGGCTATACAAGGAAGTTCAGAGGTGAAATGGTTAGATTAGGAGAGTAGTAATCTCATCAGTGAATTGATCCACTGATATGGATTAACTGAGCAGAAACTATAGGTAGGTAGGGAGTGGTTTAAAGAAGTAAGCCACTGGGGATGTGGCTTTGGAGTTTATATTTTGTCCCAGATGAGCAGAGTTTCCTGGTGCCATGTCCTGAGCTGCCTTCTTTCTCCACACCCTTCTGCCATTATGTTCTGTCTCACCTTGAGCCCAGAGTAATGGAGTTGGTCATCAGACCACTGAAACCATGAGCCTCAAATAAATTTTCTTTCTCTAATTTTCTTTTCAGTTCTTTCAGTAACAGCAATGAAAAGTCTTACTGAAATATTTAGTGACTATAACATAGTAGGTCTTAGGGATGTGATAATAAAGAAGAGAGAAAATGCCCCTCTTCTTAGAGTCTCAATTCTCACTGGCATGGCAGACATGAAAGGGATAACTATGGCAAAGTGCAATAAACATCATAGAAGAGAAGAAGTACTCCATAAATCCTTATTCAAATTAATGTTGTTTTGCTGCCAATGCACTGCTTGGATAATTCTCATTATTTTACCTCTGTAAGGCTATAATTTGAAATAGGACATGAAATTACTAGTCTAGCTGCATTTGTGTGTGTGGAACATTTCTTAGTATTTTCCACTATTCAAGCAACAATGACCAATCACATCATTGGTGTGAGGAGCAGAGCCGCTCTGGGGACTTGAAAGCTTTTTGGGTGACACTTTCCTGCAGTGTTGCTACACAAGTCAGTCACATGTAAGCAGCAGAAAGAATGTCAGATTAGATGGTAACAAGGAGCAAGAGTAATAAACATGGAAATTAACCCAAAAAGCCTGCACCATTCAACCGATTAAGTCTGTTTATTTCATACAGGAGGAGCTCAGGTCCCTTCAGTCACAGAAGTTAATCGGGAGTAGGAGCTAAGCAAGGCTGTTCAATTATTCATGGACACACATCAGTAACAAGCAATTATTGCATTTGGTTGTAGGGCTGCAGTTGGCATTGAACATAGAACCAGATGTCTTTACAGGAACCTATACAACCTCTAGAAGAAGATAACATCAATGTTTAATTATCAGCCATTGCATCCAATCTGCATATCCTGGCAGTTGAATCCAGCATTCTCCAATTCTGGATGCACATAAAAATCACCTGAGAAACTTTAAAAACCATGGGATGTTTTTCTCTCTACATTTCTGATTAATTGGCTGGAGGTTGGGCTTGATAACTGTTTTTTAAAAGCTCTGGGGAACCTCTAATATGCCTCTAATGAGAATAACTGGAGTGATAACTTGAGGTCACCTTTCAATAAAAACAATGAATAGAATATTGTTAATACCTACTTAACCTATTGCCATTGTATTTACATTGGTAATAAACCAAAAGTCTTCCTGGAAATCACTGTTGGAATCAGGACTCATGAGTACTAATACAGACTCTGTTGCTATTAATTCTGCAACTTTAGGGAAGTTATTTTAACATTTAAAAACTCAGCTTCCTTGTCTATAAATAGGAGACTTTGGTGTAATTCAGTCACAAATATTAATGTCTGTAAGCAGTACAAAAAGAACAGAACATGAAGATTTACAGTAAGAACTCTAAAGTCACATACCCTGCATTTAAGTAACTACCTATTCTGTTACCACCTAAGAAGTTACTTAATTTCATTCTATCTTAGTTCCTATTTGTGTAAAATGAAATTTTTATACTACCTCTAAGATTGTCATAAAGTTTGAAAGAGTTAATACATGTGAAGTGCTCAGAACAGTGCTAGTTAGTGTTTTTGTAATTTGCAAGGTAGTATAGCTTATAAACTGATAACTCATAAGCATGAGCTTGGAAATAAGCTATTGGGCTGTGTCTGAGTCATAATGGCTTATTTATTCTATTCATTCCATCAGTCTGATTATTCTGATTAATGTGTTCCTCCAAATGGATTGTGAGGCTCGGATAGTTAATATAGGTAATAAACTTAGAACACTGGTGAATAGCAAAATGTGCTTAATAATTGAGATTAATAATTAAATGCCATTATTATTATTATTATTATTAAGACAAAACAGGTGAATATTTCAAGTGGCAGATGGTTCATGCTCTCTATTACAGGGATCTAAACTCAACTTCAATTGGTTTTTGCCAGATCTTCTGAACTTTTCCAGAGAAAAATTTTGTATCTGAGATCTCTGGATTTATTATATTGATATCTAGGTGAGTTATTTTTTTAAAACAAAAATAATGTTAAACATATTTACCATTACCAGTTTACAACATGTGGTCTAAATTGTTTTGGGAACACTTCCAATCACAGGAATGCTTGATTGTAGCACTTAGATCCTTCCCAAATGGTGTAGTTACACAGTGTTTCTCAAAGTGTGGTCCCCAGAGCAGCAGCATCAACATTACCTTAAAACTTATTAGAAATCCAAATTCTTATGCCCCATTCTATATCCACGGAATCAGAAACTCTGGGGATGGGAATTAGTAATATGTTTTTAAAGAGGCCTTCCAGGAGGTTTTGATGTTTGCTCAATCATTGAACCACGGGTGTGATAAAAACAATAAGGAATTTGAAAGAGATTGGTATCCAATATCAGAACTTGATATCTGTGCAACCTTGTTCAAGCTGGTCAACTTAAGGTCAGCTGTGATATACAACACAGTATGGTGAGTAAGAGGGAAAGGTTAACTGCCCTGATTTGATCACTGTATTAAATTATCATACTGTATCCCATAAATGTGAACAATTAAAATTATATTTTTTTAAATTATATTATATGTATTATACATATGTAGATATATATGCATAGCAGGTAAATACTAATTATTGCTTTCATTTTGCCATTCACTTCTGTTTCCATGAAAAATAGTCTCAATCTTTCCTTTTGTTATTCCCTTACTTTTGGGATAATCTGTCAATGAAAATGCTCAAATATTGCACTCTAGGAGTCCAATTCAATGGGAGTCTATATTTATGTGAAAGGAACCGTTTTAAAACAGAAATTTTGCTCTCAGGTATGTCCTGTAAAATTGTCAAGACACCAGAGCAATTAAGTGGTCTAAACTTGGCTTGTCTTTTTCCAGTCTTACTTATTAGTGAATTTTTATTGTGGTCATTAGATTTCTTATCTGTGGACCCACAAAGCACTATTCATCTTTTCTGATCTTACTTTTGTGACAAATTTTGTTTTGTTTTATTTTATTTTGTTTTGAAATACTTAAGTAGTAAACCACTGAATTTATTCAACTAGTAACTTAGACCTTTTTATTGGCTAATTAAAAAAAAAAAACAAACACAAGAACAAAGAATAACTCCAAAATCCTAGGCTACATGAATGACACAAGTAAAATGGGGGGGGGGGGAATCACATTTATTTCCTTTTTCAGTCCTGACCTCCCTTGGTATCCTGCGTTTGGGAGAAACTACCTACAACAAGTAAAGGACAAGGACAGGTAGTAGAGACACGGATACTTAGGGTTGTGAAACACTATAAGAGATCTAGTCCTATTATTCCCAAACATGAATGTACTTCAAAAAAATACAGATTCCTAAGCAGCACTCCAAATCTTTGAATCTATTGAATCATACATTGTTAATTTTGAATTTCTGAATCTGAATTTTATTTTTGAGCTCTGATACAATGGACTCACATTTGCAAATCATCTAAAGATTGAAATACACCAAGAGTTTCTCCATTTAATTCATTTTGGAGAGAGGGAACTCACTACTAAGAGATGTTTATGAATGTGATTTCTAAACCAGACCCCCAGTCCCTGGTTCCCAGTCTACCACTGTGTTATGTTTGTTTCTTTCTCGTCCTCCCCCTGACACCCAGACAGCTTTATCTTCAGGTGAAATTCAAAGAGGTAAAATCCAGGGCTTCTTCCTACTATGGAAGTTGATCGAAGATCAGGGCTGCCCCACTCCCTGGATGGGATGTGGTCTAAGCCTGGGTAGCCTGTTAGATGCTCCTGCTTGAGACTCCCAGTGAAAAATGATGTAGAGATGTTAGACCTCCAGCATTTCTGGTGTCACAGATCAGGGTGGAGACTTCCAGCAATGAGTGCTAACCACTATTCCAGCGACCTGACTTTAGCTGTTTCTCAGCTAATGCTTCACCTCCCAACCCCATTCTCTAATCTTCCTGTGCATTCTTTGTGTTACCCCATGTCTTTTAATAAAGTCCTTTTCTCTTTAATTTCCTAGAATTACAAAGTATGTTATTTGAAAGAAGTAGCTACATATTGTTATTCAAAAAGAGAACCAAATTCTGTTATGACCTAATTCTGTTATGATTCAGAAATAATTAATACTAAAAAGATATTCCATCAACTGTCCTGCCATTGGGAGTTTGCACACCAAGGGAATTTCAGCAAACAGTCCTAAATCTCACTAGGAAAAAGAAGAGACAAAGAGAGAGAGAAAAAGAGAGAGAGAAAAAGAGAGAGAGAGAGACTCAAAATGTCTATCTGCCAACCCCTTTAACCATTTTAAAAAGCTTAGCTCTGGAAGACAGTCCTCATGTTTTCGTCAGTCCTTTCATATTGTATTTCAAGTACCTCACACTTTGACATGCAGATTTGAGACAATACTGCTTTGAGTCTTGCAATGAAGATTTAGTTATAATGCCAAAGCACCTAGTACCGATTACAGTCAGTGCACCTTCCTGTAGCAAGTCAGGAACTAACTGTCAGACAGAATAGTAATGCCTCTGTGTGCAGCACATTGAAAACCTGCAAATGTATAGGTGCAAGACAATGATAACAAAAGAGACACTCTCAATTTCTCTAAAATTAACTCCCCTGTGTTTTAGGATAACATTGCATAAGTGAAGAGGTTCAGTATTCACTCCAAAAGAGTAAATTTATAAAAATATATTCATTGAGATAAGAGTAAAAAGAGAATATTTGTCCCCTAAAAGGATAAATGGCATCATAAAAACATCTTTCCTGTACTTACTAATTTTTCCCTGGTAATCAGTGAAAATACAACTAGTTTACTGCATCTTGGTTAATTTCCTTAGTAAATTCAAGGTCATTGCTCAGGTTATGAGAAATATTTATCTTTTTACTGACAATATGGCACAGAATAAGTTCTTCACAAGACATTGCTTGCACTCTTTAGAAATAGCTTCACTTTGACATCAGGACTGGGTTGCTGAGTCTCATTAAGTTAGTCAAGAATTGTTCCAGCAGTTCAGGATAACAATGAGTTCGAAGCATCATGAGGATGGACCCTGCTGTGCTAACAGCAAGTGGGATCAACTCAGCTCTTACAAGAAAACCTATTGTAAAATCGAAAGTGTAAAAGAAGAGAAATCTGGCCTTTCAGAGCATAAGTTCAAATAGGGCTGGAAGTCAAAGAAAGTCAAAGAAAGAAGCTCATTATAAAAATCGATACCCCTTGGGTGATCCTTTTGTATATGTTCATCAGCTGCGCACAATGTTTAATTACAAGTTTTCTTTCACCTCTACCTGTTTTTGCTAAATTAAAGCTGTGGTAGGACAGCAAAAACCATAAAACTGTACTAAAGTGTAGTCTTGGTTAGTGAAGTAAATGCTGGAGTACGTAGATTAATATGCAAGAAATGCTAGCTGAGAAAGATCTTGTTAGCTGGACTTGTTGGCAGTTTTCAGAAATTGGTGGAGCATGTGGAGCTAGTAGAGAGCATAGTCTAGAAAATAATAAAGGGGTCCATCCCTAGGGTCACAAGACATCTTAAGTTCAGATGTAGTTACATATAATGATGAAAACCATGTCAATATGCCTCTTACTACAGGTGACAAAATAAGGTTATTCCCTCTGGAACAGCTTCCCTACCTGTCTTGAGTTAAGCAATATACACATGAATGTACCACCTGAGAAAACTGCAATTCTCTTATAATTCAATTTATCTTGTTATTTAAAAAAAAAGATGATCAGCTGCCTAGTACATGCAAGGACCTGGGTTTGATGGCTGGTGCTGAAAAAGAAATTCTCTCAATTGTCTCTAGTGAAAGAAGGGATTATGTATACTCTGCTCTTGTTTATCAGGTGCTTATCACAATTCCATGTTCAAAAGATACTCAGATAATTATACAAGTGGAGGAAAGGCAGGAGGAAGAGAGGGAGGGAGGAACAGAGGAGGAAAAAGGGAGAGAGGAAGGAGAATCTAAAACATGTAGGTCTGGAGTCAGCATCAGAAAGGTCCAGAAGTCAGTGGGTTTTTAAGAGGCAAGATGAGTAATAGGTGCATGTAAAGATAGAAAGGAAGACAACACAGGATTCAGTTGTACAGCATGACCATGGTAAAATATGAAGGAAGAACCTTTCCAGGGCCTGTCAAGGAAAATGAGAAAGAGATTCAGTTCTCAGAAAGAGGAAAGTAAGTGAAGCTTCTGTTTGATATCAGGAAGATGATGAAAGAACAAGTTCAATTTTTATTTATTTATTTATTTTTTTTTTTCTATAGCTGTTATAACTCTACAAGTAATTACTGATTTTTTTTTATTTATTTTTTTTATTGTAAACAAATGGGATACATGTTGTTTCTCTGTTTGTACATGGCACAAAGGCATACCATTTGTGTAATCATAAATTTACATAGAGTAATGTTGTTTGATTCATTCTGTTATTTTTTCCCTTCCCCCCACCCCTCCCACCCCTCTTTACCCTCTATACAGTCCTTCCTTCCTCCATACTTGCCCCCCTCCCTAACCCTAACTCTAACCCTAACACTAACCCTTCCCTCCCCCCCATTATGTGTCATCCTCCACTTATTAGCGATATCATTCGTCCCTTGGCTTTTTGAGATTGGCTTATCTCACTTAGCATGATACTCTCCAATTTCATCCATTTGCCTGCAAATGCCATAATTTTATCATTCTTTATGGCTGAGTAATATTCCATTGTATATATATACCACAGTTTCTTTATCCACTCATCAATTGAAGGGCATCTAGGTTGGTTCCACAGTCTGGCTATTGTGAATTGAGCAGCTATGAACATTGATGTGGCTGTGTCTCTGTAGTATGCTGATTTTAAGTCCTTTGGGTATAAGCCAAGGAGTGGGATAGCTGGGTCAAATGGAGGGTCCATTCCGAGTTTTCTAAGGAATCTCCACACTGCTTTCCAGAGTGGCTGCACTAATTTGCAGCCCCACCAGCAATGTAAGAGTGTACCTTTCTCCCCACATCCTCGCCAACACCTGTTGTTGCTCGTATTCTTGATAATCGCCATTCTAATTGGGGTGAGATGGAATCTTAGGGTAGTTTTGATTTGCATTTCTCTTATTACTAGAGATGTTGAACATTTTTCCATATGTTTGTTGATTGCCTGTAGATCTTCTTCTGTGAAGTGTCTATTCATTTCCTTAGCCCATTTGTTGATTGGGTTATTTGTATTCTTCGTGTAGAGTTTTTTGAGTTCTTTATAGATTCTGGAGATTAGCGCTCTATCTGAAGTATGATTGGCAAAGATATTCTCCCACTCTGTAGGCTCTTTCTTCGCATTGCTGATAGTTTCCTTTGCTGAGAGAAAGCTTTTTAGTTTGAATCTATCCCAGTGGTT
This sequence comes from Sciurus vulgaris, assembly GCF_902686455.1. Taxonomy (NCBI): domain Eukaryota; kingdom Metazoa; phylum Chordata; class Mammalia; order Rodentia; family Sciuridae; genus Sciurus; species Sciurus vulgaris. Next base: position 50,508,742 of record NC_136472.1, read on the forward strand.
GATTCTAGCTTTTATTTCTTGTGCTATGGGAGTCCTGTTAAGGAAGTCTGATCCTAGACCAACAAGGTGAAGATTTGGACCTACTTTTTCTTCTATAATCTGCAGGGTCTCTGGTCTGATTCCGAGGTCCTTAATCCATTTTGAGTTTAGTTTCGTGCATGGTGAGAGATATGGGTTTAGTTTCATTCTGTTGCATATGGATTTCCAATTCTCCCAGCACCATTTGTTGAAGAGGCTATCTTTTCTCCATTGCATATTTTTGGCACCTTTGTCTAGTATGAGAAAATTGTATTTATTTGGGTTTGTGTCCGTGTCCTCTATTCTGTACCATTGATCTACCTTTCTATTTTGTACCAATACCATGCCGTTTTTGTTACTATTGCTTTGTAGTAGAGTTGAAGATCTGGTATTGCAATACCCCCTGTTTCACTCTTCCTGCTAAGGATTGCTTTAGCTATTCTGGGTTTCTTATTCTTCCAGATGAATTTCATGATTGCTTGCTCTATTTCTGTAAGATACGTCATTGGGATTTTAATTGGAATTGCATTGAATTTGTATAGCACTTTAGGTAGTATGGCCATTTTGACAATATTAATTCTTCCTATCCAAGAACATGGAAGATCTTTCCATCTTCTAAGGTGTTCTTTAATTTCTTTCTTTAGTGTTATATAGTTCTCATTGTAGAGGTCTTTCACCTCTTTTGTGAGATTGATTCCCAAGTATTTTATTTTTTTCGAGGCTATAGTGAATGGGGTAGTTTTCCTAATTTCTCTTTCCGAAGATTCATCACTTATGTATAAAAATGCGTTGGATTTATGGGCATTGATCTTGTAACCTGCTAGTTTACTGAATTCACTTATGAGTTCTAAGAGTTTTCTGGTGGAATTTCCAGGTTCCTCTAAATATATAATCATGTCATCAGCGAACAGGGATAGTTTGAGTTCTTCTTTTCCAATTCGTATCCCTTTAATTTCTTTGGTTTGTCTAATTGCTCTGGCCAGAGTCTCAAGAACGATGTTGAATAGAAGTGGTGAAAGAGGGCATCCCTGCCTTGTTCCAGTTTTTAGGGGGAATGCTTTCAGTTTTTCACCATTTAGAATGATATTAGCCATGGGCTTAGCATAAATGGCCTTTACAATGTTAAGGAATGTTCCCACTATCCCTATTTTTTCTAGTGTTTTGAGCATGAAGGGGTGCTGTATTTTATCAAATGCTTTTTCTGCATCTATTGAAATAATCATGTGATTCTTGACTGTAAGTCTATTAATATGGTGAATTACGTTTATTGATTTCCTGATGTTGAACCAACCTTGCATCCCTGGGATGAAGCCCACTTGATCATGGTGCACTATCTTTTTAATATGTTTTTGTATGCGATTTGCTAAAATTTTGTTGAGAATTTTTGCGTCGATGTTCATTAAGGATATTGGTCTGAAATTTTCTTTCCTTGATGAGTCTCTGTCTGGTTTAGGTATCAGTGTGATATTGGCTTCATAGAATGAGTTTGGGAGGGTTCCCTCCTCTTCTATTTTATGGAATACTTTGAGAAGTATTGGAATGAGCTCTTCTTTAAAGGTTTTGTAGAACTCGGCTGAGAACCCATCTGGTCCCGGACTTTTCTTTGTTGGTAGGCTTTTGATGACTTCTTCTATTTCAGTACTTGAAATTGGTCTATTTAAATTGTTTATGTCCTCCTCGTTCAGTTTAGGCAATTCATATGTCTCTAGAAACCTGTTGATGTCTTCGAAATTTTCTATTTTGTTGGAGTATAGATTTTCAAAATAGCTTCTAATTATGTTTTGTATTTCAATCCTGTCTGTTGTGATATTTCCTTGTTCATTCCGAATTTTAGTGATTTGGGTTTTCTCTCGTCTTCTCTTTGTTAGTGTGGCTAAAGGTTTATCAATTTTGTTTATTTTTTCGAAGAACCAACTATTTATTTTGTCAATTTTTTGTATTGTTTCTTTTGTTTCAATTTCATTGATTTCAGCTCTGAGTTTAACTATTTCCTGTCTTCTACTACTTTTGGTGTTGGTCTGTTCTTCTTTTTCTAGGGCTTTGAGCTGTAGCGTTAGGTCGTTTATTTGTTGAGTTTTACTTCTTTTATTAAATGCGCTCCATGAAATAAATTTCCCTCTAAGTACTGCTTTCATAGTGTCCCAGAGATTTTGATATGATGTTTCTTTGTTCTCATTTACCTCTAAGAATTTTTTAATTTCCTTCCTAATATCTTCTGTTATCCATTCATCATATAATAGCATATTGTTTAATCTCCAGATGTTGGAATAGTTTCTGTGTTTTACTCTTTCATTTATTTCTAACTTCAATCCATTATGATCTGATAGAATACATGCTAGTGTCTCTATCTTCTTGTATTTGCTAACATTAGCTTTGTGGCATAATATATGGTCTATTTTAGAGAAGGATCCATGTGCTGCTGAGAAGAAAGTGTATTCGCTCTTGGTTGGATGGTATATTCTATAAATGTCCGTTAAGTCTAAATTATTGATTGTGTTATTGAGATCTATGGTTTCTTTGTTCAATTTTTGTCTGGAAGATCTGTCCAGTGGTGAGAGAGGCGTGTTAAAATCACCTAGTATTATTGTGTTATGGTCTATTTGGTTTCTGAAATTGAGAAGGATTTGTTTAACATACATGGATGAGCCACTGTTTGGGGCATAGATGTTTATGATTGTTATATCTTGCTGATTTATGCTTCCCTTAAGCAGTATGAAATGACCTTCTTTATCCCTTCTGACTAACTTTGGCTTGAAGTCCACACTATCGGAAATGAGGATGGATACTCCAGCTTTTTTGCTGAGTCCATGCGCATGGTATGTTTTTCCCCATCCTTTCACCTTTAGTCTATGGGTATCTTTTTCTATGAGGTGAGTCTCTTGCAGGCAACATATTGTTGGATCTTTCTTTTTAATCCAATCTGCCAGTCTATGTCTTTTGATTGATGAATTCAGGCCATTAACATTCAGGGTTATTATAGAGATATGATTTGGTTTCCCGGTCATTTGGTTCATTTTTTAAATTTTATTTATTTATTTCTTTGACACAACTTGTTTCCTCCTTTATTTGACAATTCCTTTAGGATAATTCCTCCCTTTGCTGATTTGCTGCTTTGTTTTTCATCTCTTCCTCATGGAATATTTTGCTCAGAATGTTTTGTAATGCTGGCTTTCTTTTTGTAAATTCTTTTAGCTTTTGTTTATCATGGAAGGATTTTATTTCATCGTCAAATTTGAAGGTAAGTTTTGCTGGGTATAAGATTCTTGGTTGGCATCCATTTTCTTTCAGGGCTTGAAAAATGTTGTTCCAGGACCTTCTAGCTTTTAGGGTCTGGATTGAAAAGTCTGCTGATATCCGTATTGGTTTCCCCCTGAATGTAATTTGGTTCTTTTCTCTCACAGCTTTTAAAATTCTGTCTTTATTTTGTATGTTAGGTATTTTCATTATAATGTGCCTTGGTGTGGGTCTGTTGTAATTTTGTGTATTTGGAGTCCTATAAGCCTCTTGAACTTGATTTTCCATTTCATTCTTCAGATTTGGGAAATTTTCTGATATTATTTCATTGAATAAATTGTTCATTCCTTTGGCTTGTTTCTCTAGGCCTTCCTCATTCCCAATAATTCTTAAATTTGGCCTTTTCATGATATCCCATAGTTCTTGTAGATTCTGTTCATGATTTCTTACCATCTTCTCTGTTTGTTCAACTTTGTTTTCAAGGTTAAATATTTTGTCTTCAATGTCTGAGGTTCTGTCTTCCAGGTGTTCTATCCTATTGGATATGCTTTCTATGGAGTTCTTAATTTGGTTTATTGTTTCTTTCATGTCAAGGATTTCTGTTTGGTTTTTTTTCAATATCTCTAACTCTTTATTGAAATGATCTTTTGCTTCCTGTATTTGCTCTTTTAACTGTCGATTGGTGCGATCATTCAATGCTTGCATTTGCTCTTTCATCTCATCGTTTGCTTCTCTGATCATTTTAATTATGTACATTCTGAACTCCTTTTCTGTCATTTCTTCTGCCATGCTGTCATTGGGTTTTATTGATGTAACATCTAGATTTGTTTGCAGCATTTTCTTTCCTTGTTTTCTCATATTGTTCAGGTATCAGTTGACCGCTGAGATATTGCAGATTTCCTCTATTGACTTACAATGTCCCTGAAGATTTCTATATATATCCCCTCTTAGCCTTCAGTAGGCTGAAGTCTTGGAGGAAGTTGATAATGCGGAGCTCCACAAGGAATCTGCCTCTCTAGGAGTGGTGGCCTTCAGGAGGGGTATAATCCCTGCTAGTGGGCAGAGGTGCCTCCACTTGTTGACCAATGGTCATCCAAAGGGGACCTAGGCTGTGGGCTGAGGCAAGGCCTGTTTGGGCCTGAGTCTCTAGTTTTAACGTCCTTGTGGGGAAACCTCACCCGGCAGGGAAGACTCACCCGGTGGGGAGGTCTCGCTGGTCAGTACCCTCCTAGAGGTTCCCCTCAATTACAGCTACCGCCTGGGCTGGGCTGCCTTCCTCTGCAAAGTTCTCAGGGGCCCGGCCCTACCTCCTGGGCCTGGGAGCCTCACCCTTCGCAGATGAATCTCCTTAGGCTGCCCCTCCTCAGAGAATATGCCCGCAGGCCTGGAACCTTTGCTCCGCCCTAAGCCTGTCTCTGTGCGGCTCTTCCACCCAGAAGCCTCCTAGATCCTGGGACCCTGCTCTGCCCCTAATTGCCTGGCTATGCGGCCCCTCCTCTGAGCAGCCACCTGGGGCCCCGTACAATCACTCTGAGTCCCAGAGACCCGCCACACGCCTCTTCCTCCAGACAGCTGCCCAGTATTCGGGTGCGGTCACTAGGAGTCCAAGAAACTCACTGCGTGCCTCCACCTCCCACCAACCACCCGTAGCCCTGGGCAATCAATCACTCCGAGTCGAAGTGACCCTCCCGTTCCTCCTCCTCCTCCAGATAACCCCCCGAGTGTTCAGGAGTGGTCGCTCTGAGTGGCTCTGAATCCACGTGACCCGCTGCACGGGTCCTATGGGCAACTGCCCGGAGCTCTTGGTGCGGCCACTCAAGACCAAGCGACCCACCACGCTTCCTCTCCAGGCAGCCCCCCTGTGTTCAGGCGCTGTCCCTTTAAGTCCAAACAACTCACCACTCGCCTTCTCCTCTGAGCAGCCGCCTGGAGCGCTAATGCAGTCACTGCGAGTCCAAAGGACCCGCCTCGCTTCTCCTCCTCCTCCGGGCAGGCCCCGGGGTTCAGAAGTGGTCTGAGTCCAAACAGCTCGCCACGCAGCCTCTCCTCTGGCAACCCCCTGTAGCTCTGGTGTAGTCACCCCGAATCCAAGCGGCCGCGTTCCTCTTCCTCCTCCTCGTCCTCAGGGCAGGCCCCGGGGTTCAGAAGCGTCGTTCTGAGTCCAAACAGCTCGCCGCACGGCTTCTCTTCTGGCAACCGCCTGTAACTCTGGTGCAGTCACTCCGAATCCAAGTGGCCACGCTCCTCCTCCTCCTCCTCAGGGCAGGCCCCGATGTCCTGAGTCCACACAGCTCTCCTCGCCACTCCTCCCCTGGGCAGCCCTCAATTTTTATTTATTTTTATTGGTGCATATTAATTTTACAGAATGGTGAGTTTAATTGTGGCATAATGGTACATGCATATAACAAAGCTGGATCAATTTCACTTCCCAATACCTTCTTTCCCTTTTCCTCCTCCTTCCTCCTGATACCCTTCTTCCTTGTTGGTCTCCTTTCTATTTTAATGACATCTTTTATTTTTTTTCTCACTACATTTCACACATGAAAGAAAACACACCACACATCTTCCTAAATCTGGCTTATTTTGTTCAACATGATAGTCTAAAGTTCCATCCATTTTCCTGAAAATGACATAATCTTAATTTTCCTCATGACTGAATGAGTCCCCATTGTGTGTGTGTGTGTGTGTGTGTGTGTGTGTGCATGTGTTTGTGTGTGTGTATTGTTTTCTTTATCCTTACATCTGTTGACATCTGAGACTGATTTCATAACTTGACCATTGTGAACTAAGCTATAGTAAACATGGGTATGCATGCTGACTTTGATTCTGGGTTAAATATCAGGGAGTGGTATAACTGAATCAAATCTGAATCATACTATAGTTCTATTTTTATCTTTTTGAGGAAACTCCTACTAATTTCCATAGTAGTCATAATTTTCCTATTCTATACCCACGAACAGTGTATATGTGGTCTTTTTTCCCCCATGTCCTCACCAGTGTTTATTTTTATTTATAAGAAACAAATATTTTAACACGAACATGGGTGCAAAATGCAGAATAAGACAAAGATCAATGGTGACTGCTTTATGTTTATAATATTTTACTACTTCATAACCTTTAGTTCAACTTATCCCCCTTCTCTTTTATTTATTGAGGTATTAGTTACACAAAGATCACCCCATTCTTTAACACAGTTAATCTCATAAGAAAATGACAAAATCAGTTCTGTGTCAGGGAGGACATTTGAAAACCCATTACCTAATAAAAGACAGGTATTCAGAAAATATAAAATACTTTCAAACAGAACAACAACAACAATATGATCCATTTACAATGGCCATAATTTGAGTAGACACTTCTTCAAAGAATATATGTGAAGGGCAAACAAGCACATGAAAAGGTGTTCATCAACATTCAGTTACTATGAAAATGCAAAATAAAACCACAAAGATGTACCAGTGCACACCAGTTAGGTTGTCTAAAGTTGAAAAGAATGACCATACCAAGTATCCACAAGAATGGGAAACAAACAGATTTCCCACATAGTAATAGTGGTCATGTGATATCTTATAAAAACTTTGGTAATTTCTTTTAAATTCAAACATAAGCATACACTTATAATATAGTTCAAACATTCTATTTTGGAGTACTTACCTATAAGAAATAAAAGTGCATATAAACATTTATAGCAGATTTATCTGCAATAGCCAAACACTGGAAACAATTCAAATGTCCACTAAGTAATGAATGAGTAAACAAATTGTCATAAATCCACATGATGAAATATTATTCAGAGATAAAAATAAGCTTTTGATGCATAAAAAAGATATCAAAATAGTTAAACTGAGTTAAAAAAAACACAGAGCACCACTAATATTCTTTAGTGGTAGAATAAGTGTTTCAAGTATTGTCTATCTAATGCTCAAAACCTATGTTTGCTCAACTTGTATGCTGCTTTGATTGTCAGATCTTATAGCATCTCAGTGCATATTATTTATATTGCTGTGTAAGCTAATTGCTATTTGTGTTAGTCATTTTTTTTTGTTCATTGTGACAAAATACTCAAGAAAAACAACTTGAAGGAGGAAAAATTCATCTTGGATCATGGTTTCATAGGTTTCAGTCCATGACCAGCTGTCCCCACTATTTTGGGCCTGAAGCAAAGCAAAACATCATAGCAAAAGAGCATGATAGAGGTTAGATGCCACCTCATAGAGGTTGGAAACCAGAAAGACAGAGTCAGAAAGAGAAAGAAGAAGGGTCAGGGAGCAAAAAAATATCCTTCAAAAGTATGCTCCCAGTGACCCACCTCTTCCGACTAGAGCTCACCTCCTAGTTCTAGCACCTCCCAATAGCAGCACCAGTTGGATGGAGTCTTCAAGACTGAATCAAGTTAGGATTCCAGATCCTAAATAGTACACTATTACAATCTCTTATTGACTGAAATGGTAGGTCTCTACTTATTTTAAAGTTGCATAATGTCATTAGTTTGTCTTCATGTCCCAGTACAGAATGTTGATATATATTTTGATACAATCATGAGAATTATTTTAATAATGTGTTTGAGGTAAATGGAACCATATTAAAGGTACTAGTATTAATTTCTTTTAGGCTATAAAATATGTTCTAATTGACTTTTCTCTAATAAGGGTATAGCCTCATTTGTCTACAGTAATTAAGAGTAGTCAGTGAAAGATTCTCAGGCTAATATCATTAGGAAGTAAGTACTTGGAGTCATTATACTAGATGGGGGTAATTCATTCTGATAAATTGAAAAGTTGTTTGTTACCAAATTTTGTAAATTGGGGAATGTAATAAGATAAAGGTCCAAAGGTAAAGACACTTATATCAACATGAAACTATAAAACCACAACCTTAATTATCATAGGCAGTACAACTGTTATCAGTCTCCATGATGTTACTCTGAAGAAGGCAGCAGTTTGATGGTGGAGGAGGGCAAGTTTACTTTTTGCCTACTTGGGCATGTTAACTTTATATTGACTCTTAGTCCCATCATATGTGCCTCTACTAGTGAGAAAAAAATGCAAATGTCTTCAATTGTATTCCCCTAAGTGAGAAAATAAACTATGCTTAAGCATATGAGCACACAGAAAAGCTGCAGGATCAGATAATCACATCAGATGTACAACTACTGAGAAAGAATCAAAGGGCACAATTTGGATCAATTAAATTTGTAGTAGTAAAGAATACAGAATTAAAGATCACTGCCTGGATTTAATTCCTGATGTTAAGGCAGATTGGCAGTGTTAGCTTTGAGAAGTTACTTGACCTAATTTTCTTATTTATAAAATGATGGTAATAATATTCCCTAACTATAGAGATTCTGTGAAAATAAATGATATATTATTATTTTATTCCACATTCACAAAGTGCTTATTGTATATCGGCCTGTGTTCCACACACTTAATAAATGTGAACTCATTCAATACTGATACTTCTGTAAAACATGACACAAATTAGATGATTAATAAACGGAATCTTGCTTTCTGATTTTTATTGCATACACTCTTTCCAGAAAAGTAGATGATTCAGAAAGCATGTACAGTTGTAAAGACTGAAATGCATTCATACTCCCATAAATTCAGAAGAACACTTGCACATATTTAGGCATAATGTCTTCATCTTTTTCCTTTCTTGTAAAAGTAATTCTGTTCATATGCATTACTACATATTTACAACATATTATCATGTTTTTGATCTATCTTTCTTGTTTTCTTCTTAAATTTTACTTTATTTTTAAAACTCTACTTTTTTCAAGCAATCTTAAGGTCACAGAAAAATTGAGCAGAAGGTGTAGACATTCCCCATAGACCTATGTCCCCAGATAGGTGTAGCTTCCCCACTCACTATCAACAATCCCTACCAAGGGATACTTCTGTACAAATTCACATTGACAGATCATTATCACTCAAAATTCATAGTTCACATTAGGGTTTACTCCTGTTTTCTTAAGTTTGATGAGTTTTTACAAATGTATTATGAGATGTATCTACCATTGGTATTATCATATAGTTTTCCTGCCCTAAAAGTTCTCTGTGCTCTGCCTATTCACCCCTCCCTGGTCCCTAAAACTTGGCAACCACTGAGCACTTTACACAATGTTGACATTTCAGAAAATCATATAGGTCTAATCACATAGCACATAGCCTTTTCAGATCTGTTCTATTTATTTAATAATTTGCCTTTAAGGTTCCTTTGTGTCTTCTCATAATTTGAAGTTTCATTTTTCTTTGATGATGAACAATAGCTACTGTCTAGAATGTGCAACAGTTTATTCAGCAGTTCAACTACAGACAGAAGCTTGGTTACTTCCCAGTTTTGACATTTATGGAAAACAATGCTGTATGTATTTATGTACACATCGTTGTGTAGACAAACGTTTTCGGCTGATTTGGGCACGTACCAAAGACTATAATTGCTGGATCATACTGGTAGAGTATATTAGCTGTATAAGACTGCCAAAAGACCTTCCAAAATGACTGTATCATTTTGTGTTGATAGAATTGAATGAATGTTCCTGATGATCCACATATTTTCCAGTCTTTTGTGTTTTGTTTTGAATCCTGGTTGTTCTCATAAGTATATAGTGGTATCTCATTGTTGCAATTAATTATTTCTAATTTTTAGTAACACAATTTTGATCATTTTTCATATTTTTGTCATTTATACACCTGGTTTGATGAGGAGTCTGATTCTTCATGTCTTTTTTGAAATGGTTGTTTATCTTATTGCTGAGTGTTAAGAATTCTTTATGTACTTTGCATAATTATGAGACATAATTTTGAAAATATTCCTTTAAATGAATATCTTTCTTCCACTATTAATTGAATTTGCTCCTTAATAAAACATCATTCACTTTTATTTATGAGAGTCTATTTCTTTTATCTTTCATCTGTTCAACTGATGTACTTATTCATTCACCAATATCTCACTATATTGTTTACCGTACCTTTATAGTAAGTCTTGATTTGGGTAGTGACAGTTTTCTGACTTTTTTCTTTTCAATATTGTGATGGCTATTCTGAGTCTTTTGTTGCTCCACATAAATTTTAAAATCAGTTTAGCAATATTCACAAAATAATTTGCTAGATTTTTTTATTGGAATTGCATTGAATCTGCAGAGAAAATTGGGAAGAAACAACATCTTCACATATCTAATCTTATCTATGATATGGAATATCTATCCACTTATTCACTTTTTTTATTACTTTCTTCAGAGTTTCATCATTTTCTTCATATAGATCTACATATATCCTTAGATTTATATTTAACATTTTATTTGTTGGAATGTTAACAGGAAGATTGCAAGTTTGAGCCAGCCTGGGCAACGTATAAAATAAAAAAATAAAATAAAGTTTTGGAGATGTGGTAAAGCAGTCGTGGGTCCAGTCCCCAGCACCAAATACATATATTCATACATAAAAAAATAAATAAATAACATAAAATTCCACTTGTTCATTGGTAGAACATAGGAAAACTATTGACTCTGTATACAATAGCCTTGCTGTAGTTAATTACTAGTTCTAGGAGTTTATTTGATGATTCTTGTGGATTTTCTACATAGACAACCAGCCATGTGAAAACAAAAATGGTTTTATTTATTTTGTTCTGATCAGAATGCCTCTTACTTCCTTTTTATGTTTTATTGCATTAGTTAGGATGGTTAGATGGTGGAAAGGAATGGTGAGAGGAAACAACCTTGTCTGGTTTCTGATTAGAGCAGCCAGGTTCTCCCTGTTGGGTTTGAAGCCACCTGTACATTTCATATGTGTTCTTTGCCATGTTGAGGAAGTGACCTTGTGTCCTAGTGTACTAAATGTTTCTACCACAAATGGGTGTCAGATTTTGACAAATGCTTTTACTGTGTTGATATATTTATGATTTTTCCTTCTTAAGTTGTTCTTACATGCTTCTACTTTATCCAGGAAGCAGGTTGCAAATTCCATTTCCTCTGCAACTTAGAATCAAACAGCAATAGAATAGCTACTCGGGAAGTTTAATATTAATTTTACTCACTGTAATATGTAATTTTTCAACCTATTATACAGTATTACTTCCCTTTTACACTTTTGGACGAGTGGAGTTATGGGCAACATTTCCAGTTTTAAGGTTGATTAGTTATGGTTGTTCTTAAGTAGTTGCAGTTACTGGTGATTATTATCTCCTCTGGAAGTGGTGGTGGGGACTGATCACTCAACAGAGCCATGATAACAAAAACTGCATGATTCTGGCATAAAAACAGAAGTATAGACTAATGGAAGAGAATAGATGACACAGAGACAAACCCACACAGTTACATTCATCTGATTCTTTACAAAGGTGCCAAAAACACACACTAAAGAAAAGACAGCCTTTTTAACAAATGGTGTTTGGAAAACTGGATATATATAAGTTTTGAAACTGTATGGTATCTCTCATCCTGAACACAAAACAACTCAAAAAACAGACCGAGACTTTAGTATAAGAGCAAAAACTTTGCAGCAGTTAGAAGAAAAAATGTACAGGAAACACATCAATTTATGGGCACAAGCAAGAGCAACAATCAATGAATGTAATGGCATCAGATTAAAAAGATTTTGGATAGCAAAGGAAACAACTAACAGTGCGGAGAGACAACATACAGAATGGGAGAAAAACCTTTGCCAGTTATTCTCATTACAGAGGAATAATATCCAGAATATTTAAGGAACTCAAAGATATCAATACTAAAAATAAAACTAAAAATCCAGTCAATAAATGGGCAAATAAACTGAGCAAACACTTCTAAAAAGAAGTACAAATGTCCATCATTATATGAAAAATTGTTCCAATATCTTTAGTTATCTGGGATATGCAAATCAAAACTACACTGAGATTGCTTCTCATTTCAGTTAGAATGGTAGTCATCAAAGAACACATTGTTGGTGGGAATGTAAATCTGTATGGCCACTATGAAAATCAGTATGGGGGTTCCTCAAAAAACTAAAAATAGAACTACCATGTGATCCAGCTGTGCCACCACGTGGTATTTATCCAAGGGAATTAGAGTCAGCATACTTAGAGATATATGCATACTCATGTTTATTGCAACACAATTCCTAAAAGACAAGTTGTAGAATCAGTTTTGGTTTCAATCAACAGATAAAGGGACAGGGAGTATGTGATATAAATATTGGAGGGAATATTAGTCATAAAGAAGAAAAAAATTACGTCATTTGCAGAAAATGGATGCAACTGGGCATCATTATGTTGAGTAAAGTCAGACTCAAAGAAAAAAGTATCATGTTTTCTCTGATATGTGAAAATAAGAGGGAAAAACAGGAAACAATGGGGTGCCATGGAAGTACAAAAAAAACCTTCAGGATAGAAAAAGAGGACTGGGGAGGTACTAGAGATAAAATGATCAAATTGTGTCTTCTGTATGTACAAATATGCCATGGTAAAACCCAGCATTAGTTAATACATACCAGGAATTTTTTAAATGTTATAATTATGATATCACTACCATATCTGAATCTGTTTTATAATAGTTATGTATTATAACAGTCCTAATTACTATCACTATATAAAAGTACACAAAATCACATGGAATCACATAAGATCTTCTATGTTGTTCTCTTTCAAAATTACACTTAGTTTTCCTAGTTTATTGATTTATAATTTTTAAAACCATCTTGTCTCTATTTGCAACAATATTTCCAGGATTTTATAGAAATTGAACTACAGGCATGTATCAATTTGAGTTGATTTGACATATTTACTATGCTGAGTCTGGATCTTCAACCATGGTGTATTTCTTAATTTATTTAGGCCTTCTTTGATTTATCTAATCAGTCTTTTGTAGTTTATAGCATGCATGCCCTATACATGATTCATTAGTTTTACATCTAATTATTTCTCTTCTTGAGCAATTATATTTGCACATATATAGGCTTACAATTAAATTTTCCTATTTATCATGTACCCATGAACCTTCAAAAATTCATTTTTAGTTTTAGGAGGATCTATGATTCCTTGGGATTTTAACTTGTAATCCATCTTGTAACTTACAAATAAAAATAGTTATTTCTGCCTCTTTGGAATGAATGTCTGCTCTCTCTCTCTGTGTTTTTTTTTTTTTTTTTTCCTCTGCAGGCATACAGTGTTATCACCAATTTCAATGCTTGTATTGGTAATCTGTGTCCTTTCTCATTTTTCTTTTATCAATCTTGTTAGAGGCTTGTCAATTCTATTGATCTTTTCAAGTTAACAGCTTTTTATTTCCTTTATTTACTCACTTTTTTAATAATGCTTATTGATTTCCACTCATCCCCCAGTGTCTTTGGTCAAAAGCTTGCTTTGGCCTCACTTTGTTTTTGAATATTTTGCATGCTCCTTATTTGGGAGCATTAGCATGGTCCTAATTTGAGACTTTTTTTTTTTTTTTTTAAACTAATGTAAGCCTTTGGTGATAGAAATTTTCCTTTGCCAATGCTTTATTCATGTTCCATGGCCATCACTTATATATATATTTTTTCCCATATGAGTAGCATTCATGTTTTAATCACTAATGCCAGTTTGTTTTTTTTCTTTGTAACTAGTTTTCAGAAGTGTGACTTCCTGTGTCTTGGTGAATATTCCTTTAAATCATTTAGTTTGGGTTTGTCTCAACTTTTGAGTATCAGTAGCTGTATTTTTGTTGTTGCTTTTTAGTTTGTTGCTCCACCTCTTCTCTTTCTACTCTTCAGAATGGGTCATTTTTTTAAAAAATTTAGATTCACTGTACACAATGAGGTACAACTTTCGTTTCTCTGGTTGTACATGAAGTAAAGTCCCACCATTGCATAATCATACATGTACTAGGGTAATGATGTTTGTCTCATTCTATTATTTTTCCCAGAATGGGTCATTTCTATTGTTTTGTTTCCTCTCCTGTCCATACCACTACTGAACCTGTTCATTGTATTTTCTTTATTTTGGTAATTACATTTTCCAATTCTAACATTTCCATTCAATTTAATAAAAATATATCTTCTACATATTTGCTATTTCTTTGCTACAGCTTTTCGTTTTCTTTTTCACTTGCTTCAAATTTTTTTGTAACATTTACTGAAGAATTTTTAATGATAGCTGTATTAAAATGTCACATGGTACTGAAATCTTGGTGTTGACATCTATTGGTTCACATTATTCATGCAAATTGCAAAATCTGGGTTCTTGGTAAGATAAGTAATTTTCTACCAAAACCTGGACCTCTTTGGTACTGTGTTATGAAACTGTATATCTTATTTAAATATTTTGTTTCAGCTGGCCTCCTTGGACCAGTTCCACTATGGAAATGGAAGGGTTGCACTTTATCACTGCCAGTTGGGGTTAAAGTTCATGTTTCTCACATGGCCTCCATGGACTCTCAAGGAAGCCTGGCAATTCTGGCTCACTACCATGGCTCAACTGTGTTATTCTTTGTCAGGAAGGGCTTAAGTGCCTCATTACTGCTGCCACACATGCTGAAACAGTGTGGGACTGATCTTGTTACCACTGGGTATTGGTGAATGTCTTGGTCCTCCATTATACCTTCTCTGACACCACTCTAGTAGGAAGTAGTAGTGAGGTTAGGCATTACTGTGGTGAGGACTAGGCATCTGGGCATCCCACATGGTTTCTCCAAACTCTATGGGGCAAAGGCAACCTCATTGCTGAACATCAGGAATGAAAGTCTCCCAGTTGCCCACAACCTTCCTTGACACCAATCCTAGATTTGGAAATAGGGCACTGCTGACAGTCTAGCAAAGTTGGAAGTCTATTCTACTGACTCAATTTTCACTGGTAGGTGTGGGGACAGAGTCATATTTTTGTTAATTTAGGACCGTATATGATTTTTCTTAGTTTCTTAGAATTAATGCCCTAGGAATGCTTAGAAATATGCAAGAATGCTTTAAAAATCAATCCATAATCAAAGAACCTAGAAACAACACACCATTTTCATTTTTATCTTTTCTACCTATTTCTCTTTGAACCTATCTACCTTTATATTATATTAGAAATTAGAAATTAGATTAGATTTTAATAATATTATTCTGGCATCATTGTACCTTAAATATTTAGAGAAACAGAGACTCACTCAATAGAGCACCACCAAACTAGCTATCACTAGAAATATGTAGTAGCACAATTAAACATTTCTAAACGATGACAGAGTAGGTCAGAATCAGAAGGAGAGAACTGCTTTTCATGCTGAAGGAAATAAATGCCACTCTATTCTCAAACCCCATATATAACTAGAAGGGTCATTTTTCCGATATTGCATTCTCCTAACTCACATAACATTTTAATGCATGTACTTTTTACAAATTGACTCAAACTTTTTCACAACATAATATTAATGAGTATACTATACTATATTAATTTTCATATCTTGTTATCAATTTACTTTCTTATGTGATTTATTATATATGATCTAAAGTAAACACATTTGTGTCTAAATATTTTCTCCAATTTAAATATTTTATTATAATTGCTTGGAAGTAGATTTACTAAGTCAAATAGTAAGAGGCTTGCTATGGATTTTAAGAAAATTGTCAATTTCCTTTCATAAACTTTGCACCATTATGTATTTTCAAAAATAGTATCTGAAAGTATATACACACACACATACATACATAGATACATAGATATATACAAACATTGCCCTTTTTTAAAAAAGGAAATCAATTAGGCAAACATCGAGTGTATCTTATCTATATAAGCATTTATTAGTTTACAAGTAAGATTGCAAAGGTATGAAAATATGATTGCATGTATTTACTTTATCTTATTTCTATTTCTCTGAGTTATTCATTACCTATTTTTATATTGTGATCATCATTTTATTATGTTTAATTGACATAAAGGATCTTTATTTGCTGAATACTTATTGTAACTAAACTTCTGGCAAATAGCAGCCTTCCTTTTTCATTCTTTGGTGTGACTCAAAACTTCTAAAGACACTTTCTTATGCACAGGCATTTAACTTATTCTGCTGTGAGACTTGTGCAATTTTTCCTTTGGTACTTCTTCCATTGCATGTCTGCATACAGAATTCTCCATAGAATTCTCCATGTACTGAGCAACTAAATAATTACTGATATTTTCAAGTGTTTTATGATTTTAGTTTTAAAATTAAATACTTTGAAACAGTGATTCAATTTAATATACATGGTATATATTTAATGATATAATTTAATAAATAATTCCATATATAATTTAATGATAGCAATTCTAAAAAGCAATTAAGAAGAGTAGCAATTCTTTGCATTTTGGAAATCATTATCTAGCTCAGTAGAAAATAGCTGGCTATTTGGCCTACTTGTGCATTCAATCTGTCACATTAGATTGCTTTGATCAAAGTATAAGAAAAATACCTTGTTTCAAAAACATACGTAGTTAGAAGTGCAGGGCATTTTCATGGCCCTTTCGAAAAATATCGAGTATTTTCCTTTGATGCAATAACAGAACTTGACAAACCAGTTTCTTAAATATAAATTACAATGTGGAATCCAAAGTCATATCAATTAGTTTTCCATACTCTGGTACACTAAAATTCATTGAATTTTTTTATACTTTGAATGGGTCCATAACTAATGCATGATTTGGGAACAAAATGAATTACTCGTTTGGAAACTATCAGTCACTAAATTATGTAGGTTTTCCAAGTTTTGACACAGTCAATTATACAAAAAACCACATTGACTGCTATTACCACTGATGTCATCAGAAAAACTGTGAGGCCTTCGGACACTGTCAAGCTCATGGTAGTGAGCGCAAGTTTTCCAAAATTCTAAATTTTGCTTGAAAGCTCAAATGTTGTTATTGGCAAATTCACAGCCACTTGTTATCCTTGATGTGACAGGCTCACTTTGCTTATTGACCCTAGTTTGTCTGTCAGTGGTTCTTTCAGCAGAAAAAGGTGTTTTATGGAAAAGAAAAGGCAACTAGTTCCACTCTCAACTCAATCCAGGTGCAATTTTCTTCAAAATCACCATTATACTTCCGTATGAGGCAGAATTTTTAATGCATTTTTCTGGGTTTCTGTATTTTTATTTTATGTATTTTATGTTTCTAATTTTTAACACAGGGAAGAATACACAGACTACTAGTACTGTTGGTGCACAAGCAGTTTTGTGTACTATTGCTTTAAATCACCTTTATCATTATGATTTTTTTAATGTTGCAAACTTTTGAACATCAGAGACCTCTAGAGAGAGACAACAATTTGAGAAATGTGATTTTACACTATTTGGGATTTTTACTATAGTATTTTTATAAAAGATTGCATTTTATTTCAGAATATGTAACCATTTTTCCTAGCTTCCCCAAGTGATTTGTAAAAAAAAAATTACAAATACTGTATGAAATACATATCTTTTTCTTTGTTAATAATTGATTGGTTCACTTTTCCTCTATCACTATTGCACTTGATTACTTACCTTCTAATAAATCTTCTTTATAAAAAATGTTTAAAATGTTAAAGTTTAGATAAAATCGTTTCTTCATGCCCACAAAATAAAACAGGACAAAATATATTCAATGGCAGTTGAATAAAATTGATTTTTATATAAGAAAAAACTAACCCACATAATTGTTCAGATGCATAAGTTTCTTTACTAATTTATTAAGTATAAATATATTTAAAAATTAACTTGAAGATAATTTACAATTTTGTGCTTTTTTTGTTCTTACCTGGAGTGATTACTTTCCTGTGGTGACATGTGAGTACCTCATGATAAGTAGTTGTAGCTTTCAACAAACAATTATCGCATGCTTTATACTACGGTTATTATTTGGATTTCTCATTGTTATTGTGAGGGTTATGATTATTTATTTTAACTCCTATTGCTGATACATATAATACAGTCTTTTTGTTTTTGTTATTTTAGACGCACATTGTATTTCAATCATGGAATTGAAAAATTTTATAAAAGTTTGCATTTGGTTTTACTGAATTTATAAGAATACACTTAAGTCTCCTACATAATGATAATTCTGTTATTTTAGAAAATTTATTGTAGAAAAAAGATACTAGTTACTTGTTTCATATCCTATTTCATTTTTTAAAGCCTATAACAGTTTTAAGCAAAATGATATTGTTTGCCATATAACTGGGAAAACCTCTAATATTTCATCAGTAACTATTAAATTGATAGTAAATTTTGAAAAAAAAATCTTTATTTTACCATGAAAGAATCTTCAGTCTAATTGTGTGAATTTATATTATGTTTAAAAATAAATAACGAAAAGGGAGTGGAGCATATTTGTATATAGTCTGGGTCAATCTTTGAAGATAAAGAATCCCCTGTGTATCCAGGAAAAAAAAATGAGACTAACATTAGATGAGCCTCAATTTTTTTCCTATGAAATACAACCTTAAGACAAAAGAGCTGCATTCACAAAGTTGTAAAGAAGAATCCTATACCTAGTTCAATGACAGCTTATGCCATTAGCAATGTTTTCCAAATGGATCCACTACTTTTTAAATGTCTTTCTTCTTTTTTTAAAAAAAATTTTTTTTAACTTCACAAAATTAGCTTATTTCAGTGTAATGCAACTTCTTTGAAATTTCAGAGTAAATTCTTTGAACTGTAGGCTCTTTTCATCTTTCTGGAACTTCTCCCTGTTTACATGTCTTTCCAGATCTCTGTTTGCCTTGTAGTGACTTACAGCGAAATAGAAGCTGAATTCATTTCTTGTATATGATTCTGCTAAAATCTTTCACCTACTTGATTCAGATCAAAAGGGGATATTTAGCCAAATATTGATGTGGAGAACCAACCGCTGAGAACAGTAGGAACAGTTCCTAGGGAGGGTCTAACCCTGAGCCCTACTCTTTGTTATGTGACGATATTAGAAGCAAAACTCAGGTGTTCTCCTATGTACCTGACAACATCTCAGTGTGGCTAAAGCCCAGCCAAGGTGAAATCCAAGAGATGGATGAAGTATAGCAGTGCCAAAGTGGGTATTTTAGTCAGTTTTTTCACTGCTGTGACTAAATGATCTGACCAACACGTTATAGAGGAGGAAAGGGTTTGTATGAGGGCTCACAGTTTCAGAGGTTTTAGTCTATAGAAGGTTGTCTCCATTCCTCAGGGCTTGAAGTGAGGCAGAACATCATGGCAGAAGAGAGTGGCAGAGGGAAGCAGCTGGCAGCATTAGGAAGCAGAGACTCTACTCGCCAGACATAAAATATATACCCATCTGGGTTTAATTCACTGATTGGGTTAAGACTCTTAAAACCCAAACATTTCTCCTCTGAACCTTCCTGCATTGTCTCACATGTGAGCTTTTGGGGGACATCTCACATCCAAACCTTAACAGTCGGCTTTCAACTCGGGTCCAACCCTCTCTCTGTAGGAGATGTTTCTTGAGATCTGTTGTGGTCTTATATCAAATACATCTTAGACACATTCTCACCTTAGGAGGGAGAATCACAGATCTGCCCCCCATGGACTTCTGCAATGTTTCTATTACACAACAGTTAGCAATTTTTTGTGTATCCAATGAACTCGTCTTTGACTCTAAGTAGTCTTGGTACAATACTCCTTCTAAGTATATGTATTGTGTTTTAATGTAATGGAAATGTAATTGAGAAGGGGAAAGTAGGAGAAGATGCCACATTGTCTGGAGTTTCACATTTAGTCTTTTATTCTGAAAATATACACTCTTTAAATATCATCAATTTTTATACATATCATTTCTATGTATTTTAATGTTTTTCTATGTATGTAACATCAACTTCAACAATACTTCAACATTCCATCTTAAATTTCATCACATATTAAACAGAAATAGAAGATCTAGATGGAAATAAAAAGACATTGTCACAGTAACTTCTCAAAAAGGGGCCATGAGAACAATTTGGTTTAAATTCTTGTATATGTGCTTGCTTTGCTCTGTTTATTTATTAAAGCATTATTAATTCACCACTCTGTGATCTCCGGTTTAGAACTTCTGATCTCCATCAGGGTCATGGAACACAAGAGTCACAATGATTTATAATCTGTGGCTTCTACTTGGTTACTTTTTGTTCCTACTTTCTAAAGATAAGCAAGAAAGAAGAATAATCATTATTTTGGCAGGAATGTGCATAATATAATTTATGTGCATATATATTGTAACCCCTTGAACATGATCATTTCAACCAGTAGTCTATATTTCCTACACAAAATCATTTATCTTCATGTTTGTTCTCTAGTTCTATATTGTTGGTTTATTCTACATTTTTACCCTTGAATTTAGATTTTAAAGTTAAAAACAGTGGATGATGATGGTGGGATGATAATAAAAATCAACATACATTAGGGCCTAAAATTTAAGTCCTATAAGGAATTTTTCTTTGTTTTGATAACTACTAAATCTCTAATAACTAAGAGCATTGCATGATATGATTACTCAGAAATAAATTGTATCAATAAAATTACTATAAACCAGTACTGGAATATACTTTTCCTTCCCATTGTAACCCTTGAATTAGATCTTTATTTTACACAAATGTTATGGGTAAGGTAACAGTTGAATAGCTTGCACAGTGTATACAGAATTATTTAGAAAAACATCCCTAAGAATTTGTTGGAGACCTTTGAGATGAAACCTTCAATTTTGGGAGAGAGATAAATATGGAAGACTTGAACATCATCCAGCATAAGGAGTTGAGCTAGAAGTATCAAGGAAGCACAGTAATTATTGAATAAAAGAATGACATGTCAATAGTGCAATTGCAACTTTTATATGTGTCACAACATGAATGGGAAAACATCTGGCAGAAGGTTCTATGCCTTTTTCCAAAACAGGCACTTTCTTCCTGGCTTCAGATGTTGGTTACCATTTGACTACAAACTTCAGCTCCACTCAGCCATAAACAGAAGCCATTCCTAAAGGCAAGTTGATTTTTGTTCTTACATACTTTATACAGTGGCAATTGTTATTCAAATGATTTTCAACTAGAGAATACAACCAGAATTAGAATAGTTCTGCCTATACAGAGACCACACCTATAAGCAAACCTATATATGTGTGCATATATATATATATATATATACACACATGCAAACATACACACACACACACACACACACACATATATATATATATGTATATATAAATCTACTTTTAACCTTTGGAGATGGAAAATAAAAGTTTCAGTTATTGATACAGTTCCATAATGTATTCCCAACAATTTTTTTTCAAGGTGGACCACAAAATATCAAGTGTTCATATGTAATCATCATTTATTAATTTCCTTATTTAAGCATTTATTAATCAACTGATTATTGAGTACTTATTATATGCAAGTTGAGTCCAAGGAATTGACATAAAGCAACAAAATGGACAAAATCTTTGCTCTTGTAGAGTTAATATTTTCTTACTCTCTTCCTTCTTTCTATCCTTCTTCCTTTCCTTCCCTCATTTTTTCTTGTATCCCTTTATTCTTCCTTGTTTTTCTTCATACTTTTGTCTTCTCTTTTTAAAAATGAAATTATTAAAATAAACACAATTGACATTAATGTCGTTAAGTAGGTGTATGAATAGCTATGTTTTTTTTCATTTGGGTTATACAGGACAGAGAAGACATTTGCTCCCGGGTCATCAAGAAAGGCACAGCAATAAGGAGTATTTCCAAACTCATTCTATGAAGTCTAAATATCCTTGATACTAAAGCTAGAAAAAGATACCACAAGAAAATAAAACTGATCCAATATTCCTAATGAACACAGACATGAAAATTTTCAACAAAATGTAGGTAAACTAAATATAACAACACATTAAAAGGTTCATACACTATGATCAAATGAGATTTATCCCTGGGACGCAAGGATGTTTTAACATGTGTAAATCAATCAATATAATAAACCACATTAACTGAATGAATCTCAAAAGATGTAGAAAAATAATTCAACAAAATTTAACACTATTTCATGATTAAAAAACTCTCAACAACTTAGGTATAGAAAAAGTTTACCTCAACATATTAATGTCCATTTATGAAAAGCTCACAGCTAATGTAGCTTTCAGTGTTTAAAATCTGAAAGTTTTCCTCTAACATCTGAAATAAGACAAGAATGTGTATTCTCATTCTCCTAACTCACTGTAGTACTAGAAGTCCAACCAGAGAAATTAGGGAGAAAAAAAGAAATAAAAAGCATATAAATAAAAATAGGAATAAAACTACCTCTGTGAGTGACATGGCTTAAAACTAAACACATACCCAGCTGCCCTCCCCATATGCCCATGCTCCCATCTGTCAGAACTAATAAGTAAGCAGCAAAGTCAAAGAATACAAAATCAACCTACAAAAGTGTTTGCATTTCCATATACCAACAATGACCTATCCAAAAAGAAATGAGAAAACATTTGTATTTACAGTAGCATAAAAAGAACTAAAATACTCAGGGTAAACTTAAGATGGTTTAGAGTTGTATACTGAAAACTATAAAACACTGATAAAAAATTTAAAGACACAAATAAATGGGAGAATATCCATGGCCATGGATTGGAAGAATTAATATTGTTAAAATGTTTTCAAAGGACTTTATAGGTTTGATGAAATCCTTATAGCATTGTTGACAGAAATAAAATAAAATTCCTAAAATTAATTTGGAACCAAAATGACTTTAGGCAAGAAGAACAAAACTGGAGGTATCACATTCTCTCATTTTAAAATATATGAGAAAATTAAACTAATCAAAATAGAATGGTATTTCCAAAAAAAGAAAAAGACAGTAAAAAATACATATTAACCAATCAAATGGAATAGAGAGCCCATAATAAACCCACACATACATATAAGGTCAACAGATCTTCAATAGTTATGTCAAGAATACATGATCAGGGAAGGATGGTCTCTTTAAGAAATATTTTCAGGAAGATTGGGTACCACATGCAAAAGGATCAAAGGAGACCCTCCTCTCACACCATATACAAGAACTCAGAATGGATTAAAGACTTAAAACAGAACTGAAATGACAAAACTGTTAGAATAAAACATAAGGAATAAGCTTGTAGACATTGTACTGAAGAGTAATTTCTTAAATATGATACCAAAAGCATAGCCAATAAAACCAAATGTATGTAAATATGTTTATATCCAACTAAAAAGCATCTACAGAAATACTATTTTGTTAAATAAGTAACTAAAATTAACAAAATGAAAAGGCAACATATAGAATGGAAGAAAATATTTGCAGACATATATGTGGTTAATATCTAAAATATATAAAGAATACAAACAATTCAGTAGTATGTAAAATAAAATAAATCACAATGAATCAAAATGCAGTCTGTAAAAAGAAAAAAGAAAAGATGGACAGAGTACCTGAATAAACGTTTCTCTAACCCCATGTGCAAATGGCCAACACATACATGAAAAGCGACTAATCATCACTAATCATCAAGCGTATACACAACAAAACCACAATGAGATACCAACTCACAGCTGTTACCTGTTATGATGACTACTGTTTTAAAAATAATACAGGAGAGAAGAAAGAAAGAGGAAGGTAGGAAGAATGGGAAAAAGGAAGAAAGGAGAAAGATGTCAAGTATTGTTGAAAGAATGAATAAAAGGGAACACTTGCACAGTGCGTTGAGAACATAAATTGGTGCAGTCACTCTGGAAAACAATATGAGGTTTCCTTTTAAAAATGCACACAGAATTATGATTTGATACCATGCTTTTGAATATGCATCCAAAGGAATTGACATCTGAATCTTAAAAAGATACCTGCACTCCAATCTTCATTGAAGCAGTATTTACTACAGCCAAGATGTGGCAAAAACCACATCTACTGGTCTACTGGTGTCTACTGGTCAACAAATGGATTAAAAATGCAGTGTATATACACAACAGTATATTATTCAGCTTTTCAAAACAAGGAAATCCTACCACTTGTAATGATATGGATGAACCTGGAGGACATTATGCTAAGTAAATGCCAGACAGAAAACCATAAATACCATACGATCTCACTTATATAGGTCTTGACTTATATAGTCAAATACATAAAGTCTAGGGAGAGGGGAAATAAAGAGATGTGGGGTTAAAGGTACAAAGTTTCAGTTACAAATATAAATATGTTTTGGAAAGCTATTGTACATAGGAAAAAGAAAGAAAAGCACAGCAAAATTTAAATTATATTTTTCTATGGTGTTAGTGAAAACTGATAGATGCAAGGAAGCTTAAAGAACTAGATTTCCATGAGAAACAAGCCTTTTCTAGCTATGCTGGAATCCATTCAGCATTCATTCTGACAACCAGTGAATGCTTGGCCTGGGTTCAGTTTGGCAGATTATGGGTCTTTCCAAAAATAGACCAAGCAGTAGATTACAGTGTTGGCTATTAGGATGGGGTGTCCCCTGGAAGAAACCCAAACACAAAAACTAATTATATCTTTACAATTTTTTCTCCAACAAACACACATATCCTAAAATTCTGCTGAAAAAGTGGTTGTGAAAAGTCAAAGACACTAGAAAGAAATCAAATACTTCTGCATATTTTTGTATTTTCAAGTTCAAACTCCCTGCCAGAAGCTTACTCAAAGGAAAGCAAAATTGCCTGATGGATGCTTAATCTTCAC